>NC_133333.1:146552334-146876396 GCF_042186555.1 Aquarana catesbeiana
CCCTGTGAGTAGTGCCGTGGCTCCACTCTTTATCTTTAAGGCTGGACAACAGTAAGTATACAGTGAGTGTAGTGAAGAAATGGTGGAGGCTGATTAGTGTTCAGAGCTATCTCCCTCAAAATGTTATCCTTTTGTGTGTGGAGCCTGGTGAAGTAATATGTCCTCCAGCCACAAGTTCTGTATTCATCCACACGAAAGCTAATGCAGAACACTGTAATGCTGACTGAACGCAGTTCCCCCATGCGGTCATATGCGGGACACCTTAGGTCTACCTATCTACTTTCTATAGGTAGATCTACTTTCTATAATGATGTAGCCATGCTTTGCTAATATAGGCACTACAGCTGTGATGATTACAAATGAGTTTGGCTCCCTCTAGTTATGCTATTAAGACTTTTGTTTGGTTTCTGTGAAGCAGAGTTACAAAGCATTGTGGAAGATGTAGTTTAATGAGGAAATGACTCATGTGTTAACTTTGTTTTGGGAACTATTAAACCCACAATGACAAGTCACATACCCACAAGGCTAAGTTACTGCACTGCATGCTGGGAGGAGAAATAAAAGGATCGGCGCAGCCATTTTTTTGGTCTCTTGGGATGCCATTCGATACCAGCCCGCAGTGAGGTCTGTGTGTGTGACCAGGAGACTACGGCCTGTCAGGCGCAGAGCTGGATAGATCGGCCTCTGAGGTGTTCCAGAGCACAGCCGGCTGGGTCAGCGTGCGGATGGACTGGAGAACCCAAGATTCCTGGAGGTTTCCTGCATTTCAGCCATCAGCCATCCTTATGAGCGGTGCAGTGTGGTGGCGCCAGCTTTAGATCAGACTGAGATATCAGGAAAGGAGCTCAGAGAGAGGTATACAGTACTTGGACCTATGGTGGTGAGCGGGCACTTGCCCAGATCAATAGTGTATTGTTTGCTGAGCGAGCTGGTTGCAGATTGCTGGTGGGGCTTGTAGTTCTATGGAGTTATTATTGCATTACCCTTATAGTTAAGAAGGAAGAGTTACAGAAGTGCTGTTTCCTCATTACAACTAAAGAAATAGTCATCAGCATAACCATCACTCTACAGTTGTTTCCTTTATGTTCCTTACTTGGATTACAAATAACTGCAGTTCAAATTAACAGGCTAGCTGAAGAAAAGAACTGAAGATAAGGAACTTTTGTCACCCTTCGCAAAGCATCAGGATTTCACTTTACATTCTAAACTTTGAATTGCAGCCTTGGGGAAGCTCTTGAGCATAAGGATATAGACATACATTGCATTGTTCTGTGTTATGTGAATGTAATGTACTGCGGTTTGGTGTGTGCATTGAGGTTTCAGGGTGAAAGGTGTTTAATATAAGTTTTTGGTAATATTGAACGCTTATCCCACTGTGTATCTGTCTGCATACATCCCTTGTGGTGACTATTGGATCTACAAGTTTTAAGTACAAATTGAGTGTTATAGATTGTCACCTATTGTTTACGCTTAATGGTATTGTTTTCATGTTCCACATCTATTACAGTAAATTACTTAAGTGATTCAGTAACTGTGTGTGTGGTTCTCATTGATAACATCACCTTGCAATATGGAACCTGAGGTGTCAGAGGTAAGAGAGGATTAGAGGACATAGGGAAATTGTGGGCTCAAGACTTTATAGGCACAGTAATGACTAGATATATGATTAAAATTCTAGTTTATTTGGAAAATATTAAAAATAAAGGATAAAACAAAGAGACATATAGAATTCAATTCATAGTTACACAGTTTTACAAATTATGCACTCCATACATAGCTAGATGGTTGAGTTAGATAATTTGAGCAGAGTTTAGAGTCAAAAAATCTTGATCAATATAGTTACAGTACGTTGCGTTAAACCAGAAGCTATGTAGTGGTGACAATCAGATTCTGTATAGGCTCGACATGTTGCGCGCCATATGCGCTTCTTCAGGAGCACAGAATTGAATACTGTAATGAACAATACATTTACGATAAATAATTCATTATGGTATAATATAATTAGATAAGATTAAATGAACAATGTAGTAGAATAGTGAGAAAGAGGCTGTTCCTAAGATCCAAGGAGGTGCGCCTGTACTACAGTGTCCCGGCGAAACGCAAACAATGTGGGGACGTATGTAACATAATAGAAAATTAGTAATGGGGAGGTAGGTTAGAGTAAAAAATTAGATATAGACCGCATGATCAGGTGGGGGTGGGGTAGGGAAGGGGGGGAGGGGGCGATTGGATGGGGGGGGGGAAAGGGGGGGGGAGCGGAAGGGGGGAAAGGAGGGGAAAGGCAAGAGGGGGCGAAGGGAGAGGAAAAGGGGGGGGGGTGACGGAGAGAGGGTACTCTGTACAGGTATCGGTACTTATGTTTAATTGCATTATAAAATTAATTAGTAGACGTCAAAGATTGATAATAATGAGGGACTAAATAAATTGTAAAATTAGAGTTGTAAAGTGTATTGTGTGTCAAAAATAATAACAAATAGCCTGTAGGGTACCCCCTAATACTTCATATTTAAAATAGTAATTAGATTTAAAGTATATATTGCACTTACCCTTATAGGCTTTGTAGCTATGCCTAATGAATACAACAACCTCATTAGCAAGTATTGGTGGCTCTCAGTAGTTGATTAACAACGATTCTAGTTTGATGGAATGGGATATGGTGTCAGTCAGAGGTAGATGACGGTATTACAACAAGATTCATATGGGATTTGTTCCATAGGAAATTGCTATTCCTGATCCCCAATTCTGCTGAGGCTGTTGTAAAGATAAATTGACCCATAGGGAGAGAAGGAAGGTTATGAGTATAGGGTCTCTGTCAGTATCTAGAAGCGATATCTAAAGGGCAGTTGTAGATCAAAGCTTATCTGAGTCTGCAGATGGGAATGATAGATAAGAGGAGTTGACTGCATGGAGCCACACAGCCGTCTCATAGAGGGCGGCTAGTAGTGTGGATCGTACAAGGGGAGACGCTGGAAGCGTCTCTTGTACATCCGCCCCGCCTGTAGTCACCAATCGGCATAGCCGACGTGACGTCATTCAGGCCGGCCGCCGACGAGTACTGCGCATGCCTCGATCCCCGGCGCCAACCGAACAGCTGACGGTGTGTCGGGGAGAGAGGGGGCAGTCGCGTCTTACTTACTTTTACTATAGGTTCCAACAATCGAGGAATCTTCTCCCCCCCACCCCCCCTCTTACCACATCCCTCTCTCAAGTTTTTCTATTTTTCCCTCTCCTTCTAGTTTTATCTACTATTAAACCACCAATTACGCGCATACCCACCCTTATCATGGATTTTGTTGGTACTGGATGGTTGGGGTACATGACAGAGATCCAAACAAATTGTAATACAGATACCGAACAAGAAATCGGAGTAAATCAATACATGGCCAAACTTAAACGTCTTCTTAAAAAGAAGGCTAATCTGCATTGGCATATTGAGTTCTTACAGAAATATGTACGGGAAAACATCAATCCCCTAGGCCTAAGGATTCAACTCTACCCCGCTCTAGAAACTATCGCCGTGCAACCAAGACTAATAATAACTATGGGGCTACAGATGAGGATACTGAATCAGATTCCTCATTCAGATCAACCTCTTCAATCCCAAGACAGGGCCAACAAAATCCCAGAGACAATTCTGCAGCTCGAAAAAGAGACTATGGAGGGAGCTCCTACACACCTTCCTCCAAAAAACGCCCCCCTAATGCAGATACCAGATTATCATCACACCCTCAAACACAAGGACATACTACACTAACTAACACAACCCAAATATTTGGGTGCTACAGCCTTACAAGCAATACAGATATTGAGCAACCAATCACAAACACAAAATACGACACAACCCAACACTATAGGCCCCACTGAGGTAGGCCGTACAAACCCGAACCCCACTGACCTCATGAACTATCAGGGACAAAATCCCACCACTACCCTCCCACCTTTGACACAACGAGTGCCCAACACCAGACAAAGTACACTGGATGCACACATCCAAACACCTAACACACAGGCAAATTTTCAATTGCTCATGAACACGACGACACCGACATAACCACGGGATTGGAAGTTATTAATTTAACCCCCTATCATTTTGAGAAAGAGACACTTGATGTCCTCAAATTTGGATTAAGCTTTTGCCCCTCTACTAACATCGATAAATACGAGACAATAATAGATGTTTACCTGTCCTCGCGCAATGCCGATTGGGGACTACAGGCGGGGCGGATGTACAAGAGACGCTTCCAGCGTCTCCCCTTGTACGATCCACACTACTAGCCGCCCTCTATGAGACGGCTGTGTGTGTGGCTTCATGCAGTCAACTCCTCTTATCTATCATTCCTATCTGCAGACTCAGGTAAGCTTTGATCTACAACTGCCCTTTAGATATCGCTTCTAGATACTGACAGAGACCCTATACTTATAACCTTCCTTCTCTCCCTATGGGTCAATTTATCTTTACAACAGCCTCAGCAGAATTGGGGATCAGGAATAGCAATTTCCTATGGAACAAATCCCATATGAATCTTGTTGTAATACCGTCATCTACCTCTGACTGACACCATATCCCATTCCATCAAACTAGAATCGTTGTTAATCAACTACTGAGAGCTACCAATACTTGCTAATGAGGTTGTTGTATTCATTAGGCATAGCTACAAAGCCTATAAGGGTAAGTGCAATATATACTTTAAATCTAATTACCATTTTAAATATGAAGTATTAGGGGGTACCCTACAGGCTATTTGTTATTATTTTTGACACACAATACACTTTACAACTCTAATTTTACAATTTATCTAGTCCCTCATTATTATCAATATTTGACGTCTACTAATTAATTTTATAATGCGATTAAACATAAGTACCGATACCTGTACAGAGTACCCTCTCTCCGTCCCTTTCCCACCCCCCCCCTTTTCCTCTCCCTTCGCCCCCTCTTGCCTTTCCCCTCCTTCCCCCCCTTCCCCTTCCCCCTCCTTCCCCCCCTTCCCCTTCCCCACCTTTCCCCACCCCATCCAATCCCCCCCTTCCCCCCCTTCCCTACCCCACCCCCACCTGATCATGCGGTCTATATCTAATTTTTTACTCTAACCTACCTCCCCATTACATATTTTCTATTATGTTACATACGTCCCCACATTGTTTGCGTTTTGCCGGGACACTGTAGTATAGGCGCACCTCCTTGGATCTTAGGAACAGCCTCTTTCTTACTATTCTATTACATTGTTCATTTAATCTTATCTAATTATATTATACCATAATGAATTATTTATCGTAAATGTATTGTTCATTACAGTATTCAATTCTGTGCTCCTGAAGAAGCGCATATGGCGCGCAACATGTCGAGCCTATACAGAATCTGATTGTCACCACTACATAGCTTCTGGTTTAACGCAACGTACTGTAACTATATTGATCAAGATTTTTTGACTCTAAACTCTGCTCAAATTATCTAACTGAACCATCTAGCTATGTATGGAGTGCATAATTTGTAAAACTGTGTAACTATGAATTGAATTCTATATGTCTCTTTGTTTTATCCTTTATTTTTAATATTTTCCAAATAAACTAGAATTTTAATCATATATCTAGTCATTACTGTGCCTATAAAGTCTTGAGCCCACAATTTCCCTATGTCCTCTAATCAACTAAAATAAGACGTGGCACCTGTAACCCAGCTCATATCCGCATGACCACTATGCGTTGATACGCTCAAAAATCTAATTAAAGAGGTAAGAGAGGGTCTGCAGAGTCGGGATGCCCAGTGGGGTATAGAGTCAATCAGCAGCCCCTATGGGGGTACTGCTACATTTGGAGGTCCCACTGAGATATCCCATCTGGAATGCTCGAGCAGATCAGTAGAAGAGTCTAGAATAGAAGAGGTCATGGACTCAGTAATGGCTACCCAATGGAGCCAAGAGTATGGGAACCAGTTGGAGAAAACCACAATTTTGAGATTACCAGGAGATCAATGGTTTGATTTGAGGGAGGTACGGCAGTTAATGAAGAAGGGGGTGCCAGAACAGGGGTCTTACCTACTGGACCTGAAACATGATGTGCAGGAGGATTTCCCTTATGCCCTTATAGAATGGAAAGGGTACATTCCGGCAGAGTTCAAGAAGTGGGTGGTGAACCTAACAGAAGGTTTAGATGACCAGGTGATTCCAGTACAGTGGTCAGAGTAGAAGGGAGAAAAATCACTGGGGACACCAACAGAGAGCCCTGTGGCAAGGAACCCAACTGAGGCCAATCTAAATACCAATAGTACCAAGGGGGAAGCCCTGGGGCCGAGATGCCACCCGCATCATTCTATCTGGACATGAGTCGTCTGGTGGACAGCCTGATACAGAGTCACCAGACATCCACCAATGAGAGATATTGGAAGCTACCGACCTTCTCAGGCCATATTCCTAGATATGGGACCAGTGGGAAGACGGCGAATTAGTGAGAGCTTGTTGAGCCCAGCAGCAGATGTTATCAGAAGCTTTAGGAGGGGAAAGCCGGATTGTGAAGCCAGGGATTACATTGAAGCTCTCTATGCTGTTTATGGAAGGGTGGAGAAGTTATCTGATGTACCAGTTCGAGCATACCCACCAGATGAAAGGGGAAAATTTATCGGCATACATTGTCTGCCTAGACCAGATTCTACATCAGATCATTTTAAAGAAGGGTGTCAACCCCAGAGAGGCAAACAAAGTCCAGACCAGACTCTACAAGGAGCTAGGCCAAACCATCCTATCGTTCTCACCCAGAGTTGATGGGGCTATCCTAGATGAGAAGGATCAAGAGGCTCGACTCACCCCAAGGACCTTTCAGAGGAATGAGAAGATTGCTGCACAATCAGTACATGTAGAAGGCAGCATGGAAGAGGGCGATGAGGAATTTGAGTGAGGGGAGCACTCTAAGATTCCTATTGTGAAGTCCACCCCAAAGGTTACTCCGGTCAGGTCACCAGAGAATGGAGCCCAAGTTCAGAAGCAGATGCAGCAAGTTTTATTACAAGTGATGGAGGCATAAGCCAAGCGCCAGACTGAGCAGCCAAGTATTCGGAAGTGCTATAATCCTGGACACTTCAAGGTACAGTGCCCTCAGAAGGAAGTGAATGTGGAGCTTCTGGAGGAGTTGGTGAAGATCCTGAAGACATTATTGAAAGATCAACTGGCGGAAAACTCCCGGGGGTCTCAGTGAAGGAGCAAACTGAGAACCCCGCTGGGAAGCAGAGCTCCAGGAAGCAAGAGAAGAAGGGGGCCAGAATGAGGCCAAAGAAGGTGAGAGCAGTCCAGACACCTGGGCCATACCAAGGGTCAATGCTTTACCGTCCCCTAGGACCACAGTTAGGTCCTATCAGAACACTTCTGAGAAAGTTTGTCAGAGGGGCCCAATTCAGAGAGGTCTGGCAACACTGCCTCAATTGGAAAAGGTATTCTCTCACCTTCATGAGGAAGGACTGAAGCTGTCACTAGAGAAATGCCAATTTTGCAGAACTTCCGTTACTTACTTGGGCCATGTGATTTCCGCAGGAGGAGTTGCCACAGACCCTCAGAAGTTGGAGGCTGTCACTACCTGGCCTAGACCAAGAACAGTAACTGAGTTGAGATCGTTTTTCGGTTTTTCTTCATTACTGCTGAAGATTTGTGGAAAACTTTGCCAAGATTGCCAGGCCACTCAATGAGTTACTGGAGAGGAAGAAGAAGGGGTGAAGCCTAAGAAGAGTGGCAGGAAGGAGAGTCTGTCCAGAGTCAATGGACTCCTCTATGCGAAAAGGCGTTTTGGAAATTGAAGAGCAGTCTCACAGAGGCTCCAATTTTGGCCTACTCTGATCCCAGCCTGCCAAAGCTGGATGCCACAGGGCAAAGGTGGATAGCAGCGTTGGCAGGATTTCAGTTCAGTCTGAAGTACCAGCCTGGAGTTGGGAACCGAGATGCAGATGCATTATCTCGCAGGCCTCATAGGCAAGAAGGAGAACCAGAAGAATGGGCTTGTGTGACAGAAAAAGGAGTACGAGCCTTGTGTCAGGGATTGGACCAGAAGATGAAAGGAGGAGTGGCTGCTGAACATCTGGGAGTTCATCCATCTGGTATACCAAGGCGTTTACTGTGGGCTGACCCAAGTAAGAGGAGAAGGCTTACTCCAATTGTGCAAGAGGGATTTGAAGAAGGATCAGGAGCAGGATCCATTGGGTCAGTTAGCATTACAGGCCTTGAACAAGCAGGATCCTGGACTATTGTTGAAGAGTCATATAAAGGGAGCAAAGATCATGCATCGAGAATGGGATCGGTTGCAAACCAGAGATGGAGTGTTGTACAGGCGTTGACCAACTGAAAACAGGGAAGAAAGGTGACAGCGGTTTCTTCCGGAAAAACACTGTCTTGCCATCCTAGTGTCATTACATGATGAGCATGGTCACCTGGGAACAGATAGAACTTTTCGATTGAGCAGAGATAGGTTCTATTGGCCCAATTTAAGAGGAGAAGTAGAGAGTTACTGTTGTTCTTGTCTCACTTGTATCCAGCGGAAAACCCTGCCAGTTAGAGCAGCTCCAATGGGCCATTAGCAAAGTCAGGAGCCCTTAGATTTGGTATGCATTGACTTTCTGTGCCTGGAACCTGATATGTTTGGAAGAAACAGTATCCTGGTTGTGACTGATCATTTCACTCGCTATGCACAGGCCTACCTTACTAAGGATCAGAAAGCTAGTACAGTAGCTTATTTATTTATTTTATTTTTATTTATTTTACGTACTTATATAGCGCCGTCAATTTACACAGCGCTTTACATATACATAGTACATTCACATCAGTCCCTACCCTCAAGGAGCTTACAATCTAAGGTCCCTAATTCACATTCATACATACTAGGGACAATTTAGACAGGATCCAATTAACCATACAGCATGTCTTTGGAATGTGGGAGGAAACCGGAGTACCCAGAGGAAACCCACGCAGGCACAGGAAGAACATGCAAACTCCAGGCAGGTAGTGTCGTGGTTGGGATTCGAACCAGCGACCCTTCTTACTGCTAGGCGAATGTGCTACCCACTACACCACTGTGCCGCCAAGGTGCTTGTGGAGAAGTTCTTCATGCACTATGGACTTCCTCTGCGAATTCATTCGGATCAAGGGAGAGACTTTGAGAGTCACCTAGTACATCAGTTATGTGCTTTGCTGGGAATCAAGAAATCACGTACCACGCCCTATCACCTGCAAGGTGACCCCCAACCAGAATGCTTTAATAGAACTCTATTGAACGTGTTGGGGACTTTGACTCCAGACAAGAAGCAGCATTGGGGAAACCATGTAGCAGCACTAGTTCATGCTTATAACTGCACAGAGAGTGATGCCACCGGTTACTCTCCTTACCGTCTTATGTTCAGGAAAGAGGCTAGACTCCCTGCTGATTTGGCTTTTGGCACTTCCCTGGATGACACTCCATTAATGTTGCATAAAGGATATGTGAATACACTGCGAAAGAATTTGCGACAGGCCTATGAAAAAGCGGTGGAACATGCTGCTACTAGGGAATCCCGAAATAATCGAAACTTTGATGCAAGTGTAAAAATTCAGGATTTACAACCAGGTGATCAAGTGCTAAACAAATTCCCGGTCTGCTGGTGTATCAGATTAGACCTGAAGGGGAGACAGGACCTAGAAAGATGTGGCGCCGGAATCACTTGCTACCATTGTCAGATGCAGTGAGGGTACCTCAGGCACCTCAACTACCTCCTCGAAAGCCAACTCCACCTCATACACACTCACAGGGGGAAATACCAATTGAAGTTGAAGTGATGGATGACGAGTTTGGAGAAGATTATGGGCACTCTCAAACCTTTAGTCCAGTACCTTTGTCAGAGGAAAAGGAGGTGGTTGAAGAAGATGATGAGTTTGAGGAAGATGATATGGTGGCAGTGCCTACCTGGTTTTGGTCTGAGGAAGAAGGTTCAATAGCCAGCCCTTTGAAAAGGATTCAGGAGAGAATCCGAGAGATGGAAACTCTTATGCCGTGTACACACGGGTGGATTTTTCGGCATCAAAGGCCCGACGGTCTTTCCGATGGACTTTCGAATGAACGGACTTGCCTACACATGATCACACCAAAGTCTGATGGATTCGTACGTGATGACGTACGACCGGACTAAAATAAGGAAGTTCATAGCCAGTAGCCAATAGCTGCCCTAGCATCAGTTTTCGTCTGTCGGACTAGCATACAGAGGAATGGATTTTTTGACCAAACTCAAATCTGTCGGAAAGATTTGAAACATGTTTTAAAGCTAAAGTCCGTCTGATTTTTGACCAAAAAAGTCTGCTGCAGGTCCGATGAAGCCCACACACAGTCGGATTATCCAACGGATTCGTCGGACCAGTCTGGTCGAAAATTCCGCCAGTGTGTACACGGTATTAGAGCTTTGGCACCGCAGCCAGAAGAACCAGTCAGAGTGGAGCCTAAATGATCAAAGGATACCAGCAATGTGGTACTGCAACGACCAATGGAGGCAAAAAATACGGTCCATAGGTCCCTTGGGTTAGAGTTCCAGGAAGTGTCATCAAGGAAGGATGTGGAAGGAACCAAGGCTGTATCAGTTGTTCCTGATGGACTTCTCCAGTGAGGTATTGCCAGCTCCTGAACCTGAGGGCTCAATACAAGTTCCTGCAACCACCGACCTTTCCATTGACTTGAGTGTTCAGAATGGGGTCAAGGAAACATTCAAAGACTCAGTACAGGGGCTCATTCACCCATGTGGTTAAGGCGGGATGTACACCCTCCTAAGAGACTCACGTATGACACACAGGGAAAGATTTCTGAAGAGCAGGTTCATACTATTCGTAGACTAGCTTCTGACGCTACACCCCCTACTGTTAATTGGGTAGGGGGAGACTCTGCTGTAACCTCTGGCACTGATGAGTGGGACACGGCAATTGCCCTGGCCTGTTCAAAGTTTGGTCATGAACTTACTGATGGTATGTACCAGTGGTTTTGAGAAAATCGAGAAGTGTGTAAATATTTGTCAAGTTTAGAGTGGGATTATGAATTAATAGCCTATTCTTTTCCTTTTAGCAAGATAAGGTTTAATCTTCATGTCTTTGGGGACCAAAGAGTTTAAGCAAGGGGAGTGTATAGCCATGCTTTGCTAATATAGGCATTACAGCTGCAATGATTACAAATGAATTTGGCTCCCTCTAGTGTCCTTCTATGCTATTAAGACTTTTGTTTGGTTTCTGTGAAGCAGAGTTATAAAGCATTGTGGGAGATGTAGTTTAATGAGGAAATGGCTCATGTGTTAACTTTGTTTTAGGAACTACTAAACCCACAATGACAAATCACAGACCCACAAGGCCAAGTTACTGCGCTGCATGCTGGGAGGAGAAATAAAAGGACCGGCGCAGCCATTTTTTCGGTCTCTTGGGACGTCATTCAATACCAGCCTGCAGTGAGGTCTGTGTTTGTGACCAGGAAACTGTGGCCTGTCAGGCGTGGAGCGGAATTGATCGGCCTCTGAGGTGTTCCAGAGCACAGCCAGCTAGGTCAGTGTGCAGATGGAACGGAGAACCCAAGATTCCTGGAGGTTTCTTGCATTGCAGCCATCAGCCATCCGAAGGAGCGGTGCGGTGTGAAGGCGCCAGCTTTGGATCAGACTGAGATATCCGGAAAGGAGCTCAGAGAGCAGTCAACAGTACTTGGACCTATGGTGGTGAGCGGGCACTTGCCCAGATCAATAGCGTACTGTTTGCTGAGTGAGCTGGTTGCAGATTGCTGGTGGGGCTTGTAGTTCCACTGAGTTATTATTGCATTACCCTTATAGTTAAGAAGGAAGAGTTACAGAAGTGCTGTTTCCTCATTACAACTAAAGAAATAGTCATCAGCATAACCATCACTCTACAGTTGTTTCCTTTATGTTCCTTTTTTTTCTATAAACATTTTTTTTATTTAGTATAGGACAGATAAACAAAGCGAACCATACAGTTGGTACATGAAGTCACATTAGTAATTCTTACACATAGGTTACAGTTAACGGATACAATATGTGAGAACAGCCTAGAATGAGTAGGCCAGGAACAAAACCAAAGAACCAGACATAACATCTTAAGGTGGAGGTTCTCTTTTCAATTTTTGCCTCCCCCTCTCTCCTCTCCCTGGAAAGCCAGGGGTAGGAGGTAGCATAAAGGTTTGTCCCGGTCCTATCCTAAGGTTTATCCTATGAGGATAACGTATCCTGTTGTGGCTCAGTTTGTGACAGAGAAAGAGAAGCAAGAAAGAAAAGAGTATATAGAACGACAAGAAGGGAAGGGGGTGCGGTAGGAGAAGGAGGAGATGGGATGGGGGAGGGAAGTGAGGGGAATGAATAGGTATGTGTCGGTCAGCCCCGCGCGGGTCCGCTTCCCAGCCACCCCCCCAACCCCACGGTCCATGAAGAGGCCAAGCCAGTTTGTTCAGTTCCACTCTATGGAGTGTACTGACGGTAACGGTCAGTGGACGTAAAGTGGGTCCAACATGCCCAAGTGAGGGGAAATTTATGGATTTATTCTTGAGAGATATGAAGCAAGCCACTCCCTGATCATTGGGATGTTCTTAGATCGCCAATGTTTAGGTATGCAGAGTTTAGCCGCATATACCATGTGCATGGCCAATGATTTGTAGTAATTTCTTTTTGTTAATGATGTGTGGTGCAAAAGAAACTGGGCAGGAGTATAGACTAGAGCAGGGGTCTCAAACTGGCGGCCCTCCAGCTGTTGCGAAACTACAAGTCCCATCATGCCTCTGCCTGTGGGAGTCATACTTGTAACTGTTAGCCTTGCAATGCCTCATGGGACTTGTAGTTCCGCAACAGCTGGAGGGCCGCCAGTTTGAGACCCCTG
The DNA here is from genome assembly GCF_042186555.1 of Aquarana catesbeiana. NCBI lineage: Eukaryota > Metazoa > Chordata > Amphibia > Anura > Ranidae > Aquarana > Aquarana catesbeiana. The sequence goes on from NC_133333.1 coordinate 146,565,186, forward strand.
GTCTAGAGTTAATGTAGTGACCCAAGTTATGAGGCTGTGGACTTCTTTCCAGAAGCGTTGTATTTTTTTGCAATCCCACCGAATGTGGAGCATGGTGCCTTCTGTCTTTTCGCATCTCCAGCACGTGTTGGGAATGGTAGGGGAGAATTTGTGAAGGTGAGATGGGGTCCTATACCATCTGGTTATGTCTTTGTAGCAATTTTCTTGAATGGCGACATTTAATGAGCGTTTGTGGCTGTATTCATATACTGTGTTCCATTCCTCATCGGTTAGAGGTATTTGTAAGTCCCTGTTCCAGGATGCACATGAAGGGTGTAGGATACTGGGAATCTCTTCCGAGAGTAGGGTATATAAGAGGGATATGAGGTTCCTTTGAGGAGTTTTGCGGTGGCAGAGGGATTAGAATGGTGTGAGCTGTCTCGTCCACTTGGTTTGATGAGTATGCGTCATGAGGAAGTTGCGGATTTGCCTGTATGTCCAGAAGGGAAATGAGGCAGTCCTAGTGATAGTGTTTATTTTCTCCAGCAGGATGAGGGATGAGAAAAACTGGAGGGTCAGTACGTCCTCAAAGGGCCATTCCTGGTGTAGAAAAATTGTATATGTTGCCCGGAGGAAAGGCAGGGTTTCCCCTCAATGTGGTTAAGGGGCCCGGTATAGGCGCAAATGTTCCAGATTTCGAAGATTTTTAAAATGCCAGGAGGGAGGGGTGAATAAGCGGGTGGGAAGAGAGGGTTGGTGGCCAATGTTTGTGAGGTAGCCAGGGAAGTAGGTGCAGTGGTGTAGGCGCAAAGGAGTTTTGAGGTGGACCCATTTCTTTTTTAGAGTATGTATGTTCCAGTCCGCGATTCTGGTAAAAGTGACACGCTGTGTAGTACCTGTGTAGGTCTGGTAGCCCAATGCCCCCTTTAGTTTTATGCATTGTTAGATGGGAATATTTAATTCTCTGCAGAGAGTTCCTCCATATGAAAGTAGAGCATGCTTTCTGATATGTCACAAAAAAGTTTGGTGGAAGATGAATTGGGACAGATTGAATTAGGTAGAGTATACGTGGGAGGATGATCATCTTGACCAGGGCTGAAGGGCCGAACCATGAGACGTTCAGGCACATCTAGTCCTTTAGATGTTTTTGGGCTTTGGTAAGGGCAGTGTGAAAATGTTTCATATAGAGGTCCAACAGGCAGGAAGGAATTTGGATGCCAAGGTAGGTGATTGCCACCTTTTCCCAATGGAATGGAAAGAATTCCTGCCAATGGGTTACTTCTTGTGGAGGGAGGGTGACGTTTAAGACGTGTGATTTTGTGTGGTTGATTTTGAGATTAGATAAGATACCGAAGGTATCAATATCTTTGAGGAGGTTGGGCAAGGAAATTCGGGGGGGAAGTGAGGGAGAGAAGTATGTCGTCAGCGAAAGCTGCAACCTTAAATTCCTTGTCTTTCACAATCACTCCACATATATCTGGGTTGTGTCTTAGTCTGTTGAGTAAAGGTTCAAGAGTTAGAATATATATTAGGGGAGAGAGGGGGCAGCACTGACGCGTTCTGTTGCTGATGGAGAAGGCGTCCGACAGGTGGCTGTTGACCTTTACAGTCGCGGTGGGACTGGAGTATAGAGACATTATATGTGCTAGCATACGAGTCTCCAGGCCTAAGGCCCTGAGTACTTCACGCATGTAGTCCCAGGCCACTCTGTCAAACGCCTTCTCTGCGCCAAGGGAAAGCAAGAAACCTTGTGTTTTCGAAGATGTCAGCCAATGGTGAAGATTCCGAGTACGGATAGTGTTGTCCCTGGCCTCTCTGCCAGGAACAAAGCCCACTTGATCTAGGGAGACGAGGCCAGGCAAGAAGGGGAGAAGCCTATTAGCAAGTATCTTTGCGTATAGTTTGATGTTTACATTGAGAAGGGATATTGGCCTATAGCTAGCTACTTGGGTGGGGTCTTTGCCTTTTTTTGGAATGATGGTTATGTGTGCTGCTAACATTCTGCCTGGTACTATGTGGGGATCCGAAAGTGCATTAAAAGTGGCGAAGAGTTTAGGAGAGAGGACATCAGCAAACGATTTATAACATTGGAGGGTAAAGCCATCTGGGCCTGAGCTTTTACCCATTTTCGTCTGTTTGATGGCAATCTCCAGTTCCTCTCCCGAGAGAGGGCTCTCCATCTCGTGGACCTGCTGGGGAGTAAGTGGTTTAGGGCTATATTGGGATAAAAATTCTCTAATGTTCTTAGTGCGTATTTCGACGGATGGGGGTAGGGAGAATACCAAAGATAGCATCTAGCTTTCACAAGGCCCCAGTTTCACCATTATCAAGTATACAAATGTGTCTAAGTGATATTATCTCAGGGCTTTGGGTAGGTTATGGATATTTTTGGTGTTGGAGATAGTCCCCGTGAGATCCCGAGAGCCGGGGTGATGGAGTTGCACTAATGGTAACGAATAATAGTGTTAAAGGACTGAAAATGCGTATAGTGGTGAAGACCACAGGTTGTTTAGGTGGTCAAGTTTTTGAGGTGCATGAGTCAGCAAGAGTGTGGGTAGGCTACTACGCTCGTGATACCTGATGTGTAATCAAGGTCTGCTTGTCAGTTTCCCCCGGCTCTCGAGACATCACACGCCCCCATTGGCCGCTTAAGGCACTTTTACATATGATATACATTATATATTGTCTTGGTGGCGTTTGTCTAAAAGGGCAAAAGGAAGGTCACAAGACTAATAATTAGGGATGAGCTTCGAGTTCGAGTCGAACTCATGTTCGACTCGAACATCGGCTGTTCGCAAGTACGCCGAACAGCGAACAATTTGGGGTGTTCGCGGCAAATTCGAATGCCGCGGAACACCCTTTAAAAGTCTATGGGAGAAATCAAAAGTGCTAATTTTAAAGGCTTATATGCATGGTATTGTCATAAAAAGTGTTTGGGGACCTGGTTCCTGCCCCAGGGGACATGGATCAATGCAAAAAAAAGTTTTAAAAACGGCCGTTTCTTCGGGAGCAGTGATTTTAATAATGCTTAAAGTGAAACAATAAAAGTGTAATATCCCTTTAAATTTCATACCTGGGGGGTGTCTATAGTATGCCTGTAAAGGGGCGCGTGTTTAGAACAGTCTGACAGCAAAATGACATTTCAAAGGAAAAAAAGTCATTTAAACTACTCGCGGCTATTAATGAATTGCCGGTCTGACAATACACATAAAAGTTCATTGATAAAAACGGCATGGGAATTCCCCACAGGGGAACCCCAAACCAAAAAGGCCCTTTAGGTCCGGTATGGATATTAAGGGGAACCCCGGCCAAAATTAAAAAAAAAATGGTGTGGGGTCCCCCTCAAAATCTATACCAGACCCTTCAGGTCTGGTATGGATTTTAAGGGGAACCCCGCGCCAAAATTAAAAAAAAAAACGGCATGGGGTCCCCCCAAAAATCCATACCAGACCCTTATCTGAGCACGCAACCTTGCAGGCTGCAGAAAAAGAGGGTGGACAAGAGAGCGGCCCCCCCTGAACCGTACCAGGCCACATGCCCTCAACATTGGGAGGGTGCTTTGGGGTAGCCCCCCAAAACACCTTGTCCCCATGTTGATGAGGACAAGGGCCTCATCCCCACAAAGCTTGCCCGGTGGTTGTGGGGGTCTGCGGGCGGGGGGCTTATGGGAATCTGGAAGCTCCCTTTAACAAGGGGACCCCCAGATCCTGGCCCTCCCCCTGTGTGAAATGGTAAGGGGGAACAAAAGTACCCCTACCATTTCACAAAAAAAGTGTCAAACATGTTAAAAATGACAAGAGACAGTTTTTGACAATTCCTTTATTTAAATGCTTCTTCTTTCTTCTATCTTCTATCTTCTTTATTCTATCTTCCTTTGGTTTCTTCCTCCATCTTCTTCTGGTTCTTCTGGTTCTTCCAGTTCTTCCTCCGGTGTTCTCGTCCGGCATCTTCCTCCGCGGCGTCTTCTTCCCTTCTTCTTCTCAGGCCGCTCCGCATCCACCATGATGGGAGGCTCCCGCTGTGTGACGCTTCTCGTCTTCTGACGGTTCTTAAATAATGGAGGGCGGGGCCACCCAGTGACCCCGCCCCCTCTGACATCACGGGGAATGCCACAGGGAAGTCCCCGTCAAGTCCCTGTGCGTCAGAGGGGGGCTGGGTCACTGGGAGTCCCCGCCCTCCGTTATTTAAGAACCGTCAGAAGACAAGAAGCGTCGCACAGCAGGAGCCTCCCATCATGGTGGATGTGGAGTGGGCCGAGAAGAAGAAGGGAAGAAGACGCCGCGGAGGAAGATGCCGGACGAGAACACCGGAGGAAGAACCAGAAGAAAAAGAAGATGGAGGAAGAAACCGAAGGAAGATAGAAGATAGAAGAAAGAAGATAGAAGAAATAAGAAGCATTTAAATAAAGGAATTGTCAAAAACTGTCTCTTGTCATTTTTAACATTTTTGACACTTTTATGTGAAATGGTAAGCCCCCTTACCATTTCACACAGGGGGGAGGGCCGGGATCTGGAGGTCTCCTTGTTAAAGGGGGCTTCCAGATTCCAATAAGCCCCCCACCTGCAGACCCCCACAACCACTGGGCAAGGGTTGTGGGAATGAGGCCCTTGTCCCCATCAACATGGAGACAAGGTGTTTTGGGGGGGCTACCCCAAAGCACCCTCCTAATGTTGAAGGCATGTGGCCTGGTATAATTCAGGAGGGGGGGCGCTCTCTCGTCCTCTCTTCTTTTCCTGCGGCCTGCCAGGTTGCGTGCTCGGATAAGGGTCTGGTATGGAATTTAGGGGGACCCCCACGCCACTTTTTTTTAAATTTTGGTTCCGGGTTCACCTGTGGGGAATTCCCATGCCGTTTTTATCAATGAACTTTTATGTGTATTGTCGGACCGGCAATCCAATAATAGCCTCGAGTAGTTTTAAATGACTTTTTTCCTTTGAAATGTCATTTTGCTGTCAGGCTTTTCTAAATGCGGGAAACATGTGCCCCTTTACAGGCATACTATAGACACCCCCCGGTACAAAATTTTAAGGAATATTATACTTTTATTGTTTCACTTTAAGCATTATTAAAATCACTGCTCCTGAAAAAACGGCCATTTTTAAAACTTTTTTTTGCATTGATCCATGTCCCCTGGGGCAGGACCCAGGTCCCCAAACACTTTTTATGACAATAACTTGCTCATGTTCGTGTCCCATAGACTTTAACGGTGTTCGCATGTTCGAACAAATTTTTTGCCTGTTCGCATGTTCTGGTGCGAAGCGAACAGGGGGGTGTTTGGCTCATTCCTAGTGTTTAATATAAGTTTTTGGTAATATTGAACGCTTATCCCACTGTGTATCTGTCTGCATACATCCCTTGTGGTGACTATTGGATCTACAAGTTTTAAGTACAAATTGAGTGTTATAGATTGTCACCTATTGTTTATGCTTAATGGTATTGTTTTCATGTTCCACATCTATTACAGTAAATTACTTAAGTGATTCAGTAACTGTGTGTGTGGTTCTCATTGATAACATCACCTAGCAATATGGAACCCGAGGTGTCAGAGGTAAGAGAGGGTCTGCAGAGTCAGGATGGCCAGTGGGGTATAGAGTCAATCAGCAGCCCCTATGGGGGTACCGCTACAAAGAAAATTTTTTAGCAAACAGTATATAGGCAAAGGACAACGGCCCCAGTTAAAGAGACCACAAATATCTAATATGCAGAAAATAATTGGCTAGACCACACAATTGTTTTTTTGACATCCAGGGGACAGTCCCTCATAATGAGGGACAGTGGGGAAGCTATGCTTTAGGCAGTTATACTCAACAAGTGTTTGTCAGAACAAAATGCAATGACAACACAAATTGCCTGCCAACTGCCTAAAATGTGTCACACCTGTGGGTGTCTGTAAGATGTTCAGTCCCATGATGTCACACTCACCACCCACTTGTAACTAGGGGTGTTGAATATAATCGCTGCATCAATGCATCGCGATTTGGACTTTTGCAATCGATGCTGCGAATTGGTCGATTTTTGATGACGTCATCCATTGGTCTGCTCCGTGCAGTGCTCTGCCTTTCAGGGAGAAACACAGAGGCAGAGCCTGCATGGTGGCTGAAGCCCCCTCCCCTTTACTGAAGAAGTAAGTCAGATAATGAGCTGACAGCCAGTACAGTGCAGGGGGAGGGGCTCAAGGAGACCCAACATGAGGAGAGGCTTCACTAGAGGCACTGGAAGGGGGAAAACAAAACACACTGAGCATTATGGAGGAGGGGAAATTGACTGACACTGAGAGCAGGTAAGTGCCAGTGTCGCTGATCCCATTCCTCAATTACCATCACCCCTCTGCCTGATCCCACCATCAGTCTGCCTGATCCCACCATCAGTCTGCCTGATCCCACCATCTGTCTGCCTGATCCTTCTGCTTCTGATCCCACCATCTGTCTGCCTGATCCCACCATCCATCTGCCTGATCCCTTTGCCTCTGATCCCACCATCCATCTGCCTGATCCCTCTGCCTCTGATCCCACCATCCGTCTGCCTGATCCCTCTGATCCCTCCATCTGTCTGCCTGTGCCCTCTGAACCCACCATCCATCTGCCTGATCCCTCTGCCTCTGATCCCACCATCCGTCTGCCTGATCCCTCTGCCTCTGATCCCACCATCCGTCTGGATGATCCCACCATCCCTCTGCCTGATCCCTCTGCCTCTGATCCCACCATCTGTCTGCCTGATCCCACCATCCCCTGCCTGATCCCTCTGCCTCTGATCCCACTATCCATCTGCCTGATCCCTCTGCCTGATCCCAATCATTCCCCTGCCTCTTATCCCACCACCCCTCTGCCTGATCCCATCTATCCCTCTGCCACTGATCCCAGCCATCCCTCTGCCTCTGATCCCTTCTATCCCTCTGCCTCTGATCCCTTCTATCCCTCTGCCACTGATCCCAGCCATCCCTCTGCCTCTGATTCCAGCCATCCCTCTGCCACTGAAGAAAAAATTAGTTTTTCTGTCTGCTTGAATTTCTGGATAAAACGTTTTTACCCATGCGCACTTGCACAGTAATTGTGATGCCTCGCGGAATCAAATCGAATCGTGGACAGGATAATCGTAATCGAATCATGAGACCAGTGAAGATGCGCACCCCTACTTGTAAATAATTTTTGCATTCAGAAGGACATGCAGAGCCTCTGCCCACTCCACCAGTCTAGCGTACCTCAGTCACCTCACTCCCAGAAACAGAATGGGGTCCCTCCGAGCACCTGGCATGGATCTCATGCATGCTCTCACTTAACTCTGTCCTTCCTGTACCATGTGGTCTATAGATCTCCGTAGTGCTAGTCTGCTCTTGGTGACCTAAGGAGATGGACAGAGCACCGACCTCTTGCTACCCGAGGACCTGTCACCTAACCAGGTACCACACCAAAAGACTGGTTGCTGCAGCTGTTCTACCCTTTGGTTACCCATATCAACTACCTCCTATTTTTTGACTTGCGAGTTAACCTTTCATAGTTGTGTTACATATACCCCATAGTGCTTTTTACAGACGCACATTCTTTAGGAATATGCCAAGACCCTTAATGCACCCCTTGAATAACTTCAGACCAGGCTCAAAACAGTTGAAACACTTTACTGTAGACTTGGCATAACAGATACAACAGGGTAAAACGTCCTTTCCATAACTAATAATAATTGCGGCTGCCTCAGCATACCTGCATGGGTAAAGTCCTTAAGGGTAACATCAAGTAACAATAAGGGTAACAATACTTGGGAAATCCATTGTCCATCATTATGGTGTCCTGATGAGTCGGTGTCCCGGCAGCAGACAACAGGTCCCAGCAACAAGCTTCTTCAGTAGTTTCTGCTTTGCTCCACTCTCTGGGGTCCCGAACCTCTCCCCTTTTTTAATACATGGGAAGGGAGGCTGGACCCAAAAAACCCACTAATTTGACCAGAGAAGGCAGTAAATCATTAACCCTTTAGGCAGCCGAGCTTTTAGATAACTACATCCTCAAAAAAATTAAAAATAAAACCTAAACACTAAACCCCAACCCCATTAAACTAAGCAAAGGGGGGAGCTAGCAGCTAAATTGCAACAGAAGTTGCCGCTAGGACACGGAAAGAAGTATCACTACCTGAAAACACTGCCTATCTACTCCAAGTGCCCCTAGTACTTGCTGACTGTAAAATATATGAATGTTCAGAGGCACGCCTTTGCATCTGTGACTCAAAGTACAGTAAATATATCAGTTTCCAGAATCACCAGCCACAACCATCTCTCTCTCTCTCTCTCTGCATATACTTGTTTTTCTATCCCTGTATGCTCCAGGGCCATCCAACACCCACTCAGTGCAAATATAACAGTGTGTAAAAATAGCAGATTTCAGGAATTCACAGCAGCAACAACTAGCTGTCCCTGCAACAACTAACAAAGGACTAATTTGAACCCTCACTATTATAGGGGAGGGGGGCTGACACATAACAAAACCCCATGATTTGGCCCTTCTAAACAATTTGAATACAATTCAGAGGCCAACTCTGTTCTAAGAAGAACAGAGGGATAATCTTTGACAATATAAGTGGTTATATGTCACAGATGATGTCAATTATGATGAAACGCGTAGAGAGGGGCCTGCTGTCACACCATTGCGCATTGCCTGAAATTATCAGGAAGCTATCTTTGTTTTTACCTGCCAGAGTGATTTTAAAACAAGCGCTGTTTGTTCAAACCACTTTTTTGAGTTTTCTACTTTTTATGAATACATTTGTTTTTATGGTATATACTATGAGGATTCTTTACTTTTATCTTCAATATACCAACATTGTGATTGATATCTGAACAGGGTTTCTTTTCCATACACCCACCATGAGACAACCAGATAAACCCTTTTCACTGATGACAACATGTTTTGAAGATTTACTAGATGCCATATTTTCTATGCTTGCTTTGACCTATCTTTAACCACTTCAGCCCCGGAAGGATTTACCCCCTTCCTGACCAGAGCACCTTTTACAATTTGGCACTGCATCGCTTTAACTGCTAATTGCGCAGTCATGCAATGCTGTACCCAAACAAAATTTGCGTCCTTTTCTTCCCACAAATAGAGCTTTCTTTTGATGGTATTTGATCACCTCTGCGTTTTTTTTTTTTTTGTGCTATAAACGGAAAAAGACCAAAAATTTTGAAAAAAAAATATATTTTCTACTTTTTGTTATAAAAAAAATCCAATAAACTCAATTTTAGTCATACATTTAGGCCAAAATGTATTCGGCCACATGTCTTTGGTAAAAAAAAATGTCAATAAGCATATATTTATTGGTTTGCGCAAAAGTTATAGCGTCTACAAACTAGGGTACATTTTCTGGAATTTACACAGCTTTTAGTTTATGACTGCCTATGTCATTTCTTGAGGTGCTAAAATGGAAGGGCAGTACAAAACCCCCCAAATGACCCCATTTTGGAAAGTAGACACCCCAAGGAAATTGCTGAAAGGCATGTTGAGCCCATAAAATATTACATTTTTTGTCCCAAGTGATTGAATAATGATAAAAAAAAAAAAAAAAAAACTAAAAGTTGTCACTAAATGATATATTGCTCAAACATGCCATGGGCATATGTGGAATTACACCCCAAAATACATTTAGCTGCTTCTCCTGAGTATGGGGATACAACATGTGTGGGACTTTTTGGGAGCCTAGCCGCGTACGAGGCCCCGAAACCAAGCAACGCCTTCAGGATTTCTAAGGGCGTAATTTTTTTATTTAATTCCTCACTACCTATGACAGTTTTGAAGGCCATAAAATGCCAAGATGGCACAACCACCCCCCCCAAATGACCCCATTTTGGAAAGTAGACACCCCAAGTTATTTGCTGAGAGGCATGTTGAGTCCATGGAATATTTTTGGAATATTTTATATTTTGCCACAAATTGCAGGAAAATGACAAACTTTTTTTTTTTTTTGCACAAATTTGTCATTAAATGATATATTGCTCAAACATACCATGGGCATATGTGGAATTACACCCCAAAATACATTCTGCTGCTTCTCCTGAGTACAGGGATACCACATGTGTGGGACTTTTTGGGAGCCTAGCTGCATATGGGGCCCCAAAAACCAATCATCGCCTTCAAGCTTTCTAAGGGCGTACATTTTTTATTTCACTCTTCACTGCCTATCACAGTTTCGAGGCCATGGAATTCCCAGGTGGCACAAACTCCCCCAAATGACCCCATTTTGGAAAGTAGACACCCCAAGCTATTTGCTGAGAGGCATGGTGAGTATTTTGCAGCTCTCATTTGTTTTTGAAAATTAAGAAAGACAAGAATTTTTTTTTTCTTTTTTCAATTTTCAAAACTTTGTGACAAAAAGTGAGGTCTGCAAAATACTCACTATACCTCTCAGCTGGGGTGTCTACTTTCCAAAATGGAGTCATTTGGGGGGGGGGTTGTGCATTCCATGGCCTCGGAAACTGTGATAGGCAGTGAAGAGTGAAGTAAAAAATTTACGCCCTTAGAAAGCCTGAAGGCGGTGCTTGGTTTTCGGGGTCCCGTACGCGGCTAGGCTCCCAAAAAGTCTCACAAATGTGGTATCCCCGTACTCAGGAGAAGCAACAGAATGTATTTTGTGGTGTCATTTCACATATTCCCATGGCATGTTTGAGCAATATATCATTAGGTGACAACTTTGTGCTAAAAAATTTGTCTTTTTCCCGCAACTTGTGTCACAATATAAAATATTCCATGGACTCGACATGCCTCTCAGGAAATAGCTTGAGGTGTCTATTTTCCAAAATGGGGTCATCGGGGGGGGGGGTTTGAACTGTCCTGGCATTTTATGCACAACATTTAGAAGCTTATGTCACACATCACCCACTCTTCTAACCACTTAAAGACAAAGCCCTTTCTGACACTTTTTGTTTACATGAAAAAATATTTTTTTTGCAAGAAAATTACTTTGAACTCCCAAACATTAGATATATTTTTAAAGCAAAGGCCTTACAGATTAAAATGGTGGGGGGTTCATTTTTTTTTTCACACAGTATTTGCGCAGCAATTTTTCAAACGCATTTTTTTGGGAAAAAACACACTTTTTTAAATTTTAATGCACTAAAACACACTATATTGCCCAAATGTTTGATGAAATAAAAAAGATGATTTTAGGCCGAGTACATGGATACCAAACACGACATGCTTTAAAATTGCGCACAAACGTGCAGTGCCGACAAACTACATAGATTTTTAAAAACCTTTATAGGTTACCACTTTAGATTTACAGAGGAGGTCTACTGCTAAAATTACATTGCTCAATCTGACCTTCGCGGTGATACCTCACATGCATGGTGCAATTGCTGTTTACATTTGACGCCAGTCAGAGTTTGTCAGCTCTGTATGACTTTATCTTTTCCCTCGTAAACCATAAAACTACATGTATAGCCTGTGGCCCTATCACAGAGCTTATACATCTTGACCCCGTATCTGGCACGTTTGCTGGGAAGGTACTGTTTGAATGACAAGCGGACAGAAAACTTATTCAGGGACTCATTAACACAGACAACTTGATGGGGAGTAAACAAGTCTGCAAAACGTTGGTTGGAGTGGTTTACGAGGGGCAGAATTTTGTAGAGCCAATCGTATCCAGGGTCTCCACGAGGACGACAGAGTTCATTGTTGTTGAAGTGCATGAACCGCAAAATCTGCTCGTATTGTGCCCTGGCCATGGAAGCAGAGAACACGGGCATATGATGAATTGGGTCAGTGGACCAATATGACCGCAACTCACTCTTTTTGGTTATGCCCATGAGGAGGGAAAAGCCCAGAAAGATCTTAAATTCGGAAACCGTAATTGGTTTCCAATCTCTGGCAAGGGAGGACTGAGGAATAGTGGCGATGTGTTGACCAGCATACAAATTGCTTTAGTCCACAATAGATCTATAAAGATCTTCGGTGATAAACAGCGAATAAAAATCAAGTGGCGTAAAGTCAACTGTTTCCACATGAATGCCGGGTTAGACAGTGAATGGGGGAAGTACGGGTGCTGCAGAAGTGGTGGGTTCCCAATTCGGATTGGCAAATGCAGCAGGAAGGGCACTATGGGCATGATGGGCCTGTGTTCATCTTCTTGGTGGCAGCGGGACACTACTTGTGCTTGCCACCTCGTCAGCTTGAACTGCACTTATGGGACTCGCCACGTCACCAAGTGTTACTGCAGTGCTGGATGTACGACCAGGGCGTACTAGGCCGCTGGTGCTTGCCAGTTCACTAGAAGGAATAGCGGCGCTAGTACTTCTCTGCTCCATATGAGGGACCTGCGGTTCTTACACCTCAACAGCAGAAGAAGTTCGGGGTCTGGTACGCCTGACCTTGGCAGGGACCACAACTCCGTCATCAGAGCTATCTGTGATGGAGCCGCTGCTGTCTACAGGTTCGTATTCTGAGCCTGAATCTGACAGATGAGTGACTTGCTCTTCACTATCTGTCATGCTCAGAAACGTGTAGGCCTCTTCACTAGTGTACCTTCGATTTGCCATTTTGGGCTCTAAATTTAGTGGTACACTAGAGAGACTCACAGGTAAAAAAGCTCCTGACTGTTAGCGACTGTATCAAAATGCTACCAAAAAACTGTTAGCAATTACAGGGATCAGGCCTGACTCTGCAAACACTGCAGTTATGTGTTTTGTAAGTGACAGTGATCGATCAATACTGCACTTGGTAGTGCTGGGCCAAGGGGCAAAACGCAGGTGCTAGCAGGTATCTGGGCTGATCCCGCTAACACTGCATTGGTGTTAGCGGTACTGGAACTAACCTGACTTTGCCTGGGGCAATGCAGACCCTATCTGACCCTAAAACTTAACTTATATCACCGCCGGGTGATTAGGGGGTTAAACCCTTATTAGGTAATAAACGGCGGGTGCCCTGAAACTATAATAAACAAACTAACTAACCAGCGTCACCCGTAACACTTATACGGTGATCACTGGTGAAAGGGTTAACTAGGGGGCAATCGGGGGTTAAAACCTTTATTAGGTAGTATATAGGGGTCCCTGACGCTATAAAACGCTGACGGCGAACCTATATACTTACCTCTCTAACCAGCATCACCTGTGCCACTAATACAGCGATCAGAAAAAGGATCGCTTAGTGACACTGGCGACGGGGAGTGATCACAGGGTTAAAACTTTATTAAGGGGGGGTTAGGGGGGTACCCTAGACCTAAAGGGGCCTACCACTAACTGCCCTACCACTTATAACTTTCACAAACTGACACCAATGCAATAATCAGAAAAAAAAACTGCTATTGGTGTCACTGTGACAGGTGGTACAGGGGGCTGATCGGGGGGTGACTGGGGGGTGATGGGGGGTGAAAAGTGCGCCTGCGTGTTCTACTGGAAGTGTAGTGTTGGTGCAAACTCACATTGATGTCTTCTCTCCTCTGCGCCGGAACGAAAAGACCGGTTCAAGGAGAGATGACATCACTTCCTCTGCTTTTGTTTACATTACAGAAGCCGAGAAAGCATTTCATTTGCCAGTAGCAATCGCGAGGGGGTGGTCACGAACGAGTGGCCTCCCCCTCACCCCTGATTGCTCCTGACTAGAATCCAACCGCCGCAGACGTACAGGTAAGCCCTTATGCCTGCCCGTGCCATTGTGCCGACGTACATTGGCGTGCGGCGGTCGGCAACTGGTTAACTAGATGATCATTGCGATCTGATAAACCTTATATAGTGTCACCTGGTGGAGGAATTTTTTCAACTGCACACCTAATATTGTCTTTCACACAAGTGATTTGAGTTTCACATCCACCTGTCCAGAGATCATGTCTGGATTGCACCTTCATACTGTTTATTTGCACTTAGAACTTGACTTAATTAACTTTTCTTTATATTTATATTTTAATTTTGTTCATATGTTGGGATATTAGCACAACTTTTTGTTTTTCAATATAAACAGCTGCCACTATCCCTACAATATTGCAATTCCTACTTCAATGTTACTTTGAGGGTTACAACATCTGTGTTATAATTAAAACAATTTATTTTATATACACAATTTATTTATATACACAATAAAGCATGTACTCAGGTAAAATCAACAATAGACCAATGCTCTTATTGGCTGAAAGGTGTATAACATATTGCAAAATAGCTGTCTCCAATCAAAACCCAGACAGGATTTTAGACATATACAGTGCCTTGAAAAAGTATTCATGCCCCTTAAAATTTTCCACATTTTGTCATGTTGCAACTAAAAACGTAAATGTATTTTATTGGGATTTTTTTGACAGACTAACACAAAGTGGCACATAGTTGTGAAGTGGAAGAAAAATGATAAATGGTTTTCATTTTTTTTTTTTTTTTACAAATAAATATCTGAAAAGTGTGACATGCATTTATATTCAGCCCCCCTCAGTCAATACTTTGTAGAACCACCTTTCGCTGCAATTACAGCTGCAAGTCTTTTTGGGTATGTCTCTACCAGCCTTGCACATCTAGAGAGTGACATTTTTGCCCACATCCTTGCATAATAGCTCAAGCTCTGTCAGATTGGATGGAGAGCATCTGTGAACAGCAATTTTCAAGTCTTGCCACAAATTCTCAATTGGATTTAGGTCTGGACTTTGACTGGGCCATTCTAACACATGAATATGCTTTAATCTAAACCATGCCATTGTATCTCTGGCTGTATGGTTAGGGTCATTGTCCTGCCAGTCTCAAGTCTTTTGCAGACTCTATCAGGTTTTCTTCTAAGATTGCCCTGTATCTGGCTCCATCCATCTTCCCATTAGGGATGAGCCGAACACCCCCCGATTCGGTTTGCACCAGAACTTGCGAACGGACCGAAAATTCGCACGAACCTTAGAACCCCATTGACGTCTATGGGACTTGAACGTTTGAAATCAAAAGTGCTAATTTTAAAGGCTAATTTGCATGGTATTGTCCTGCCCCAGGGGACATGTATCAATGCAAAAAAAAGTTTTAAAAACGGCCGTTTTTTTTGGGAGCAGTGATTTTAATGATGCTTAATGTAAAAAAAAAAAACTTGGAACTCTGCCAAAATAGACAATTGTACCCCACTTCCAAGCAATGTTTCATATTCCTATGTCTGCCATCAAATATCTGTGTGTTAAGTATACCTATTTTTTTTTTACATAGGGGATAAAAGACTCAGAGGACACCCCTCATCCGAGGAGACCACAGACCCCCCACCTCTGGAAGAAGGTGAAAGCCACCCAAGCCAAGCAGAGCAGGAGGAGGAAGACGTGGTGGAAATTGGCACCACAACAGGTGAGTGTCTGTGACCACAGGCTCAGGTAAGAGATGGATGCTGGCAGATTTATAATACATGGTGTGTTTTTGTTTCTATCTTTTTAGGTGATCGTGATGTTGTGGATCCAGGCCATTTCACTTCGGAAAGTGCACAGATCCTGATCGGGGAGATCATGGGGTGTAATACGGTCTTGGAAAACATCAATGATGTTAAAAAAAAATGAAGAACATTGATGTTTTAGGGAGAGTTTAAAATCCCTCAAAATCCCTTTTTTTGTGCTTTTTGTGAGCTAAAAATTTTTACCGTTTTTTGACATATTTGTGAAAAGCCAAATTTTGAAGAGGCACACAGTGTGTCAACATGTGCTATCTGCCATCACGGGTGATCAATGGACACGTTTTGGGGATGCAACCCCTTCCTCAATAATAAAGTAGCTGTGAGGAAGGGGTTGCACCCATAAAACACATACCTTGATCCCCCATGATGGCAGCTAGCACATGCTGACATTCGGCAATTGGTGTGCATCTTAAAAATTTGGCTTTTCTAGGGGTGACTTCACCCAATCTGAACGCAATATCAAACACAGTTTTTAAATACTCATGTCTGATATTGCTTTCAAGTTCTACCATACCTATTATACCTGTTTTATCTTAAATGGACATTTCTACTTTTTCTAATGTGACCCCAAAAATTGTTATACAACAAACATGTTGGTTTGTTTTAAAAAACCTTTTCTAAATGCACATGTGATTGTGCTGGTATTAAAAAGAATGTTAATCAAGAATGTGTGGATTATTGTTTCAATGCTCCCAAACTTTTGTTGTGCTCTAATTGGTGTTTTCATTGACAATGGGGGTTATTTCCTAAGGGCAAATCCACTTTGCACTACAAGTGCAGTTTCAAACTGCACTTGTAGTGCAAAGTGTCTTTGCCTTTAGTAAATAACACCCAACAGTGCTTTGTAATGTTACACAATCACGCCATTTTCAGGACTCCCCACATTTCTGTCAGGGTCAGCTAAAAGAAACACAAGCAGTAAATCTCACCAAAGATTTTAGTAGTTAAATTTTTTTTTATTTGAAAAAGGTTTCAGACATTGTTTGGCATATTGTTAGCCCCCCTACCCGCAAAGTATTCAAGGTATCATCACGGGCACTCAGGGGGGGGCAAGCCAGGACGGCCACTTTCAAGCGCCGTCAGGGTTGGTTCATTTTGCATTCCAGTCTCAGGCCCAACTGAGCCAGCATAGTTGGCAGAATGTTGCCATAAAAAGTTGTGTAGAACACAGCACGCCAGGATGATATGATTCAGTTTGTACTCCGCCATGTGTATGGGCATAAGAAATAGGCGGAACCAGCTGGCCATGATTCCAAATGTGTTCTCCACCACTCTTCTGGCTCTGGCCAGCCAGTAATTAAAAACCCTCTGGTCCGGGGGGAGGGTCCTCACCGGGAATGGCCGCATAAGATGGTCCCCCAGCGCAAACGCTTCATCTGCAACAAAGATGAATGGGAGTCCTTCCACATTGTCTTCTGGAGGTGGCAAGTCCAAGCTGCCATTCTGGAGATGCCTGTAGAACTCCGTCTGGGCAATGACTCCACCATCGGACATCCGGCCATTCTTCCCCACATTCACATACAGGAACTCGTAAGTAGCCGACACCACCGCCAACATCACAATGCTATTGAACCCCTTATAATTATAATAGTACGAACCCCGAGTTGGGTGGTGGGACGATGTGGACGTGTTTCCCATCAATTGCCCCTCCGCAGTTAGAAAAGTCCCACCGCTGGGCAAAGTGGGAGGCCACAGTCTGCCATTCCTGTGGCGTGGAAGGAAACTGTGGAGTTAAACAAGAAAAAAAAAATTAGTCATTTTGCACATAAACAGGGAAAGCAGATTAGACACAAACATTCTTGGCCAACATCAAGATAACATTTATTTGAGGGAGTTTTTAAAGACCAAAGTATAAGGTACACCTATCAGATCCCCCCCTCTCATGGGCCATTTCTAACATTTTAGGGGGGGAGCTCTTGGACAGGTAACCCTCTCTACTTCATTGAGAGATGAATGCCTAAATAATGTGTATTACTTTGGCCAGCCCCTCCTTAGTTACACAATTGACAGCCCACTGGACAGGTAAGAAGTGTCATAATACAAAGATATAAATACACTTTGTACACATTTGAGCACATTTGAAAATTCTACTATTACCTATCAAGATAATAATAGTGTACAAAAACTTTAAACAGTACAATTTGAAAGTATTCAGGCAGGCCCTTGCACTACATGCTTTGGGGAATTCATCCATACATCTGACCACAAAATAAATGGGTATAGTGTGTATGGATTTGGCAGAGTCAGCAGATAGATGATTGAGGATAGATAGAGAATTGTTATCAGCTGACTTAGCAGTTGGGGGGAGGGTTCCAAATGATTTGGTGACCCCCCAAAAAAGCCTCTGGCGCTCTGCCTGAATTTAAAGCACAAATCACATTTAAAAGCATTTTAGGGGGTGTTTGGGGTAAAGCACTACTATGGAGCTGATAAAATACATTGCTAAGTGAATACACAAGGTGAATATAGGGCCAGGAGACCATGCTGGGGAGGTTAGTGAAGGCAAATATGTATGAAGGACAAAAATATAATTACATAAAAATCCAGCATGCATGAGGACAAAGGGGACATTCACAGCATATTCCAGTCATGGTAATTAGGGAATGAGGAAAGAAATACAATATATTATCAAACATTAAATACAATAAAATGTGATATTAAAGGATAAAAATCTTACCTTAATATACTCCTTCTGCAGGACCTGAATGATGGCAGAACAGGTCTCTGGGATAATGATCCCCAGAGCCTGGGGGGAGATGCCTGTCGAGAACTTAAAGTCCTGCAGGCTTCTCCCCATCGCCAAGTACCGCAGGGTGGTGACGAGCCTCTGCTCCGGAGTGATGGCTTGCCTCATGCAGGTATCCTGCCTGCTATTATAAGGGGTCAGCAAAGCCAACAAACGGTGAAATATGGGGTCCATCATCCAGGGAGAGAGTTGCTGAAATCATCAGGATTATTCTCACGGAGCAAAGGCATATGACAGAACTGGTCACGCTGGAGCAACCAATTCTTGCTCCATGAACTCCTCCCCACCCTGTTCATGGAATGGACTTGTGTCAAGGTAAGGACCCCAACACCAAGCCCCCGCACAGCACGAACTCTACGAGGAGTACGTATACGCAACATGACTAGAAAACGGTCGGCTGCTCAGAACGAAGTAACAGAACGCACTGAAGAACAGCAAGGCCTGTGAAGAGCGACCTGAAAAACAGTAATGAACGAACAAGAACAGAATGACAAGAGTCAATGGTACTCGCTGCACGCACTGAAGAGCAGATACAAACCCACAAGCACAAACTGAACAGCAGAAAACGATCTGAAAACCACGAGTCTGAAAAAGTGTGAATCGTCTCTCACCAAACTTCTACTAACACAAGATTAGCAAAAGGAGCCCAAAGGGTGCCGCACTTGGTTCTGAACTGGCCTTTTCTAGTCTCATCGCACATGGTGTACGTCACCGCGTTCTTGGCGATCGGAAAATTCTGACAACTTTGTGTGACCGTGTGTATGCAAAACAAGTTTGAGCCAACATCTGTCGGAAAAAATCCATGGATTTTGTTGTCGGAATGTCCGATCAATGTCCGACCATGTGTACGGGGCATAAGTCCTCACAGTTACTCTTGGTGGGTGCAGAAAGGAGCCCTGCTGTGAAATATTACATCAAGAATTCTAATTACATGTCCCTGTTGAACAGGGGTTGAAAAATTGGGCCTTAGGCACTGGTGCTGGTGCCACAACACTGCAACCCCTGACAGATACTCTAGTTGGAGCGCAGGAACTAGCCCTGCTGCAAAGAATTGCATCAAAAATTATAATTACACGCCCCTGTTAAACAGGGGCTAAAAAATTGGGCCTTAGGCACTGGTGGTGGTGCCCAGAATCAAAAATGTTCTTACAAGCTATCAGCATGATCATTGAGGAGGAAGAGGATAATTACTCAGCATAACAGGATAATCACTCAGCATCAGCATAGGCAGTCTTTGAAGTGATCTGACATTTCAAAAAAAAATATTCGGTTACATCAGCATCAGGTGCTTGGTAGCTGGTTGTGATCCAAGACTGATTCATTTTTATGAAGGTCAGTCGAAGAACGCTGAATGCAGGACAGGCCAGTAGCTCAATTGCATACTGTGCAAGCTCTGGCCAGTGATCCATCCTCAAGACCCAGTAACCCAGAGGATTTTCGGTGGGAAAGGTGTCCAAGTCAGATCTTGCCCCTAGGTATTCCTGCACCATGTAAAACAGACGCTGGCGATGGTTGCTGGAACTGATCATACCTTGGGGTTACGGACTAAAAAATTGTCTGAACGCATCGGTCAGACAGCCACCTTCTCCACCGCTCCTTCTTTGATTGACCGAAGCCTCAGCAACACGTGGTCCAGAAACAGGAGTTTGTAACCTCCCAGTCTCTGGGAATGCATTGCACAGACCTTTCTGCAAGGCCTCCCGAAGATGTTTCATCCTCTGCTCCCTCTGCAACGGCAAGATAAGGTCTGCAACCTTACCCTTGTAACGTGGATCAAGGAGGGTTGCCAGCCAGTATTGTTCCCTCTCCTTAATACCACGGATACGAGGATCCTTCCGCAGGCTTTGCAGGATCAGGGAGGCCATGCAGCGTAGGTTTGCTGAGGCATTCGGTCCGGAGTCCTCTGGGTCACTAAGGATGACATGATCTGCAGTCACCTCCTCCCAGCCATGTACAAGTCCATGTGTTTCTTGGGACTGTAAATGATCCCTTAAAGACTGCTGCTGATGCTGAGTGCCAGGCTCCACCTCCATACTGACACAATCCTCCTCCTTCTCCTCCTCTTCCTGTGTGATCGGCGGGCACGCAGGAACACTGTCTGGATAAAGGGGGCCTTGAGAGCTAAGGAAGTCCTCCTCTTCCTGCCTCTGTTCTGCCTCAAGTGCCCTGTCCATTATTCCATGCAGCGTGTGCTCCAACTGGTGGACAAGGGGGACTGTGTCACTGATGCATGCACTGTCACTGCTCACCATCCTCGTGGCCTCCTAAAATGGTGACAGGACAGTGCATGCATCCCTGATCATGGCCCACTGGCGTGGGAAAAAAAAACAAGCTCCCCTGACTCTGTCCTGGTGCCATAGTCGCACAGGTACTCATTGATGGCCCTCTGCTGCGTGTGCAGCCGCTGCAGCATGGCCAACATTGAGTTCCACCTGGTGGGCATGTCACAGATTAGGCGGTTCTTGGGCAGGTTAAATTCCTTTTGGAGGTCTGCCAGCCGAGCACTGGCATTATATGACAGGCGGAAATGCGCACAGACTTTCCTGGCTTGCCTCAGGACATCCTGTAAGCCTGGGTACGTGCCCAAGAACCGCTGCACCACCAAGTTAAGGACGTGAGCCAAACAGGGCACATGCGTCATTTGTCCCTGTCGGAGGGCGGAGAGGAGGTTGGTGCCATTGTCGCAAACCACCATTCCTGCCTTAAGTTGGCATGGCGTCAACCACCTCTGAACCTGCCCCTGCAGAGCTGACAGAACCTCTGCCCCAGTGTGGCTCCTGTCCCCCAAGCACACCAGCTAAAGCACTGCATGGCATCTTTTGGCCTGCATACTTGCGTAGCCCCTTGAACGCCTACGGAGCACCGCTGGTTCCGAGGACAAAGCACAGGAAGAGGCCATGGAGAAAGAGGAGGGGGTGGAGGAGAGAGGTGTGTCAGAATCATTAGTAGTGGCATTTTGGAGGCGTGGTGGTGGAACAACCTCCAACACTACTGCACCTTGTATGGTATCCTTCCCAGCTGCCAGCAGAGTCACCCAATGCGCCGTGAAACTTAGGTAATGTCCCTGTCCATGCCTGCTGGACCATGAGACAACGGTAATATGCACCTTACCGCTGACCGCCCTGTCCAGCGAGGCATGGACATTGCCTTCCACATGCCGGAATTGCCTTCCGTGAGAAAAAGTGGCGTTTGGGTACCTGCCACTGAGGAACTGCACATTCCACAAACTCACGGAAGGGGGCCGAGTCTGCACAGTGCAGAGTGTTCAGCTAAAACTACAAATTAGTGTAGTGCAACTTCTGCACAGTGTTCAGCTAAAGCTACAAGTTAGTGAAGTGTGTCCTCCTCAGTGTTCAGCTAAAGCTACAAGTTAGTGTAGTGCACAGTGTTCAGCTAAAGCTACAAGTTAGTGTAGTGCGTCCTCCTCACAGTGTTGAACACAGTGTTGAACACTGTTCAGAGGATGCACTACACTAACTTGTAGCTTTAGTTGAACACTGTGAGGAGGACGCACTGCACTAACTTGTAGTTTTAGCTGAACACTGTGAGGAGGACGCACTGCACTAACTTGTAGCTTTAGCTGAACACTGTGCAGAGGTCGCACTACACTAACTTGTAGCTTTAGCTGAACACTGTGCACTACACTAACTTGTAGCTTTAGCTGAACACTGTGCAGAGGTCGTACTACACTAACGTGTAAATAATGTAGCTGCCTGCAGTAGTGATAGGATCAGGAAAACACCACCAACCTTCTACAGGTAGCTTTAGCTGAACACTGTGCAGAGGTCGCACTAAACTAACGTGTAAATAATGTAGCTGCCTGTGGTAGTGATAGGATCAGGAAAACATCACCAACCTTCTACAGGTAGCGTTAGCTGAACACTGTACAGAGGTAGCACTTAACTAACGTGTAAATAATGTAGCTGCCTGCATTAGTGATAGGATCAGGAAAACACCACCAACCTTCTACAGGTAGCTTTAGCTGAACACTGTGCAGAGTTCGCACTACACTAACGTGTAAATAATGTAGCTGCCTGCGGTAGTGATAAGATCAGAAAAACACCACCAACCTTCTACAGGTAGCTTTAGCTGAACACTGTACAGAGGTCGCACTACACTAACGTGTAAATAATTTAGCTGCCTGCGGTAGTGATAGGATCAGGAAAACACCACCAACCTTCTACAGGTAGCTTTAGCTGATCACTGTGCAGAGGTCACACTACACTAACTTGTAGCTTTAGATGAACACTGTGCACTACACTAACTTGTAGCTTTAGCTGAACACTGTGAGGAGGACGCACTACACTAACTTGTAGCTTTAGCTGAACACTGTGCACTACACTAACTTGTAGCTTTAGCCGAACACTGTGAGGAGGACGCACTACACTAACTTGTAGCTTTAGCTGAACACTGTGCAGAGGTCGCACTACACTAACTTGTAGCTTTAGCTGAACACTGTGCACTACACTAACTTGTAGCTTTAGCTGAACACTGTGAGGAGGACTCACTACACTAACTTGTAGCTTTAGCTGAACACCATGCAGAGGTCGCACTACACTAACTTGTAGCTTTAGCTGAACACTATGCACTACACTAACTTGTAGCTTTAGCTGAACACTGTGCAGAGGTTGCACTACACTAACGTGTAGCTTTAGCTAAACACTGTGCACTACACTAACATGTAGCTTTAGCTGAACACTGTGCAGAGGTCGCACTACACTAACTTGTAGCTTTAGCTTAACACTGTGAGGAGGACGCACTGTACTAACTTGTAGCTTTAGCTGAACACTGTGCAGAGGTCGCACTACACTAACTTGTAGCTTTCGCTGAACACTGTGCACTACAGTAACTTGTAGCTTTAGCTGAACACTGTTCAGAGGACGCACTACACTAACTTGTAGCTTTAGCTGAACACTGTGCACTACACTAACTTGTAGCTTTAGCTGAACACTGTTCAGAAGACGCACTACACTAACTTGTAGCTTTAGCTGAACACTGTGCAGAGGTCGCACTACATGAACTTGTAGCTTTAGCTGAACACTGTGAGGAGGACGCACTACACTAACTTGTGGCTTTAGCTGAACACTGTGCACTACACTAACTTGTAGCTTTAGCTGAACACTGTGAGGACGCACTACACTAACTTGTAACTTTAGCTGAACACTGTGCACTACACTAACTTGTAGCTTTAGCTGAACACTGTGCAGAGGTCGCACTACACTAACTTGTAGCTTTAGCTGAACACTGTGAGGAGGACGCACTACACTAATTTGAAGCTTCAGCTGAACACTGTGCAGAGGTCACACTACACTAACTTGTAGCTTTAGCTGAACACTGTGCACTACACTAACTTGTAGCTTTAGCTGAACACCGTTAGGAGGACGCACTACACTAACTGTAAATAGGGTAGCTGCCTGACTGTGGTACTAATAGGATCAGAAGAACACCAGCAATTTTCTTCAGGGAGCTGTACTGTAACAACACCTGCCTGCCTGTCAGTATGAAGATAATAACAGGAACGGATCTAGCTAAACTGAATACAGTGTGTGTGTGTGTGTGTGTGTGTGCGTATATATATATATATATATATATATATATATATATATATATATATATATATATATATATATACACAACACCTGGGATGCATATATATATACACAATACACTGTAAGTGCAGCTAACCGACTGACTGTCCTGCCTAATCTATCTAACTTAAATCAAATGACACTGTCTCTCTGTCTCTGCCTCTCAACGCCGGAACACACTACACAGGGCTGCCGTGCAGGTGGCCTTATACAGTGTGGGGTGTGTACTAAACCCCCTGAGCCATAATTGGCCAAGGCCACCCTGGCTTTGGCCAATTACAGCTCTCTCTACAGACGGCGCTGTGATTGGCCAAGCATGCAGGTCATAGTGCATGCTTGGCCAATCATCTGCCAGCAAATCACTGCGATGCCGTAGTGAATTATGGGCCGTGACGTGCCACGCTCATTTGGCGCGAACGGCCCAAATCGTTCGCAATTCGGCGAACGGGCGAACAGACGATGTTCGAGTTGAACATGGGTTTGACTCGAACACGAAGCTCATCCCTACTTCCCATCAACTCTTACCAGCTTCCCTGTCCCTGCTGGAGAAAAGCATCCCCACAACATGATGCTGCCACCACTATGTTTCACAATGTGTTCAAGGTGATGTGCAGTATTAGTTTTCTCCCACACATAGCATTTTGCTTTTAGGCCAAAAAGTTCAATTTTGGTCTCATCTGACCAGAGCTCCTTCTTCCACATGTTTGCTGTGTCCCCCACATGGCTTCTCGCAAACTAAAAACGGGACTTCTTATAGATTTCTTTCAATGGCTTTCTTCTTACAGCTCCTCCATAAAGGCCAGATTTGTTGAGTGCATAACTAATAGTTGTCCTGTGGACAGATTCTCCCACCTGAGCTGTAGATCTCTGCAGCTTCTCCAGAGTTACCATGGACCTCCTGGCTGCTTCTCTGGTTAATGCTCTTCCTGCCTGGCCTGTCAGTTTAGGTGGACAGCCATGTCTTGGTAGGTTTCCAGTTGTGCCATACTCTTTCCATTTTGGGATTGTGGATTGAACAGTGCTCCATGAGATGTTCAAAGCTTGGGATAATTTTTATGACCTAACCCCGCTTTAAACTTCTCCAAAACTTTATCCCTGACCTGTCTGGTGTGTTCCTTGGCCTTCATGATGCTGTCTGTTCACTAAGGTTCTCTAACAAATCTCAGAACAGCTTTATTTATACTAAGATTAAATTACACATAGGTTTACTAATTAGGTGACTTCTGAAGGCAATTGGTTCCCACTATATTTTAGTTAGGGGTATCAGAGAAAGAGGGCTGAATACAAATGCACGCCACACTTTTCAGATATTTATTTGTAAAAAAATTTATAAACCATCTATCATTTTCCTTCCACTTCACAGTGTTGGTCTATCACATACAATCCTAATAAAATGCTTTTACGTTTTTGGTTGTAACATGACAAAATATGCAAAATGTCAAGGGGTATGAATACTTTATCAAGGCACTGTACATCATGTATTATTTCTCCATGTTGGTCCCTTAGCTAAGTTACCAAATACATTTCAAAGTATTTTGTCTTTTCTTCCTCAGGGGTAGAGGTAGCCAACTCTGAAGCAAATGGGAAGCATATTAAAAGAACTATTAACCTTATTATATGGTCTAGTAGCACAGAATGTAATATACAACTGTATAACTGTACATGTGCAGTTTCATCAACCAGGTACCTACTCCCCCTTCCCCCCAAAAAGTGCCAAATGTGGCAGTGGAGGGGGGAGGATGCAAACAAGCGTAACTTTCTCTTTTCGGTGGGGTTCCGCTTTAAGCTATATAAAGGGGAGACTTACAATTTAGGCCTTACAATATAGTTCGCACTGTATCAAAGAGATAGTGGTCCATTACAGTGGCCCTACAGTACTTATACCAACTAATTTTTATAACAAAATATTATCAAAGCCATAATGATCAAATAGCTGCTCTAACCCACAGGAACAGCATATGGTAAACGATAAAAACAGACTTTCTATTTCAAAAGAAATTAATATGATATATACTCACAGAACCAAAATTTTGCAGCATCCAGCCCTAAAGTAAAGCCTCATATCTCCCTGCAGATCACAAGGAAGCAAAGTAAAAGTAGGAAATTGGAATTACAGTTCTGAGGCCAGGAAGTGCTACTTGGTTTCAGGTTGAACTTCTGTTGGGCTTGAACCCAAAGCTCATTCCTAACAGTCAACCGTTACATTCACTCAGAGGATAAAGCCTAGCAGTTGAGTGGCTCTAAGCCATGTCTTGTGCATCTGAGTACACCTTCACTTGACCTTTTCCCTGTGTTCTTCTTTTAAAAATGAACCTAAAAGTGAAGCACTCAGGTTTTAGGCTGAGAGGATGCGTATAAAACTACTCTAACTCGGCTCTTATACATTTTAAAGCACTCAAATGAAATGGAAAACTGTGAACTGGAGCACAATTGCACTGCTCCCTAGACTGCACTAACAAAGTTCTGCTTAGTGACAGCTGTGATTTTTCCTTTTAACTGTATAGCTAGTATATCAATTGCCTGTCTTTCCTATCAATCCTATCTTGTTAATTTCCATACTGATAAATACCCTTAACAAATCCTGTGTATACACCTTCATAAATCAAATCACATTTCAGATAGTTGAGTCGTTTTTGCTTATTAGGAGGAAGAGAATGGAGAAAAATTGTAACATTGATTTAGGATAAGGGCATACAGGAGTTCAGCCTTATAAATTACTGCATTACACAGCAACAGACATGTTTTCCAATAGACAATATTGGCACTCTCTTATATCTTATAATACGTTACATCAGTTTATTCTAAAGTTGACACCTGCATATTAACCCACAGTTGGCATGTTACACTCTCTCTAGGGAAACATTGTATATACTAGGGATGAGCCCAACGCTCCCCCGGTTCGGTACGCAGCAGAACATGTGAACAGGCAAAAAATTTGTTCGAACACGTGAACACCATTAAAGTCTATGGGACACGAACAAGAAAAATAAAAAGTACTAATTTTAAAGGCAAAAAATTTGTTCGAACACGTGAACACTATTAAAGTCTATGGGACACGAACGTGAAAAATAAAAAGTGTTCATTTTAAAGGCATATAGTTATTGCCATAAAAAGTGTTTGGGGACCCGGGTCCTGCGCCTGGGGACATGTATCAATGCAAAAAAAAGTTTTAAAATCGGCCGTTTTTTCGGGAGCAGTGATTTTAATAATGCATAAAGTGAAACAATAAAAATGAAATATTCCTTTAAATATCATACCTAAGGGATGTCCTTAGTTTGCCTGTAAAGTAGCACATCTTTCCCATGTTTATAACAGTGCCACAGCAAAATTACATTTCTAAAGGAAAAAAATGTCATTTAAAACTGCTCGCAGCTGTAATGTATTGTCTGTCGGATCTCGGCAATATAAATAAAAATACCAAAAATATCAAAAAAAGGCCCTTCAGGTCTGGTATGGTTTTAGAAAAATGGCATAGGGGTCCCCCAGGCCCCTAGACACTATATACTCTGAACAGCAGTATATATACTTTATGGCTTGCCCTATATACTCTGCATAAAATTGGGCCTTAGCTGTTGGTGGTACCAGAACACTGTAAGCCCTCACAGTTACTCTTGTTGAGCGCAAGAACAGGCCCTGCTGTGAAATATTATATCAAGAATTGTAATTACATGCCCCTGTTAAACAGGGGCAGAAAAAAGGGCCTTGGGTGGTGGTGGTGCCACAACACTGTAACCCCTCACAGATACTCTTGTTAGGTGCATGTTGTGGCTCAATAACATGACCAGCAGCAGCAAAAAAGGACAAGCTTGCCCCACGGCCACATGCAGAGGATGCACCATGTCCACGACCACCACTGTTGACTGTAGACACAGAGGCTGCTTGCCCTCTTTTAGTGGCCTGTGAGCGTCTGGCTCTCCTTGGTGGCCTTCTGGACATGATGTATTTTTTGTTTTGCAACACCACACTACACTGTATTAGATACTGGGTACTCCGCCTGAAGTGTATTAGAAAGTGTACAATGGCTGCACTGTATTGTATACTGTGTAGACCACCAGAAGTGTAGTAGAAACTGTACACACTGTATTAGGTACTGTGTACACTGCCTGAAGTGTATTAGAAACAGTACACCGTGGCATGCACTGTAGATATAGGCTACACTGAATGCAGAGTGTATATATATATATATATATATATGTATATATATATATATATATATGTATATATATATATATATATATATATATATAATCTCACAAAAGTGAGTACACCCCTCAAATTTTTGTAAATATTTTATCATATCTTTTCACATGACAACACTGAAGAAATGACACTTTGCTACAATGTAAAGTAGTGAGTGTACATATTGTATAACAGTGTAAATTTGCTGTCCCCTCAAATAACTCAACACACAGCCATTAATGTCTAAACTGCTGGCAACAAAAGTGAGTTCACCCCTAACTGAAAATGTCCAAATTGGGCCCAACTAGCCATTTTCCCTCCCATCTGACTCATTAGTGTTACAAGGTCTCAGGTTTGAATAGGGAGCAGGTGTGTTAAATTTGGTGTTATTGCTCCCACTCTCTCATACTGGTCACTGGAAGTTTAACATGGCACCTCATGGTAAAGAACTCTCTGAGTATCTGAAAACAATAATTGTTGCTCTACATAAAGATGGCCTAGACTATAAGAAGATTTCCAAGACCCTGAAACTGAGCTAAAGATCATACATGGCCAAGATCATACATCAGTTTAACAGAACAGGTTCCACTCAGAACAGGCCTCATCATGGTCGTCCAAAGAAGTTGAGTGCACGTGCTCAGCATTATATTCAGAGGTTGTCTTTGGGAAATAGACGTATGAGTGCTGCCAGAATTGCTGCAGAGGTTGAAGGGGTGGGGGGTCAGCCTGTCAGTACTCAGACCATAAGCCGCACGCTGCATCAAAATGGTCTGCATGGCTGTCATCCCAGAAGGAAGCTTCTTCTAAAGATGATGCACAAGAAAGCCCGCAAACAATTTGCTGAAGACAATCAGACCAAGGACATGGATTACTGGAACCATATCCTGTGGTCTGATGAGACCAAGATGATCTTATTTGGTTCAGATGGTGTCAAGCGTGTGTGGCAGCAACCAGGTGAGGAGTACAAAAACAAGTGTGTCTTCCCTACAGTTAAGCATGGTGGTAGGAGTGTCATGGTCTTGGGCTGCATGAGTGCTGCTGGCACTGGGGAGCTACAGTTCATTAAGGGAACCTTGAATGCCAACATGTACTGTGACATGCTGAAGTAGAGCACGATCCCCTCCCTTCAGAGACTGGGCCGCAGGGTAGTATTCCAACATGATAACGAGGGGAACAGCTCCACCCTACAGGCAGGTGGCCTGGTGTAGGAGTCGGGAGGGCTTTCAGGTGGAGACGGCTCCATGAAAGAGAGACAGGCAGTCTCTAACAGTCTAATGCCCCGTACACACGGTCGGATTTTCCGACGGAAAATGTGTGATAGGACCTTGTTGTTGGAAATTCCGACCGTGTGTAGGCTCCATCACACATTTTCCATCGGATTTTCCGACACACAAAGTTTGAGAGCAGGCTATAAAATTTTCCGACAACAAAATCCGTTGTCGGAATATCCGATCGTGTGTACACAAATCCGACGCACAAAGTGCCACGCATGCTCAGAATAAATAAAGAGATGAAAGCTATTGGCTACTGCCCCGTTTATAGTCCCGACGTACGTGTTTTACGTCACCACGTTCAGAATGATCGGATTTTCCGACAACTTTGTTTGACCGTGTGTATGCAAGACAAGTTTGAGCCAACATCCGTTGGAAAAAACCTAGGATTTTGTTGTCGGAATGTCCGATCAATGTCCGACCGTGTGTACGGGGCATAAGCGTGTATGTCTGCAGGAGGCAGATGTAGCACGCAGCTGAGCAAGTCAGAATGCAAAGGGGAACCTCCCCAATGGAACACAGATGATTAAAAAAAGTGGTTTTAGGCTTTACCTTCTCTATTTAAAAGGAATAAGAAAGCTTGAGCATCTTCACCACAGTAACAAGATCCTGGTTGTGGCAATACATTCCAAGGCCCCTGGTTTATCGGCTGTGATCCGGATATTATCCCTTCAAGCTTTCTCTGATCCTCTGTAGTGGGGGATCATGAGTCTCTGGTAAGCGGACATCTGTGGTGGTGGATCGAGCACTCTTGTCTACATTTAGCAGGAATTACACTTTTTTATGGACTTTTTTCACCTATCACATTGGTGATTCAGTTTTTACACACATGGATTTATGTTTACTAATTTTACTATTTTACATCAAGTTATTATATATTTGGTGAATTGTTACTTTGTTATTATTTGTATCACTTTGGCCATTTGCATAATTTGCATATAGGGATATATTGTAGATTGGTGATCACCCACACGGTCATTAGTTCCTTTTTAGCGCGATTCCAATTTTTCCCATTTTATTTCACCGTGTTTGTGTTGCATAGAGGAATTGCAGCTTTTTTAGTTCATTTAACAATTTGTTTTGTTTGTTTGCATATTTGACCAGAGCGCAGTTTCTTCCCCCTTTTTTTCCAAACATGATAACGACCCCAAACACACCTCCAAGACAACCACTGCCTTGCTAAAGAAGCTGAGGGTAAAGGTGATGGACTGGCCAAGCATGTCTCCAGACCTAAACCCTATTGAACATCTATGGGCATCCTCAAACGGAAGGTGGAGGAGCACCACCGGTTCTGTGATGTCGTCATGGAGGAGTGGAAGAGGATTCCAGTAGCAACCTGTGAAGCTCTGGTGAACTCCATGCCCCAGAGGGTTAAGCAGTGCTGGAAAATAATGGTGGCTACACAAAGTATTGACACTTTGGGCTCAATTTGGACATTTTCACTTAGGGGTGTACTCACTTTTGTTGCCAGCGGTTTAGACATTAATGGTTGTGTGTTGAGTTATTTTGACAGTACAGCAAATTTACACTGTTATACAAGCTGTACACTCACTACTTTACTTGATTGTAGCAGTGTCATTTCTTCAGTGTTGTCACATGAAATGATATAAGAAAATATTTACAAAAATGCTAGAGGTGTACTCACTTTTGTGATATACTGTGTGTATGTGTGTGTGTATGTATGTGTGTATATATATATATATATATATATATATATATATATGACTGTATTTATATATTAATACACTGCCTGCACTGCTTGAATATTGCGTAAATGCAGAGTATATATATATATATATATATATATATATATATACTCAACTGACTGTATATATATATATATATATATATATATATATGTATCAAATACACTGCCTCTAACTGAATAATCTGCCTGCTTAATCTAACTCAAGCTATCTCTCTGTCCACACCAACAACACCACACACGGCCACTCTGTAAGCAGCCTTATATAGTGTGGGGCATGGGCTTAGTCCCCCTGAGCCATGATTGGCCAAAGCCACCCTGCCTTTGGCCAATTATGGCTCTCTCAGCAGAGGTGCATGCTTTGGCCAATTCCGTGTTCCGTGGCACTCAAATTTTCTTGCGAACGCTCCATATGTTCAGTTTGTTTTAGAACAAATGAACACCCGATGTTCGAGTCGAACTTACGTTTGACTCAAACCGTGGGCTCATCTCTAGTATATACCTGTATGTAATATCATTTGCCAGGACTAATAACAATGCAATTTGTGATTAAATATATGCTGCATATTGTGAAAGTTTAGTATGTCATTAAAGCCAGATTAATTAAATGGTGTAAAGATGAGCACATTTGGCATTATTATTGGGGGGAACAAAAAAGTAGACGAACACTAAATGCTTGAGTTCAGGTATAAACAATCAGGCCCATAAAGACATTGTTTGACACATTTGGTATGCACAAAATCCTGAACTCAATCCTATTATTATATTATTATTATTATTATTATACAGGATATATATAGCGCCAACAGTTTACGCAGCGCTTTACAATATAAAAGGGAGACAATACAGTTATAATACAATAAAATACAAGAGGATTAAGAGGGCCCTGCTCAGAAGAGCTTACAATCTAATAGGGTGGGGCAGGTGGTACAAAAGGTTGTAACTGTGGGGAATGAGCTGTTGGAAGTGGTAGGAGATTAGTTGGAACATTAGTTGGAACCCTACTGAACATTTTTAGGATAGTGATGAGTCTAAATAATTACCGGTAATTTTTTTAGCACTGACACATACAAAGCATGAAAAGTTTTAAAATTGCAGTCAAATGACTTTGACCGCTTTATTGTTTTAAAAAAAAATAGCACACAAACCCTCCCAAGGGTCTGCTATGTACCTTGGCCGAGGTAGACATTTAAGGGGTCTATGTGCTTTCTTTTTTTTTTTTTTGTTTAGAAGCTGGCAGTAAATCTCAATTACCTGCAATTTTAAATGGTTTAATTTCTTTCTGTGTCATTTTTGCTGTATCACACCCTGCAGCAAAAATAATTGCATAGAGTCCACCCCCAAAATGCATACCCAACCCTTCAGGTCTGGTACTAATTTTAAGGGGGACTCCATGCAAAACAACAAAACAAAATTTATAAGTTCACCCCAAAAATCCATGTAGCCTGTTGACCAAGAAAAGGGGGACACATGCATGTACCCACCCCCTCCTGAACCATACCAGGCCACATATGAGGGATTCAGGGCTCAAGCAAAGCATCTCGTCCCTATGTTAGTTTCCCTCAACCCCTGCCCAGTGGTTTTGAGGGTCTTCAGGAAGGGGCCTATTGGAATCCAGAAACCCCCTTTAATAATAGGTGGGCACCCAGATACAGCCCCCCCCCCCCCCCAATGAGAATGAATATGCAGTACATAGTTTTCTACACGTTCAAAAAAAAAGTTGTAACCTAGAAATAAAGACTCCCAAACATTTTACAGATCCTTTATTTTAAAAAAATTCCCCTAAAAATGTCTCTTGTAAATTCATCATCAATTCCATCATCCAGCGAAGCACATCCATGTCAGTCGCCATGCTTGAGCTCTGATGGCCCCTCTAAAGATAAAAAACCGCCACCTCCCAGACACATCCCAGACACATCCCATTTGTTCACTTGTCACTGGCCGAATGGAAAGTCTGGTGGACAACACCAGAGGGAACGGGGTCTTTTAGTGATGTCATTGACTATATATAGATATACCGTGCATATATCTATATCTATATCAGGGTTTCTCAACCAGGGTTCCTCCAATGGTTGCTAGGGGTTCCTTGAGCAAGGACCAATTTTTGCCTCTAATATAAGTTCCCACTGACACCATTGATGTTTTTAGCTATCTGTAGGGGGCAAATTCTTCCCCAAGACCACAGATGTAAGGAACACTCTTCCACTTACCATCACACCAATGTATCATGAGTTGTAGATTTAGCCATTTTTAACAGGGGTTCCCTGAGACCAAAAGGTTATTTCAAGGGTTCCTCCGTATTGAAAAGGTTGAGAAAGTCTGATCTATATACAGTATCTCACAAAAGTGAGTACACCTCTCACATTTTTGTAAATATTTTTTTATATCTTTTGTGACAACACTGAAGAAATTACACTTTGCTACTATGTAAAGTAGTAAATGTTCAGCTTGTATAACAGTGTAAATTTGCTGCCTCCTCAAAATAACTCAACACACAACCATTAATGTCTAGACCACTGGCAACAAAAGTGAGTACACCCCTAAGTGAAAATGTCCAAATTGAGCCCAAAGTGTCAATATCTTGTGTCGCCACCATTATTTTCCAGCACTGCTTAACCCTCGGGGGCATGGAGTTCACCAGAGCTTCACAGGTTGCTACTGGAGTCCTCTTCCACTCCTCCATGACGAAATCACAGAACTTGTTAGAGACCTTGCGCTCCTCCACCTCCCGCTTGAGGATGCCCCACAGATGCTCAATATAGTTTAGGTCTGGAGACATGCTTGGCCAGTCCATCACCTTTACCCTTACTGCCTCTTTAGCAAGGCAGTGGTCGTCTTGGAGGTGTGTTTGGGGTCATTATCATGTTGAAATACTGCCCTGGGGCCCAGTCTCCAAAAGGAAGACATCATGCTCTGCTTAAGTATGTCACAGTACATGTTGGCATTCATGGTTCCCTTAATGAACTGTAGCTCCACAGTGCCAGCAGCACTCATGCAGCCCAAGACCATAACACTCCCACCACCATGCTTGACTGTAGGGAAGACACACTTGTTTTTGTACTCCTCACCTGGTTGCTGCCACACACACTTGACACCATCTGAACCAAGTAAGTTTATCTTGGTCTCATCAGACCACAGGATCTGGTTCCAGTAATCCATGTCCTTAGTCTGATTCTCTTCATCAAACTGTTTGCGGGCTTTTTTGTGCATCATCTTTAGAAGAAGCTTCCTTCTGGGACGATGGCCATGCAGACCAATTTGATGCAGTGTGCGGCATATGGTCTGAGCACTGACAGGCTGACCTCCCCACCCCTTCAACCGAGGCCATTCTGAGTGGAACCTATCCTGTTAAATTGCTGTATGATCTTGGCCACCGGGGAGGGAAAATGGTTAATTGGGCAGTTTAGGCATTAATGGCCGTGTGTTCAGTTATTTTGAGGGGACAGCAAAATTACACTGTTATACAATCTGTACACTCACTACTTTACATTGTAGCAAAGTTTCAGTTCTTCAGTGTTGTCACGTGAAAAGATATGATAATATATTTGAGGGGTGTACTCACTTTTGTGAGATACTATATATATATATATATATATATATATATATATATATATATATATATATATATATGGTCAGTGAACAGTGAAGTCACTGGGATTCTAACATGACCAGGAATTCCTGGACATGTAAGTGAATGGGGACGGTGGTGTCACTGGTTATTAAGGGTTTGGTGGTACCTGTGCCCACCAGTGTGCTTAACAATCCATTGACAGGGGGAAACTGTCACGTATAATAGCGGTAGTAAAACAACTATTATTATATGATGTTTGGCTACCATGGGTAAATGTTCAGGTGTTCTTTCAAACTCCCAAACAGCCAAAGGTCGGTATAAAGTTGTTTTCAGACTGAACAACCTTCAGCGTAACCCCACTTTGGGACTGAATTGTTTCCCTGATTAAAAGCCAGGTGTTCTCATCCAACATTAGCACCAATCACACAAATTGGTGTAGTTGGATGGTCTGATCACAATCTAAAGTCTAGACCTACCCTTAGTATTACAGTAACAGGATCAGCATATTCTGTACAGAGGTCAAATTAATAACAAATTGGCAGAACCAAACACAAAATCATCTTCAAATGGACAGAATTATTTCTGTTATAACAGAACCTGAACATCCCACCTGCACTCCTGCCCAGGCTCTCAGTAGCTCTGCATCTGCTCACTTCCAGCTTATTGGCAAAGTTCTTACAGTGCAAGGTCATAGCTACAAACAGTATGGTGAGGCTGAACAAGTCTACCTCCTTTGAATAACATAAACAGAAGCCCCTTGTCCTTGTGGCCTATGAAAAAATATATAATACAAATACAGAAAACAAACGGAAACATTGTGGTATATTTTCACAATTCATACACTCCAAAAGGGAGCAAACAGGAATACCATCCCGCTGTCAAGTTTTATTGTTGTATGTGTGCCCATCGGTGAGATTCACCCTCTCTATTTGTTATGGAAGGTAATGGGAACAGGGAGGGACTAAGACTCTGGCCCACCAGAGAAAGTTCGATTTGGGGGCCCACCTTGTTAACCCTCAGATTTTTCAACAGGACCCAACCAGTCTTCATCTAACGATAATTCCTTTGTTTTTCTGATGTCACAGGTTAAAGAAACAGAATTATACTTAGAACTGTATTTATGAGACAGACAAATAGTCGGGCAAATATATTCAGACATAGGATCCCTCTGATTTTTTCATCATTGTTCTTAGTAAACAAGTATCCAACAGCAAAAAAATAGATGACAGGAAAATTATATACACACAAATTGGTCAAGCAAGTGTCGCTAAGTATGATGAGAATGATGACCAACAGTAAGGAACTAAAATCTTTGTATTTCCCAGTCTTCAAGATATTGACATTAGTTCTACAGATTATAGCAATGTCTGTCTGGTGAGAGAGAATGAGAAAAAGCAAATTTACCAAGGATGCCATCAGACAACTGTCGCTAAAAAAACATGACAATGAAGACCAGCGGTAAAGACTGAAAATCATTGCATTACCCAATCCTCAAGAAGATGACATTAGTTATGTAGTGTTTAGCAATGTTTAGAGAGTTATTGTGCAGATAATTTTAACCTTTAACGTCTTTATAATATAGTGTACAAAGAAAGCAGCACTAATTTAATTGATAATGTTATCAAATATTAAGCATTTGACAATATGACAATATAAGTATTCAAAAAACAAATGAAAAATTTAAATGATTTGTAAAAGAAAGTGTCCATAAAGAAAGTCCTAATGATTAAAGAATCTTCACTCATAAGTTATCCACTCTCTGAACTGTGCACGAATTTCTTCCAATCCATTGTGCAAAGAGAATCCACCACCATGTAAAATAGTCATAGGCGCCTCTTACCAGAATTGTGGCACCATTAGATTATAAATGATCATAAAATGCTTAATGTATCAAGCTTAAGGATGGGCGAACATTTTGGTCCGAGCATGAGATCGGGCTGAATATTGGCTGTTTGAAAGTTCTCCGAACAACCGAATTATAGGGTAATTCGTCTGACAATTTTGCACACACAAATCCCAGTGCTGGCGCTCGTGCACGCGATCACACATGGCCAGCGGCGATCGTGACCGCTGGCCATGTGCATCGGGTCCCCCCGCTATGCAGTGGGCACCTTTGGTGGAGCGCGTGCGCCCTCTGGTGGCTGAAAAGGGGAAGGATGTACCCATATGGGATTTCGCCCAGGAGAGCCATTCTGCCGCAGGATATCTGCGTGATCTGGTTGGGAACCGGTTAATAACTGTCTGCCAGTATTTTTGAATAAAAGGGTAGGACCACCAAATATGACCGTGGGTAGTGCGGCCTCCACATTCTTTCCAACATAGAGGAGAATTAGAAGAGAACTTTGAATGCTACGTAACAGGCGTACAGTACCAACTAACAATATATAGTAAATTTCCTCTATTCTTGAAGAAAGGGAGGTAACGTGAGAAAGTATCAGAATCTTATCTCTTTGTGTATTATCAAGACTGGATTGAAGACTGGATTGAAGATCTGTTTCCCAATGGGTTAAATACACTGGATATCCAAACTCTTGAAAAGAAAGCAAAGCTTTATAAAATTGCGATATACAGTGCTGGGGAGAAGCTACCCATTGAAATATTGCCTCTACTTTAGTTAATTTGTTTAATGATCGAATAGGTTTTGGTAAACTCCTTACAAAATGAGATAATTGAGTATATCGCCAAATGTCCATGTACCTATATCTTGTTAGATCACATATTAATCGCAAAGATTTCACTTTAGAGTCACATGATGACGCTGTATATTTCCTTGCATTACTGCAAGTTTAAAGAGGAAGTAAACCCTGATGGGTTTGCTTCCTCTTTGTTTCCTTGCAAAGGTAAAGCATAATGGGCTCCTATGCATAGCAATATGCGATGTCACCGCTGTCCCCTCTGCTTCGGAGCATTCATCTTCTTTCCGGGTATCGTGGCTCCGGCGCTGGGATTGGCCGGAGCCGCGATGACGTCACTCCCGCGCATGTGCACGGGAGCCACCACTAACGGCATATAGCCTTTAGCAGTGGCATGCTCAGTGCGCCTGCGTGCCTGTCTTTTTTGCAAATATCCCCTAAATTGTGTAGGTTTAGGAGATATTTCTTGGACCTACAGGTAGGCCTTAATCTAGGCTTACCTGTAGTTCAAAGTGGTCTGTAAGGGTTTACAACCACTTTAACGCCGTATATTTCATTGCGTTACTGTAAGTTTAATGCTGTATATTTCATTGCGTTACTGCAAGTTTAACGCCATATAGTTCTGTGTGCGTTACTGCACGTTTAATGCCATATAATTCTGTGCGTTACTGCAAGTTTATCGCCGTATATTTCATTGCGTTACTGCAAGTTTACCACCATATATTTCATGCGTTAATGCAAGTTTAATGCCATATAGTTCTGTGCGTTACTGCAAGTTTAACGCCATATAGTTCTGTGTGTTACTGCACGTTGTCTCCAGTGGTAATGAGGATGGAGAAGATGATGATGATGAGGTCACTGACTCGACTTGGGTGCCGGATAGAGCAGAGGAGGAAAGTGAGGGTGAGGCACAACCCCAATGAGGCAGCCATCATGGAAGAGTAGAGAGCTGTTATCTCCCAGTCCCCTTCCCACAGCTCAGCTGTCTGGCCCTTTTTAGTACATGTGCAGCTAGGGATGAGCTTCGAGTTCGAGTCGAACTCATGTTCAACTTGAGCATTGGCTGTTCGCAAGTTCGCCGAACAGCGAACAATTTGGGGTATTCGCGGAAAATTCGAATGCCGCGGAACACCCTTTAAAGGTCTATGGGAGAAATCAAAAGTGCTAATTTTAAAGGCTTATATGCAAGTTATTGTCATAAAAAGTGTTTGGGGACCTGGGTCCTGCCCCAGGGGACATGGATCAATGCAAAAAAAGTTTTAAAAACGTCCGTTTTTTCAGGAGCAGTGATTTTAATAATGCTTAAAGTCAAACAATAAAAGTGTAAAATCCCTTTAAATTTCATAGCTGGGTGGTGTCTATAGTATGCCTGTAAAGGGGCGCATGTTTCCCGTGTTTAGAACAGTCTGACAGCAAAATGACATTTCAAAGGAAAAAAGTCATTTAAAACTACTCGCGGCTATTGCATTGCCGATCCGACAATACACAGCGGGAGCCTCCCTCAATGCTAACATGGGTGCGGAGCGGGCCGGAGAAGAAAATGAAGATGAAGAAGAAGATGAAGAAGAGAAGAAGATGAAGAGAAGAGCGGGAGCCTCCCCCATGCCATGGGTGCGGAGCGGCCCGAGGAGAAGAAGATAGAAGACGCCGCAGAGGAGATGCTGGACGAGAACACCGGAGGAAGAACCAGAAGAGCCAGAAGAACCAGAAGAAGAAGAAGAAGATGAAGGAAGATAGAAGAAAGAAGAATTAAATTTAAATAAAGGAATTGTCAAAAACTGTCTCTTGTCATTTTTAACATTCTTGACAGTTTTTTAGTGAAATGGTAGGGGTACTTTTGTACCCCCTTACCATTTCACACGGGGGGGCAGGATCTGGCAGTCCTCTTGTTAAAGGGGGCTTCCAGATTCTGATAAGCCCCGCGCCCGCAGACCCCCACAACCACCGGCCAGGGTTGTGGGGATGAGGCCCTTGTCCTCATCAACATGTGGACAAGGTGTTTTCGGGGGCTACACCAAAGCACCCTCCCAATGTTGAGGGCATGTGGCCTGGTACGGTTCAGGAGGGGGGGCGCTCTCTCGTCCCCCCCTCTTTTCCTGCGGCCTGCCAGGTTGCATGCTCGGATAAGGGTCTGGTATGGATTTTTGGGGGGACCCCACGCCGTTTTTTTTTTTTTTTTATTTTGGCGCGGGGTTCCCCTTAAAATCCATACCAGACCTGAAGGGTCTGGTATGGAATTTAGGGGGACCCCCACGTCATTTTTTAAAAAAATTTTGGCCAGGGTTCCCCTTAATATCCATACCAGACCTGAAGGGCCTGGTATGGAATTTAGGGGGACC
Source organism: Aquarana catesbeiana (assembly GCF_042186555.1). Taxonomy (NCBI): domain Eukaryota; kingdom Metazoa; phylum Chordata; class Amphibia; order Anura; family Ranidae; genus Aquarana; species Aquarana catesbeiana. The sequence goes on from NC_133333.1 coordinate 146,604,562, forward strand.
CCCACGTCATTTTTTTTTTAAATTTTGGTTCGGGGTTCCCCTGTGGGGAATTCCCATGCCGTTTTTATCAATGAACATTTATGCGTATTGTCGGACCGGCAATGCCATAGCCGCGAGTAGTTTTAAATGACTTTTTTCCTTTGAAATGTCATTTTGCTGTCAGACTGTTCTAAACACGGGAAACATGCGCCCCTTTACAGGCATACTATAGACACCCCCCAGCTACGAAATTTAAAGGGATATTACACTTTTATTGTTTGACTTTAAGCATTATTAAAATCACTGCTCCTGAAAAAATGGCAGTTTTTAAAACTTTTTTTTGCATTGATCCATGTCCCCTGGGGCAGGACCCAGGTCCCCAAACACTTTTTATGACAATAACTTGCATATAAGCCTTTAAAATGAGCACTTTTGATTATTCATGTTCGTGTCCCATAGACTTTAACTGTGTTCGCGTGTTCGAACAAACTTTTTTCCTGTTCGCATGTTCTGGTGAGAACCGAACAGGGGGGTGTTCGGCTCATCCCTATGTGCAGCCGATCGCACTGTTGCTATTTTCAAACTTTGTCTCAAGCACTTTAGGCATGGCAAAAACACCAACCATTTGGGTACCACATGCTTGACAAGGCATTTAACCTCCCACCACTCAGCTCATTGGCAAGAGCACCTAAAAGCCACACAGAAGGGGCACAAATCTGTCCCTCCTCCTTACTCACCTCAGTCTGTCCCTGCTATACCTCATGACCTCTCAGCAGCCTCCACTGTCAGGGATGATAGTATAGTGCAGGGTGTCCCAGGTCCTTGCAGCACACCACCAGCTGTTGACTATAGCCGGCAAATTTCTGTGCCCCATCTGCTGCAGCGGAAAAAAAAACGTCAGTCCATCTCAAACAGGTGTGGAAAATTTGTTCTTTGGGTGTTAATTTTGCCCATGAAACCTACACCAAAAACATTCTTCCAGATGAAATCAACACCCACAACAACACTAGGCAGCCTACAAGTCCTGCAGAGATTTCACATCCCAAAAACACGTAATCAGCGACATTGGCACAGGGGCTTCATAGCTGTTGTTAATACAGGACTAATTAATTCTGATAAAAGTCAGACAGTCCAGGGAGTCTGTGGACAGATGCGTTCTATGATCAGTAACAAAAACTCCAGCAGCACTGAATACCCATTTAGAAAGCATGCTGGATGCAGGGCAGGCCAGCAGCTCAATAGCATACTGGGCAAGTTCTGGCCACTGGTCTAGTTTCATGACCCAGTAAGCCAGTGGATCGTCAACTGGAAAGCTCTCAATCTCTGTTTTCCGTCCTTAGATAATTGTCCACCATGTGATGCAGGTGCTGTCGATGGGATGTGGAAGCTAACAGCCCTGAGAAAGCCCATGAGGAAGCCTATGTACTGCAAATTTGCGGAGACATGAGAAGCAGACTCCTCTGGGTCACTGATGATTACAGCATCTGGAACTGCCTCCTCCCAGCCATGTACAACTCCCAAGGGTTCTGTGGATGAAAAGTCATCTCTTACTGTTTGACGTATGTCTTCCTCTGCTTCAATGCCTCTGAAACTGCCAAAAATTGGCAGAATCCTCCTCCTCCTCCTCTCTCTCTTCTTGTGTTTTCTGTGGCATAGGAACAATGGTGTCTGCATAAAGTGGGCCTTGAGAAGAAAGGAAGTCCTCCTCTTCATTGTGCGGCTCTGCCTCGAGTGCCCTGTCCATAATGCCATGCAGAGTCTGCTCCAGCAGGAACACAACAGGGATTGTGTCACTGATGCATGCATTGTAACGGCTCACCATCCTTGTGGCCTCCTCAAATGGTGACAGTATAGTGCATGCATCCTTTATGAGCAGCCATTGGCGTGGGGAAAAAAGCGGAGTCAGCCTGAGCCTGTCGTTGTGCCATACTCACACAGGTACTCGTTGATGGCCCTCTTCTGCATGTGCAGCCACTGCAGCATTGCCAAAGTTGAGTTCCACCTGGTGGGCATGTCACAAATCAGGCAGTTTATGGGCAGGTGGAATTCCCGCTGAATTTCAGCCATCCGAGCACGGGATGTGTATGATCGCCTAAAATGGCTACAGACTCTTCTGGCCTGCTTTAGTAGATCTTCCAATCCTGGGTACCTATTTTGGAAATGCTGCGCCACCAAATTGAGGACGTGTGCCAGGCATGGAACATGTCAACTTTCCCTGTCTAAGGGCGGACAGGAGGTTTGTGCCATTATCACACACCACCATTCCTGGCTCCAGTTGGCATGGTATGAACCACCTCTGGGCCTGTCCCTTCAGAGCTGCAAGAATCTCTGCTCCGGTGTTGTTTCTGTCCCCTAGACACACCAGCTGAAGCACTGTTTGGCACCTTTTAGCCTGACTCATTGAATAGGCCTTTGAACGCTTAGGGGGTACTTGAGGTTCATAGGACAATTCAGTCTAGAGGGTAGAGCTGACAAATCAGGCATCATCACCACTAGCTGTATGGAGACGTGAGGGCACAACAAGCTGCAGCACCGAGCCCTGTCCTGTATCCTTCTGAGTTGCAAGCAGAGTTACTCTGTGCTGTGAATAAAATATATTATCCCTGCCCATGCTTGCTGGACCATGTGTCAGCAGTAACGCGGACTTTGCGGCTGGCTGACTTTCCCAAGGAATGACCTTACATGAAAAGAAATAGTGACTGGAAACCTGCCATTATGGCACAGCACATTCTACAAATTGACAGAAGGGGGCAGAATCCTCCAGACAGAAATGCAGAAGTTGTAGAGCCAGCAGCTTTGACAAGCTTGCATTTAGACGCTGGGCATGTACTGTCAAACAATTTTTCCGCACCTGTTTGACAAGTGCATGTCATTGCAATTTTTTACAGCAAGGCCAATTCTTGCTTTCATCAAGAGTACCTCTATAGGGTTATGGTGTGAAGGCGCCACGACACCCAAAGAACAATCTTTCCGCATCTGTTTGACAGGTGCATACCATTGCAATTTTTGTCAGCAAGGCCAATTCTTGCTTTCATCAAGAGTACCTCTATAGGGTTACGGTGTGAAGGCGCTACTGACACCCAAAAAACAATTTTTCTGCACCCATTACAGAAGTAGAAATCCAAAGTCTGTGGTAGAGACACCAGAATTTATCACAAAAATCTTTAATCTTGTTCTCAGTGCACTACACTGTGGCCTCATCATACAGACTGGCTCCCTAAGCCATTGCTTACAAAATAAAGAAAGCTTGAAGGGAAAAATAGGATTTTTTTAAGCTTACCTGTAAAATCCTTTTCTTTGAAGTACATCACGGGACACAGAGCCATAGTAGTTACTATGTGGGTTATAGGCCACCTTCAGGTGATGGACACTGGTACGCCCTAAATTAAAAAGTGCACTCCCTATAAACCCCTCCCACTGGTGGGAGTATCTCAGTTTTGTAGCAAAGCAATACACGTGTATACCAAGAAGGGAGGGACCTCTGTGTCCCATGATGTACTTCAAAGAGAAGGATTTTACAGGTAAGCTGTTATAAAAATCCTATTTTCTTATCGTATATCACGGGACACAGAGCCATAGTAGTTACTATGTGGGATGTTCCATAGCAATGCCAACTGAAGGGAGGGAGACACAACAAAAATAGGGCACCAAGAGACTAGAGGACTCATATTGCAACCTGCAGTACACTGCGCCCAAAGGCGATGTCCTCATGCCTTTTACATCTACTTGATAGAATCTGGTAAATGTATGGACTAAAGACCATGGAGGCTTGGAAATGCACTGCCCAAGAAGCACTAACAGCCCTGGTGGAGTGCGATTTAATATGAAAAGGAGGAACTTTCTTCTAAAAACCATAAGTTTGAACAATCACTTGACAAATCCATTTAGAAACAGTGGATTTCGATGCTGCTTGTCCTCCTTAAGGACCATCTGGCAACACAAACAAAAACCTTTGTTTACGAATTTGAGCGGTCACTTCCAATAGACCCTGAATGCACTCACCACATCAAGAAAATGTAGTGACCCTTCTTTCACAGAAACGAAGTTCTGAAGACAGAACAATATCCTAGTTTAAATGAAAACCCGATACTACCTTCGGTACGAATTCAGGATGAGGCCGCAATACAGCCTCATCCTTATGAACAACCAATAAGGCTCCTTACAAGAAAGAGCAGCCAACACTGATATTCTTCATGCAGAAGATATGGCAACCATGAAAATTATTTTTCCCCCGTCAAGAGGACCAAGGGAATATCTCGTACTGGCTCCGAAAAAAGGCTGCTTCTATAAGCCAACAGTACTAAAATTAAGTCCCAAGGGTTCGGGGGTGACCAAACTAGAGGATTAATCTGCGTTACCCTCTGAATAAAGTTACGAACCAGAGAGAGAGAAGCAAGTGGTTGATGAAAAGAAAGACCAATAAGGCCGACATCTGGCCATCGATAGTACTCAAGGCCAGCTTCAATTCTAATCCTATCGGTAGGAATTCAAGGATCCTACCTATTACATATTTCCTGGGGTGACAACCCCTGGATTTATACCAGGAGACATATGCCTTCCAGATTCTTGACTCTGGAGGCCGGCTTTCCTAGCATTTACCAAAGTAGAACTACTGAGGCTAATCGTCCATGATCTTTCAGAATGTGGGTCTCAATAGCCAAACCGCTAAATTTCATATTTGTAAGGTAGGATGGAATACCGGACCTCGCGAGAGAAGGTCTGGCCATAGTGGTAGAATCCAAGGGTCCCCCACCGCCATCTTTACGATCTCGGCAAACCAACATTTCCTGGGCCACACCGGGGCTACAAAAATCAACCTCCTTCCCTTCTTGCTTAATCCTGCGAAGAAGGCGCGGAAGCAGCAGAATAGGAGGGAACGCATAGATCAGTAAAAAAAAAAAGATCCCACAGAAAAAATCAAGGCATCTGTTCGTATGCCATCGTATCCCTTGTGCTTGACACAAAATTCCACATCCAGAACTCCCCATCTTCTGGTATATCAACAGAAACATGTCGAGGTGAAAAGACCATTCTCCCAGGAACAATTGTTGGCGACTCAAGTAGTCCGCCTGTCAATTCCTATTCCTGGAATGAAAATTGTAAATAGGCAAAGAATGTTGTTTTCTGCCAAGATAGAATATGATTCACCTCTTCCTGGGCTGCACGACTTCTCGTGCCCCCTTGGTGAATGATAAAAGCCACAGCTGTGGCACTGCCAGATTGGATCCTGATAGGACAATTCCGTAGTTTGAGCGTCCAGGCCTCGAGGACCAGGCGTACTGCCCGAATCTTTAGAATATTGATGGACAAGGACATCACTGATTTGGACCATTTCCTTAGGACAGATGCTTCTTCCAGGACTGCTTCTCAGCCCAAAAGGCTGGCGTCTGTTGTTACCACCTTCCAGGTAACTGGTAGAAAAGATTACTCCTTTTGAAGATTCTTGGATATCAACCACCAATTGGGGCTCTGACACACATTGGGGGATAAACGCATTAGGAAGTCCAGAGCTTGGGCCTTCTTGTTCCCAGTTGACAGGATACTGTTTTGCAGCAGTCTTAAATAAAACTGCGCATAAGGAATGGCCTTGAAGAAGCTACCATATTTCCCAACAAATTCATGCAAAGCCGAATAGAAGGATTCTTCTTTGACTTGAGTAACTTAATCAGTTCCCTTATGGAACTGACCCTTTCCTGGGGGAAAAAAACATCCTCTTCTGAGCTGTATCAATGATCATTCTCAAGTACTGCAATCTCCTTGATAGATTTAAGGTGAATTTCTCTAGTCTAAGAATCTAACCTAGGTATTCCAGGTAGCTAACTGTGGTGACCAAAGTTTGGATTAAGCGGGCTACCGAATTGATCTATGAAGAGAAGATCTAAATAGGCTAGTATTGTTATACCTTGAGCCATTACCCTGGCTAAAGGAGGAGCCAGGACCTTTGTAATAACTCGAGGTGGAGTAGCTAGACCGAAAGGCAGAGCTACAAACTGAAAGATTTTCTACCTTGAAGCATAAATTTCTGGTGAGCGGGGAAAAAATGGCACATGGAAAAAACCATCCTTGAAGTCGATTGATGTCATGCAGTCCCTAGTAGGACGGAGACTACTGATCAGATTGACTCCATGCGAAAGGAATGGATATTCAAACCCGGTCTAGATCTTTGAGATCTAAAATGGGTCTGACATCCCCGTACGGTTTTGGAACTGTAAAAAAAAAGGTTTGAAAAACCCTAATCCTTGTTCTACCAAGGGGACCACCGATATCACTCTTTGAGACAAGAGATGATGATCCAATCTAGAAAGAGAGACTTCTTTTCACTGGATCTCTGGAAACGTTTTGATCTGAGAAAACGAGGGGACGGGAACTCTGACATTGTTCCTGCCAGACCCTTTAAGGCTGTAGAAGCCTCCCCACCCTACTTGAGTGAGCGGGGGCACCCTTTCATAAGGCTTTAGTATTTTGTTTTGTGGGTTACCTCCCCAGGTCCTCTTTTGACCCTGGGACTGACCCTGAGGTTTACCTCTTGAATCCCAAAGGTGGAGGCCATCGTGACTGCCTGGAAGCAGATGCCCCTGGCACTGGAGAAGAAGCACATTTAAAAGTTAAAAAACTTAAACTTTTTAACCCGAAAAAAGGGAACTTTTCCCATTAGAAATCTTTGGATATACTTATCCAGATTGTCTCCAAATAACCGTTCACCATAAAAAGGGAAACTGGCCAGAGAACTTTTTGTATGATGCTTCGGCTGACCATCTTTCAACCATAGAATTCTATGCACATGTACCAGCCTTAGCATGAGCCGTGAGGCCTGGAGAATAGAATCTTTCATAGCGTCAACTGTAAAACAAAACGCTTCTGATATGCAGGCCAAACCCTGGGCCTGCTGATCAGGAATAACCTTGGAGTACCTCTATAAACTGGTCCTAGAAGCCTACGGCACATGGAATTCCCAGGCGGTCTCCCATGCAGGTACTAACCAGGCCTGACCCTGCATAGCCTCTAAGAGCAGACGAGATCAGACGCCTTCAGGGTGATGTGGCCGTAGGCCTCTGAACACCAGTGCATGTTTAAATGACTGAACCTGCGGGCTAAATATAGTTTTTCTTTTTTTTTTTTAAAAAAAAGAAACTCCAACTTCTTATCTGTTGGACCCTTTAGCATATGAACATTGTCTACTGGACAAGTCAGGTCTTTGTTTACAGAGGATATAGCAGCGTTAATCACTGGAATTCCCCATAAAACCCTTCCTCCATAGAATAAAGTGTTGAGAACTTTTTCAGAGGAAAAAAAACTGTTTATCTGGGTGCTCTCACTCAGAATACATAAGCTTTCTTAGCCATAAATGGATAGAAAAAGCATGAACAGATTGGGGGGGCTTTTATTGAACCCAAAGCAGAAATGGGCTCATCCACTGACTGCGTTACTGGCAGTAAAAATATGGAGCAGACCAATTCAGTGAGTTACTGAAAACAACCTTTCCTGCGAGCTTGATACTTCGCATCAGGTTCTGCGGAAGAGGAGACATCAGCCTTTTCCTGGTCCTAGAGAGAAAATTTGCCATCTCTCGCTCCTTGTTCCTCAATATGAGGCTCCTGAGCAATGGACAGGGACCTGTTACGCTTGGTCCCACTCCGGAATGCGATTAAAGCATCAAACTTTTATTTTAAGCTTAAAATGGTTGAAGAAAAAACCTTCTTAGTAATATACACAGGGCCTGCAGTGTTTAAGAGCAGCTGCACCACTTGCCCCTCCTGACGGTTCACTGTGACCAATATTACTCTCAGGAGAGGATGCCATCTTACTGGAATGGTTCTAGGCTTCTGTGTGACTAAATAAGTCTTTCTAGAGACTTTTATTGAGGTGTTTTTACCCCCCTTCTACCATAGCCCGATGCACAAGCAGAGGTACTACAAGAAGGAATGTATATACTGCTTGAGCTATAGTTCAGCACAGTTGCTGCTATTAATGCCCAGCCTGATGCAGCAGTAAAAATGTGTCAAAGGAAATGCCCGTGTCACCAAACCTTTAATGCCACCTCTTTGCTTTTGTGTCCCACCTGCAGTAATGCACAATGTGCTTTTAAAAACTTGCCTCCTCATGTCTGGGCGTTGGAGAACGCCGACGCTGCTAAGCCCCCTCCTGCGTTGTCTATGGCTCCTCTCACTTTTTTTAAAAGCAAGGGTTTTCCCGTGCGAGCGGCGGACTACAGGTCCTCCGCGAGACAGCATAGCGCGGGGGGGTTTCAAGCCGCTGAGCGGTGCACTGATTGCACTTGTTCCTGTCTTTTTTTTCAGTGCTCCTTCCCCACAAAGGGGAAATTATCAGCACGGCGGGGTGATAAGCGGGGAGAAAATCCCCCCTCAAGCTTACCATAGGTCCTGCTGTCTAGTTCGAGGATGAGGAAACATTTCAGCTCTCTGACACGGTGCTGTTTCCAGCATGAGTGAGTGCTCAATACAGCCCCCGGTGGTAACACATAGGCATAACAACATTTTACAGACTCTTAAAGGAGACATTCATAAGCAAATTCAAAAAAATTTCTTAGAAAACTCCACTTACCTTTCCTGCCGCAGGGTATTCTGTGGTAAACCAACAGACCCAATCTTCACCCTTCACGGTGGGTTCCGTTTAAACCTTCAGGAGCTGGGGATCCTAGAGGAAATCCACAATCCTGGACCTGCAACAGCACCCTGCCAGTAAAACTTTATGGCCTTACTACCAAAAGTACTGGATCCCAGGGTCCAGCTCTCTAAAAAGAGAAGCATTCACAGGCAAAAACCTAGTTTCTTCGGATGCGAGGCCAGGGTACCATTCAATTTGGCCAAAAGATACACTTTGAATGGATCTGGTCAGCATGGCTAGCCCCAGCAAGGATTGCTCCAGTGGAGCTCAGCACAGCACATCTTTATTCGTGACCAACACCTTAGACACTGGCGAAAAAAATGAGGTACTCCCACCAGTGGGAGGAGTTATATAGGGAGTGCACTTTTTAATTTAGGGTGTGCCAGTGTCCATCACCTGAAGGTGGCCTAAGACCCACGTAACTACTATGGCTCTGTGTCCCGTGATGTACGATAAGAAATGTCATTTTTTGGGCTTTATAAATGCAATTATTGCTGTAGCAGCTTCTATACACAGAACAGATAGGCCACTTTGCAGGTGGACTAAGGGGACCCCCCCAGGTACTATATTGAAAGGAATTTTTTTTTATTTTTATACTTTCACTTTAAGCATCAATAAATCACTGCTCATTTAAAAATGACGTTTTTTACAAACTTTTTTTTATCATTGATACGTGTCCCCCAGGGCAATGCCCGGACCCCCATAACCATTGTATGTCCAATTACTTGCCTTCAAAATGGGCACTTTTGATTTTTCAGGTTCGGGTCTCATAGACTTCAATGGGGTTCGTTATTTGGTTACGAACTTTCCAGATGTTCAAAAATTCTGGTGCAAATCAAACAGGGGGTCATTCAGCCCATCCCTAATCAGACTTAGAAATGATTCCACCACACCATGCCAGCAGCTTTAAGCATCAAGGTCACCAATAAAAAAATGCTGCCTGCCGGCCTGACTCGGCGTCTCTCTACTGCCAAGCCATCAGCCTGCTATACAATTTTATATCCAGGGATTGAACAATCCTTTTCTCACTGTCATGTTGAAGTTGTAAGTTTAATAAATTAAATAATGTATTTACATACTTCACTATGAGAGTTCATATGTCCTTTTTTCATTGGTGACCTTGATGCTTGAAGCCGCTGGCATGGTGTGGTGGAATCGTTCCTAACCCTGATACATTGAGCATTTTATGATCATTCATTTATAATCGAATGGTCCAACAAATCTGGTAAGAGGTGCCTTTTACTATTTTACATGGTGGTGGATTCTCTTTGCACAACGGATTGGAAGGAGTTCGTACACAGTTCAGAGAGTGGATCGCTTATGAGTGAAGACTCTTTGATCATTAGGACTTTCTTTATGGACACTTCCTTTTACAAATACTTTTTTTAATTTGTTTTTGAGTATTTATATTGTCACAGTTATTATGCTTAATATTTGATAACATCATTTGAATTAGCGCTGCTTTCTTTGTACACTATTTGTTCAACTGATATCACGGTTTTAAGAGGCTGCTTGTTTAATTAATTTGACCTAACGCAGATATTATTTGGTGATCATCTTTATAATATATTTAAGATATTGTTGCTAAGGGCTTTGTTATCCTTCATTTTTATGTTTGCTGATATCTTACAGGACTATCCTATATCTATACGAGGAGTGGGAATGTGACTATTGTCTGTTTCTTTGTATTCAGCTTTTTAGACAGTTTTTTTTGGGGGGGGGCAGAAAATTTATGAGTGCATGTTTCAAAGGTGTAATCATAAACTAAGTTCTCCTGATAGCTCTCTGAGTTGAATAAAATAAGAAATGATAGAAGAACCTGTCCAATTCAAATGACCTTAAGCTGTGTTTTAGTATTTTTAATTAAAAAAAAAACTCTTTCTCTATACATCTGAGTGCCTGCATTAGTAAAAAGTACCTTATAAGCTGCAAAAAAAAGGTTTGTATATACAGAAGTCTACAGGTAACATTCATACAAAATCCTTTAGCAGGACATAAGACAGTTCTAAAATGCTGTACATTTCCCCTTTGTCAACGAAATCATCAGTGAGGTTCTGAGGAGGGACATGGTTCCTTTAGAAATGGATAATTTTTTTTGAAACTACGAAGTTCAACCTTAAGTTAACTCAGAACAATATTAACTTCAGCCAACAGTGCTTTAGATTGCAAAGCTTCTGTTAGAATGTCACTTTGTTTGATATGACTAAACCATTTAAGGTCTAAATAGAACATATCATGGATCAAAGTTTCATTTTTTGAGGATTTTCTTCCAGGCTGGTTGTCGGCTGATCACTGACTACATAGAAAACCTGAAACTGAAACCAATGAAGGGGATAAGAAAGGAGTTCATCCTGTGAAAATTCTTTCCCCATGTGAGCCTTTTTTTGAGGTGAATGGCTTTCAATTGCAGCATTAACAAATCCAAAAGGGTACTGCTTGTCCTTGTGACAAATGATTACATTCGTGTAGTAAGGTTAGAAAATGAATCCCTGATCATAATAATTTGGTCTTTGGCAATTTTCACTTTTTGCCATGTCTGGAAAATATGTAATTTTCAATTGCAGATACTCTGAACCTGTACTATCATTTACAAGATTTGCATAAACAGGAGTATAACAGGCAAGGTTTCATATGGTGTCCAAACATGAAACAGATTTTTGGCCTTACTCGCAGCTTTACTGTCAAATCTAGGGGATTGAGAAATGCATTCTAAGCAGTACATTAGAACAGTACACAATTCCTTTGATTGGTCTACAGTTGAACCAAACATGATAGGCAATGCTCTTAGTGTGCTGCACCATCTCACATTACCCAACTTCTTCCGTCTAGAGAGCTTTTCATGCTCCTGACCCTTAGAGCAGACCTGTTGTGTCCAAACAGAAGAGCATTTGCCTGGCTCTGAGAAGATAAATGTGTTTTCTAAGAATTTTTTCACTGGAGTGGCTTACTGTGTGACATTGGTAATCAACAGATTAGGATGTGAGAATAGCACCACGTGTATACATACAGAATTGTACAATCTTGTTATGTGGGCCTGTCCTTCATTATAGCTTCCATTTAGATTTCCATCAAATAAGCACCCAATAATGTTAACCTTTTGCCCCCCTCCCCATGTAACACATATGTTTAGCAGCAAAAAGGACTTTAACACCCACATGCCTCACATATGCGTCACATTGCGTGTTGTTGCTGTGCACAGTCCCCATCAGTCCTGCCAAAATACACATACAAATGTTTCATATATAGGCTGAGCTTGTCAGCTGCGGCTGGGGAAGCATGGCAAAATGACAGTGCTGGGGCTCTCTTTGGCCCTTTAAATACTTGCACATATACTCCACGTGTTGATCAGATGCATCTGCCAGATGCACCCGATCTAAGGAGCCATGTCGGCGTTGCTTGGCCATGCTTCCCTAGCCGCAGCTGACAAACTCAGCCTACAAACAGTGCAGTGAAAAAGTATTTGCTGATTTTTTTTTGCATATTTCTCACACTTAAATGATTCAGATCATCAAACAAATTTTAATATTACACAAAGATAACCCGAGTAAATCCAAGATGTAGTTTTTAAATTATTATTTAATTTATTAAGGGAAAAAATCTGTTCAGACCTGCCTACTCCTATGTGAAAAAGTAATTGCCCCCTCCCATGCTGAATCATGAATGAACTGTGATTAACCACAATTTTTTGGAAAGCTTAGGTAAATTTCACTTGCCACACCCAGGCCTGATTACTGGCAAACCTGTTGAATCAAGAAATCACATAGATAGAAGCTGTCTGACAAAGTGAAGCACACTAACAGATCACAAAATGCCACACATCATGCCACAATCTAAAAAAATTCAATTACAGATTAGAAACAAAGTAATGAGCATGTATCGGTCTAGGAAGAGTTTCAAAGCCATTTCTAAGGCTTTGGAACTCCAGTGAACCACTGGGAGAGCCATTATCCACAAATGGAGATAACTTGGAACAGTGGTGAACCCTACCTCCAAGAGCATGATGACGACTTATCAAGAAGGTCATAAAAAAACCCAGAACAACTTCTAAAGAACTTGCAGGCCTCACTTGCCTCAGGTAAGGTTAGTGTTCATGATTCAACAATAAGTAAGAGACTGGGGAAAAATGGCATCTATGGAAGAGTTCCAAGGCCAAAGCCACTGCTAACCAAAAAGAACACAAAGGGTCATCTCACATTTACCAAAAAACATATTGATTATCCCCAAGACTTTTAGGCAAATATTCTGTGGACTGATGAGACAAGAATGTAACTTTTTGGAAGGCGTGTGTCCCGTTACATCTGGCATAAATCTAATACAGCATTTCATAACATCATACCAACAGTCAGACATGGTGGTGGTAGTGTGATGATCTGGGGCTGCTTTGCAGCTTCAGGACCTTGACAACTTACTATAATTGATGAAACCATGAATTCTGAGCTGTACCAGAAAATCCTAAAGGAGAATGTCCGGCCATCAGTTCGTGACCTCAAGCTCAAGTGCACTTGGGTTATGCAGCAGAACAATGATCTGAAATACAACAGCAAGTCCACCTCCAAATGGTTCAAACAAAGCAACATTTGGGTTTTGGAGTGGCCTAGTCAAAGCTTTAAGACTTAAATCCAATTGAGATGCTGTGTCATGATGACCTTACACAGGCCGTTTATGCTGGAAAACCCTCAAATGTGGCTAAGTTAAAACAATTTTGCAAAGAAGAGTGGGCCAAAATTGATCCACAGCAATGTGAAAGACTCATTGCCAGTTATCGCTAACGCTTGATTGCAGTTGTTGCTGCCAAGGGTGGCACAACCAGTTATTAGGTTTAGGAGGCAATTACTTTTTCACATAAAGCGGGGCAGGTTTGGACAGCTTTTTTGCCTTAATATAGTTACATAGTTACATAGTTAGTCAGGTTGAAAAAAGACACAAGTCCATCTAGTTCAACCATTAAAAAAAAAAAATAAATAATAAATGAAACCATTATTTAAAAACTGCATTTTGTATTTACTCGGGTTATCTTTGTGTAATAATATATATTTTTTTGATGATCTGAGTCATTTAGGTGTGAGAAATATGCAAAAAAAAAAAAAAAAATCAGATAGAGGCAAATACTTTTTCACAGCATTGTGTGTGTATATATATATATATAGATAGATATATCTATATCTATCTATATATATAGATATATATATAGATAGATATAGATATATCTATATATATATAGATATATCTATATCTATCTTCTATATATATAGATATATCTATATTTATATATATATAGATATATATATATGGATATATATATATATATGACATTTGTATGTGTATTTTGGTGGGACTGATGATTTCATATGTTGTTATGGGAGGGCAGGGGCCATTTGCTTTTTGGTTCTGATTGGTGGATTTTCACTTAAAATGCAAATCGCAATGTATGACTTTGAAATCATGCTGAAATAGCGTAATTTCAAAACTGCAGAACTGTGTGAACCAGGGCTAAAGGTATTAGTACTCACCTTTCCAACTGTCCCTCACCAGTACCGGCATCTTCTTCTTCTGAGTGCTGGTCTTCGGGCCTCTTTCTTGGCTGGTGTTGGATGATGTCACTCTTGCGCATACGTGGAAGCCAGTTATCCTAGCACTCAGAGACTGCCAGCTCAGTTTACATTGCTGGAGAAGACAGCGAGCAGGCAGGTAGGAGCATTTGATTGCAGAAGAGACATTGTATGTCTTCTCTGCAAATACAGTAAAAGCCTGTGGATGGGAAGTGCTCCATGAATTCTGAAGAAACTGATCACAGAGGACTGAGGAGGTGAATAAATAATCCAATGGAGTTGTTGGCAGTCTGTAGAATCATAGGTCCCAGCATATGACTGAAGGAACACAGGTTTTCATGACACTGACATTGTTCCAAGTCATTTTGGTTTTAGAATATTATGTGTGGTGACAATCAGATAAAGGCATCTTAATTTATTTCCCCAAATTCATAAGCTTAAAGCTCAGACTGATGAATGCTAAAAAAGGAACAATCTAAAGAGTACCTATTACACGCCAGGAACTCCCCAGCATGTAAAATCTTTGTCCCTCAATACATACAGATGCTCCACTTTTTTAAAATGGGTGTATGAATGTTTTCATGTTTGCAACCAGTACTTGTACTTGCAAACTACATGAAGCATGAGTTTTAGTTGTCGCTTTTCCAGTTTGTAGTAAATTTGCATGGCAAGTCCCTGGCAAGAGCAAAGTTGCAGTGGTAAGTCTACAGCAAGAGCTCTGAAAGCCACAGTGACAAGTGTGTTGGGATGTCTACACTACACTACATAACTGAACCATAACTTTCAGCAGACTTGCAGAAAATTTGCAAAGAAAGTTGATCTGGAGTCATGCAATGCGGACTTGCTGCAAATGTGCAAGCCTGGCATGTCTAGCAATAGCTTAGCAAGTCTTTTCAAACTTGCAGCTCAATTGCTTGCTATCTAGGTAACTGCTAACCTTGTCTGGACAACTTTTTTTTTTTTTTGTTCTGTTACAAGAGCTGGATAAAAAACAGATAGGATCACCAGATGAAAATAAAGGGAAAAAAAAGCCTAAAAAAGAAAACTAATGCAGCCATCAAATTTGAAAGTAATAAAACAAATTTCTATCAGCGCAAATATTAATAACTTTAATCACTATATAGTGAAATGAGTAGTAAGTGATATAGCAAAATCCCACAAAAAAACACAAAAAAGGAAAATACCCTCCCCCCCCCCCGGCTGCTGCACACACAGAAAATGCGCAAAGGGTAATAACCTTAATCACTATGTAGTGTGTAGTAGGTGATGTGACAAAATCCCACCACAAACCAAAAATTGAAAAATACCCCACCCCCCACCTGGCTGCTGCACACACAGAAAATGCGTTCACTTCACATATAGAATATACATAACAAAACAGTGTTGCACTTCCTAAATAACTACCAATAAATCCTTAAAGAGAATAGATTATTAACTTAAATAAAGCAAGATATTGAGTGCTCAGTCAAATATTCGTGTTCCCTGACTGGGAATAGTGAACAATACACAATAATGAAATATACGTGTTCCCTAATTGGGAATAGGGAACAATAGACAATAAAGATAAAGTCCACACACTCAAAATAAATAAATCAATAAATAAAAATAAGAGTCCAAATGTACAAAAATAATCCTCAGAGTCTTCGGCACAAAAACGCACAACACACCACCAGTGCATAAACGTTGATAATGCAAGTGCTCTCCTGCACCTCAATATCCTAGACGCTCACCTCACGTTCTGACCCCTGTTTCACCAGAAGGTCAGAAAAAGCAGGCTCCCTCTCAGGGATATAAACAAATCAACTGGTCATGGAGCTCCTATTCTGTCCATGCTGCCTCCGGCTGATTAGGTGGATACCAGCCAGTACAGATTCCCTCAATGGGGTCCGGTGCACATAGGAACAGAAAAGGCAAAATCTAGTGCTCTCTGTATATCAAAACGGTTTATTATTCTCACAATTTGAGTTTGATAAATTCATGATTCTCACAATTTGAGTTTGATAAATTCATGGATTCCCTACCGCTACCAAAAATCTCTGCCGATCATATAACCTGTCTTAACTCTCCGATTACTGAGGAGGAAATAGGTGAGGTGATTAAAAATCTTCCAGTTCACAAATCCACAGGCCCTGATGGTCTTCCTTACATTTATTATAAAACTTTTGCACAAACTTTAACCCCCTATCTACATTCCCTATTCTCCTCTTTCTTCAGGGGATCCATTCCCCATTCACAATTCTTACATGCAAACATAACAGTAATTCCCAAGCCGGGTAGGGACCCTGCATTGCCCGACAACTACCGCCCAATTGCTTTATTAAATTCAGATTACAACATTTTTACTAGATATTAGCTAATAGATTATCCCCTCTATTAACGTCCCTGATTCACAGGGACCAGGTAGGATTTGTTCCCACGAGACACGCTGGAGATAATACAAGAAGAACCATAGATTTGATAGACCTAATAACTAGAACCAAACGTCCCACCATAGTTTTGAGCTTAGATGCTCAAAAAGATTTTGATCAATTGAATTGGCCCTTCATGTTTGCAGTTTTAACCCGATTCGGATTCTCAGGCCCCTTTATACAGGCTCTAAGAACCCTATATTCCCTCCCCACATCTCAAGTCCAGTTGTCCTCCTATATCTCACAACGATTCACTCTCAGAAATGGCACGAGACAAGGATGCCCTCTGTCACCACTATTATTTATACTAAGTCTCGAACCTTTAGCAGCAGCTATTAGATCTCATCCTAATATCAGGGGAATTCCACTACGACATCAGGATTACAAACTCTCTCTATTCGCAGACGACATCTTACTAACCATCACACATCCCGATACTTCTCTACCCTCCTTACATGAAACTCTCTCCATATTTGGGTCCTTATCAGGTTTTCGTATTAATCAGACCAAAACAGAAGCTCTCCCCATCAATATACCCTCAGACATGCTCAGCTCCTTACAAAACAGATTTAAGTACAGATGGTGCCAGACCTCACTGAAATATTTAGGAATTCATCTTACCCCCTCATATCACTCTCTTTACCAAGCTAATTTCCCTCCTTTGTTCGCAGAAATTGCTAAACTCCTACAACACTGGTCTTCCATCCCAATCTCCCTCCTTGGCAGAATTAACGTTATCAAAATGTCTGTACTGCCCAAATTATTGTATCTCTTTGAAACGCTCCCGGTTTCAGTCCCTATGTCGCAGTTGAAAAATCTCCAGAGAAAGTGCCTTAACTTTATTTGGAATAATGCATCCCATAGAATTGCTCAATCAGTAGTCCTCTCCCCTAGAGCTAAAGGCGGGCTGGCCGCCCCCGATTTCATTAAGTACTATTATGCCTCTCACCTTAGGGTACTGACTACATGGACCTCAAGAAAAGCTGAAAATAGATGGGCTGAAATTGAAATGGGGATTACTGCCCCAGTACACCCTTGCTATATGTTATGGCCATCCTCAAAGAAATTCATACCCCAACTAAGGTCTTTGTGTCTATCCCCGATGCTTTTTACGCTATCTATCTGGAAAAGATGTATGGATAAATTTCATCTTTCCTTACCTTGCTCCCCTCTCCAGAATATTCTCTTCAACCCAGACATTCCAGATGGACTATCTTACTTGCGAACACTTCCATGGACTCATGCAGGTATATTTCAACTGCGACATCTGGTTCACCCAGTAACATGTAAGCTTTTACCATTCTCAGTCTTCAAAGAAAAACACGTTTTACCGAACTCTACAGAATACTTTTACTTACAAATTAAACATTTTTTCCAATCCAACTTCCCCTCATTATCCTTAGAAAAACCCACAGAATTTGAAATGCTGTGTACAAATGGTCCATATGAACCAAAACTAATCTCATCCACTTATAAAATACTCCAGGCAGTACCCCCTTTAACTGATTCCATACATAAATACATGACAAAATGTTCCAGAATGCTAAATAGATCAATCTCATTATTATATTGGGGTAAAATTTGGGAGTCGGCTTTCAAAGTTTCCAGATGTATGGCACAAAAGGAGACCGCTATTAAGATAATATTTTTTAGGTACAAAACTCCTGAGTTGTTACATGCCCAAAATCCCTCTCTCTCTGATCTGTGCTGGAGGTGTGGACAGTCCGTAGGTACGCACCTTCACATCTTCTGGGACTGTCATATCTTAAGTGCGTATTGGACCGAGATACAAAATTTATTACAATCACTCTTTGCCACATCTATCCCATTAAACCCCATATACTTTCTTTTAGGCCTACCTTTCCCGGGTATCCCTAAACCACTACAGAAACTAGGGTCTTTTGTACTTCTGGCAGCAAAAAGAGCCAGCCCTAGACTTTGGCTTTCTACCACCGCTCCCACTTTACACCACGCTCTTTCCATTATCACAGATATGCGTAAAATGGAACACTTAACCGCAAACATTGAAGGTAAACTTCCCCAATTTGAAAAAATCTGGAAACCCTGGGATGATTTAATATTTCCTCCTGATTCTCTCATCTCTCTGTCTTTTTGATTCCAATTAGCGCTATTTCTTGGGCATCCTTGTGTTTGAACATGTAGTTGAGACAGAAGCATGGATACTGTATGGAACTTCTTTTTTGTTTGTATGACCCAATACGGGAAGAAGCTGACATCTATCTGTACAGATATCCCCACCAAGCTTATTTACACTGTCTGTACTTAGCTTTTGAATGCTTGTATGTTAAACTGTCATAATTCTTATATCTTTTGTTATGTTGTTTTATATTTGTTGAAAAAAAAAATTAAAAAAAAAAAAAAAAACGGTTTATTTCCTCATAAAAGCATTAAAACGTTACTCATAGAAACGACAATATACTCACGGGATGACATTGCCACTGCGACTTCCCCCTATACGCATTACGTCAAATGGGCTAATATACCACCGTGACTTCTTCAGTAAGGGTTCCCACGGTGAGCGATGTGTCACAGTCTGCCCCCATGAGTTTGTATTACTTGCAATAAAGCTTGTTGGATATCAATAATAATAATAATAATAGAATAACAGTGCAAGTACAGCCTGTTTTCATTTTTAAATTCCAACAGCAGGATAAACTGCTTACAGAGAATTGTAGTTTTATTTACTTTGTCTGAGCTTGACAAGTAAACCGGAATTGTGAACAAAATAAATTTTAAAAAATACATATTTGATGCAGTCTGTGATATGCTCTTAATATTTCTCTGTTTGTGAGTACCTTACTTGGTTTAAGTTTTAAACGGTACTTCACTATGGGATATCCTTGTGAGACTAATACATGGGAAGTGATCCAGTGACCATTCTGAGGGATGCCATATTTATATGAGAGAGGCTTGAGGCATAGGTGACTGTGAGAGGAAGCGAGCTGGAGTCCATGTGGGATCTGTTACAATCTAAACTCTGATTTAGACCTCTTGATATGTGGGGTCTAAGTATCTGGTAAGCGTTTTTATAGTCCAGTGTTTCTCAACTCCAGTCCTCAAGGCGCACCAACAGGTCATGTTTTCAGGATTTCCCTCAGATGAAACGGCTGTGGTAATTGCTAAGGCAGTGAAAACTGATCAAATCACCTGTGCAAAATAGTATGAATCCTGAAAACATGACCTGTTGGTGCGCCTTGAGGACTGAAGTTGAGAAACACTGTTATAGTCACATGGTGGTTGGTGCACACTAAATATTGCATGAAGATTTTTTGCACTCACAATGGACTTTATAAATTGATTTAAAACTGGACTTTATTATTGATCAAAATATTTGCACTATAGTTTATTACATGTATGTATTTTGTCTGACAGTGCAACACTGCTTTTGAATTGATCTTTTGGATATTTATGTGTAGATATCAGTGAGTGCTGCAGTCAATAATTTCACACATTTTTTTGATGTGGTTTGATCACTTTTTCTAGAGCGAGATCTATGTATCATTTGTTAAAGGAGTTGTAAATGCAGAAGTTTTTTTTTTATCTTAATGCATTCTATGTGTGTGTAGCAGCCTCCCCAGCACCCCCCAATACTTACCTGAGCCCATCTCTGTCCAGAGATGTCCACGAGTCCCTTGGCCTTCCGGGACTCTCCCTCCTGATTGGCTGAGACACAGCAGCGGCGCCATTGGCTCCCGAAGCTGTCAATCAAAATCAGTTAGCCGGGAGAGAGAGGGGGGCCGAATGGCAGCTCCGTGTCTGAATGAACACACAGGGCTGCAGCTTGGCTTGGGTGCCCCCATAGAGAGGGGCCAGGAGCAGTGAAGAGGGCCCCGAGAAGAGGAGGATCTGGGCTGCTCTGTGCAAAACCAACTGCACAGAGGAGGTAAGTATAACATGTTTGTTATTTAAAAAGAAAAAATCAAGGCTTTACAATCACTTTAAACATTGCTTTAAAATTCAAAAATAGTGCAATAGATATTATCAAAAAAGATATTACAATACAGGGATAAGCACCAGTAAAATAAAAGGAATTAAATATGACAAATATTTAAAAAGAATCTGCTTGGTACAGTGCAGAGTTCGGATCACTTGACAATTTAAAGTGGTTGTAAAGTCAAATAAAGATTACTGCAAGCCCCTCTGTTCTACTAAGCCTGGGGTAGGTAACCCGGCCCCTAATCGACATGCAGGGCGCCGGATGCATGGATTCCAATGGGTTTTATTTTTTTTTTTTAAGCACATGATCAGAGCCAGAGGCTTTTATTGGCTTCAAAAAAGAGTGGGTTCACCCAGTTGTGTGACAATAGCGAATTAATATTCGCTATTGTCTTCCAGCTTCTCCTCCCAATCAGGAAGCAGGAGGAGCACGATTGGCTGAGAGAGAAGCAATCGTATTGGCCGGACAGAGGGGAGGATGTACAGGAAGATCCTGGACTCACTGCCCAGAGTGATCTCTGAGTGCTTTGCATCAGCGCCAATTGAGAGCCCGGCCACGTGAGTATCACCCGCGGGGCACCAGCCGCCACTGGATCTACCTGAATAACATGGGAGAAGTCAAAGTTCACCAGGTACAGTGTTGCCTCCTCACACCTGAATTAAACCTCTAATTTCCCTACTACTGTGTCGCGTGCATTGCACAGCAATCATAGATTTAATTCAGGTGGTGAGGAGGTAACAGATCGCCTCCTCACCACCTGTCAAACACATTCGGATCACTTTTCAGAGGAGCAGCAGTGCCTGCTGCACTTGTGAATGAGCCCTTTAGCTCATTCGGCATTGGCACCCTTAGAGCTCGTTCACACGTAGAATTGGGGGGTGGTAGAACCCTGTGGTTGAGTTGTGGTTTCACTGCCCCCAGTCCCTACCCCCTTTAGCTGTTGAGGCAGCAGCCAAAGGTGTACACATGCCGCAGCAGAAATTAAACCCCCTGTTGCTTTTGGTGTGTGCTACTGCCTGCCAATCATTACCTATTCAAGTAAATAGGGCCACTCTCCAAGTGTCCCTCAATTGCATGCTTCTGCGGGGTCCAAGGGGTTAAAGCAGGTGGTGAAAAAGCAACACAATGCTGCCTGCTTGTCTGCTGTACCGCACAAGGTTGCAGAGCACTTGCAGAGTGGCCTCATTCATTGAATGGGTCATTCTTGGCAGATGCTACACCCACCAACCATGACAGGGCATATAACTTATCCTGTGGCTGCGACATGTATACACCCCTGGCCACTGCTGCTAAAGGGGGTGCAGTTTGGGCGGAGTGATATAAAAATGTCCTAATTATGGGGTTTTACCACCCCCAAAACTGCAGATGTAAATGAACCGTTATGCCCTGTACACACAATCGGACATTGATCGGACATTCCAACAACAAAATCCATCGGATTTTTTCCAACGGATGTTGGCTCAAACTTGTCTTGCACACACACAGTCGCACAAAGTTGTCGGAATTTCTGAACGCCAAGAACGTGGTGACATACAAAACGTACGACGGGACTATAAAAAGGCAGTTCAATACCAAGCATGCCACTCTTTGGGCTCCTTTTACTAATCTCGTGTTAGTAAAAGTTTGGTGTGAGAGACGATTCACACTTTTCAGACTCGTGGTTTTCAGATCATTTTTCTGCTGTTCAGTTTGTGCTTGTGGGTTTGTATCTGGTCTTCAGTGCGTGCAGTGAGTTCGTATTTGATTATTCAGTGCGTTCTTGTCCACTCCTTGCTAATTTTCAGGTTGCTCTTCACAGGCCTTGCTGTTTTTTAGTGTGCTCTGTTACTTCGTTCTGACCAGCCGACTGTTTTGAAGCCATGTTGCGTGTACGTACTCATCATAGAGTTCATGCTGTGCGGGGGCTTAGTGTTGGGGTTCTTACTTTGACACAAGCCCAGTCCATGAACAGGGCGAGGAGGAGTTCATGGACCAAGAATTGGTTGCTCCAGCGTGACCAATTCTATAACATGCCTGTGCTCCGTGAGATCCATGAGAATAATCCTGATGATTTCAGGAACTTTCTCCGGATGACGGACCCCGTTTTTCACCGTTTGTTGGCTTTGCTGACCCCTTATATCAGCAGACAGGATACCTGCATGCAGCAAGCCATCACTCCGGAGCAGAGGTTAGTCACCACCCTGTGGTACTTGGCGACGGGGAGAAGCCTGCAGGACCTCAAGTTCTTGACAGGCATCTTCCCCCAGACTCTGGGGATCATTATCCCAGAGACCTGTTCTGCCATCATCCAGGTCCTGCAGAAGGATTATATTAAGGTAAGATTTATCCTTTAAAATCTCATTATATGTATTTAATGTTTGCTAATGTATTGTATTTTTTTCATCATTCCCTAATTTCAAGGATTGTAATATGCTGTGAATGTCCCCTTTGTCCTCATGCATGCTGGAAGTTTTTAAAGTTTGTTTTTTGTCCTTCATGCATATTTGCTTTCACTTACCTTCCCAGCATGCTATCCTGGACTCATATCTACCTAGTCTATTCACTTAACAATGTTTTTTGTTAGCTCCATAGTAATGCTTTACCCTAAACACCCCCTAAAATGTGTACAAATGCTATTTGTGTCCTTAATTTCATGCAAAGTGCCAGAGGCTTTTTTGGGGGCTCCCAAAAACATTTGGAACCCTCCTCCCCCAACCGCCAGCTCAGCTGATATCAATCCTCTATCTGCTGACTTTGCCAAAACCATACACACTATACCTACCTCTTTTGTGGTCATATTTATGGATAGGGATGAGCTTCGTGTTCGTGTCGAACCCATGTTCGACTCGAACATCGTCTGTTCGATTGTTCGCAGAATTGAGAACGATATGGGCCGTTCGTGCCAAATTCGTGTGGCGTGTCGCGGCCCATAATTCACTGCGGCATCGCAGTGCATTGCTGGCTAATGATTGGCCAAGCATCCACTATGACCTGCATACTTGGCCAATCACAGCGCTGTCAGTAGAGAGAGCTGTAATTGGCCAAAGCCAAGGTGGCTTTGGCTAATTATGGCTCAGGGGGTTTAGAACACGCCTCACACTATATAAGGCTGCCTGCACGGCGGCCCTGTGTAGTATGTTCCGGCGTGCTTAGAGAGAGAGAGAGAGACAGTGTCATTTCATTTGAGTTAGCTAGATTAGGCAGGACAGTCAGTGAGTTAGTTGCACTTACAGTGTATTGTGTATATATATATGCATCCCAGGTGTTGTGTGTATATATATATAGATATACACTGTATTCAGTTTAGCTAGATCCGTTCCTGTTATCTTCCTACTGACAGGCAGGCTTGTCTTGTTACAATATTTACAGCTACCTGAAGAAAATTGCTGGTGTTCTTTTGATCCTATTAATACCACAGTCAGGCAGCTAGACTATTTATAGTTAGTGTAGTGCGTCCTCCTCACAGTGTTCAGTTAAAGCTACAAGTTAGTTTAGTGTGACCTCTGCACAGTGTTCAGCTAAAACTACAAGTTAGTGTAGTGCGTCCTCCTCACAGTGTTCAGCTAAAGCTACAAGTTAGTTTAGTGTGACCTCTGCACAGTGTTCAGCTAAAGCTACAAGCTAGGGTAGTGCGTCCTCCTCACAGTGTTCAGCTAAAGCTACAAGTTGGTGTAGTGCGTCCTCTGAACAGTGTTCAGCTAAAACTACAAGTTAGTGTAGTGCGACCTCTGCACAGTGTTCAGCTAAAGCTACAAGTTAGTGTAGTGCATCCTCTGAACAGTGTTCAGCTAAAACTACAAGTTAGTGTAGTGCGACCTCTGCACAGTGTTCAGCTAAAGCTACAAGTTAGTGTAGTGCGTCCTCTGAACAGTGTTCAGCTAAAGCTACAAGTTAGTGTAGTGCGTCCTCCTCACAGTGTTCAGCTAAAGCTACAAGTTAGTGTAGTGCGACCTCTTCACAGTGTTCACCTAAAGCTACCTGTAGAAGGTTGGTGGTGTTTTCCTGATCCTATCACTACCGCAGGCAGCTAAATAAGCTACAAGTTCGTTTTTGGCGAGCTCTGCACAGTGTTCACCTAAAGCTACCTGTCGAAGGTTGGTGGTGTTTTCCTGTTCCTATCACTACCGCAGGCAGCTAAATAAGCTAAAAGTTAGTTTTTTGCGAGCTCTGCACAGTGTTCACCTAAAGCTACCTGTAGAAGGTTGGTGGTGCTTTCCTGATCCTATCACTACCGCAGGCAGCTAAATAAGCTACAAGTTAGTTTTTTGCGAGCTCTGCACAGTGTTCAGCTAAAACTACAAGTTAGTGTAATGTGAGCTTTGCACAGTTTTCAGCTAAAGCTACCTGTAGAAAGTTGGTGGTGTTTTCCTGATCCTATCACTATCGCAGGCAGCTAAATAAGCTACAAGTTATTTTTTTGCGAGCTCTGCACAGTGTTCAGCTAAAGCTAGCTGTAGAAGGTTGGTGGTGTTTTCCTGATCCTATCACTACTGCAGGCAGCTAAATAAGCTACAAGTTAGTTTTTTGCGAGCTCAGCACGGTGTTCAGCTAAAACTACCTGTAGAAAGTTGGTGGTGTTTTCCTGATCCTATCACTATCGCAGGCAGCTAAATAAGCTACAAGTTAGTTTTTGGCGAGCTCTGCACAGTGTTCACCTAAAGCTACCTGTTGAAGGTTGGTGGTGTTTTCCTGATCCTATCACTACCGCAGGCAGCTAAATAAGCTACAAGTTAGTTTTTTGCGAGCTCTGCACAGTGTTCACCTAAAGCTACCTGTAGAAGGTTGGTGGTGTTTTCCTGATCCTATCACTACCGCCGGCAGCTAAATAAGCTACAAGTTAGTTTTTTGCAAGCTCTGCACAGTGTTCAGCTAAAACTACAAGTTAGTGTAGTGCGAGCTCTGCACAGTGTTCAGCTAAAGCTACCTGTAGAAGGTTGGTGGTGTTCTCATACTACAGGCAAGCAGTTGATTTTGCTAGCTGCAGTATCAGAGTATATATATATATATATATATATATATATATATATATATATATATATATATATATCCCAGCTTAGTGCAGCTACAGGCCATTAGTATGTCTGGAAGGCCAACAAGGAGAGGCAGACAGTCACAAGCCAATAAAAGAGGGCAAGCAGGCTCTGTGTCTGGAGGCAACAGTGCTGGTCATGGAGACGGTGCATCTTCATCAGCACGTGGTCGTGGGACACGCTTGACCTTTTTTTCTGCAGCTGGCCGTGTTGAGCCACAACATGCGGAAGACTTGGTCAAGTGGATGACCAAGCCGTCCTCATCCTCCTCATCCTCTCTTACATATGCTCAGGGTACTTTGTCTGGCAAAGCAGCTGTCAACGCAGCCTCTTCCCTTGGCTCAATGGCATCAGTGACTCCTTCCCTAGCCCCACCATGTCCTCCTGAGGAGTCCATCGAACTGTTTAACCACAGTGTTGGGTACATGCTCCAGGAGGATGCCCAGCGTTTAGAAGGCTCTGATGATGGTACTGAGCTAGATGAAGGCAGTAACGTGAGCATGGACAGAGGGGGTGCCCAAGAAGGACAGCAATCTGGCAGTCACGCTCCCCCTGCTGCAGCATACTGCCAGGTTTGCTCCAGTGATGAGGAGGGAGGGGATGATGAGGTCACTGACTCAACATGGGTGCCTGATAGGTGAAAGATGGAGGAGGAGGAGGCACATCACCAAGGAGGCAGGATGCCCTCCAGGGGCCAGCCTAAGGGCAGCACACTGACTGCATCACACCCCAAAGCTCCGCATGTGCAGGGCGCTGCTGTCTCTGTGCATTATTCCAAAAGTTCTTTGGTGTGGGCCTTTTTTGAGACGAGCGCATCAGATCGCACCACTGCTATTTGCAACATATGTCTCAAGCGTATCTCGCGTGGCCAAAACATCTCCCGCTTGGGCACCACATGCTTGACCAGACATATGTTGACCTGCCATGCAGTTCGTTGGCAAGCGTATCTAAAAGACCCACACCAAAGAACAAAGAGGACCTCTCCTTGCTCCTCATCAGCTGAGATCTCCAACCCCACTATACCTTCAGTCCTCTCTGAAACCTGCACTGAGAGGAATGAAGGTGTAGAATTAGGTGTGTCACAGCCAAGTACTTGTGGGCAATCTGCTTTCGGTACACCGAAGTCAGATTGTACCAGGCAAATTTCCCTGCCCCAGCTCCTGCACCGCCAAAAGAAGTTCGCTCCCAGCCATCCACATGCCCAGCGGTTGAATGCTAGCTTGGCAAAATTGGTAGCACTTCAACTGCTGCCTTTTCAGTTAGTAGACTCTGCCCCCTTCCGTGAGTTTGTGGAATGTGCGGTTCCTCGGTGGCAGGTACCCAAATGCCACTTTTTCTCACGGAAGGCTATTCCGGCTCTCTACTGGCATGTGGAAGGCAATGTCCATGCCTCGCTGGACAGGGCGGTCAGCGGTAAGGTGCATATTACCGCAGACTCATGGTCCAGCAGGCATGGACAGGGACGTTATCTAAGTTTCACCGCGCATTGGGTGACTCTGCTGGCAGCTGGGAAGGATGCAGGACAAAGTGCAATAATGTTGGAGGTTGTTCCGCCACCACACCTCCAAAATGCCACTACTAATGATTGTGACACACCTCTCTCATCCACCCCCTCCTCTTCTTCTTCCTCAATGGCCTCTTCCTGTGCTTTGTCCTCGGAACCAGCGGTGCTTAGTAGCCGTTCAAGGGGGTATGCAAGTATGCAGGCCTAAAGATGCCATGCGGTGCTTGAGCTGGTGTGCTTGGGGGACAGGAGCCACACTGGGGCAGAGGTTCTGTCAGCTCTGCAGGGGCAGGTTCAGAGGTGGTTGACGCCACGCCAACTTAAGGCAGGAATGGTGGTTTGTGACAATGGCACCAACCTCCTCTCTGCGCTCCGACAGGGACAAATGACACATGTGCCCTGTTTGGCTTACGTCCTTAACTTGGTGGTGCAGCAGTTCTTGGGCAGGTACCCGGGCTTACAGGATGTCCTGAGGCAGGCCAGGAAAGTCTGTGTGCATTTCCACTGGTCATATAATGCCAGTGCTCGGCTGGCAGACCTCCAAAAGGAGTTTAACCTGCCCAAGAACCGCCTAATCTGTGACATGCCCACCAGGTGGAACTCAACGTTGGCCATGCTGCAGCGGCTGCACACGCAGCAGAGGGCCATCAATGAATACCTGTGTGACTATGGCACCAGGTCAGGGTCAGGGGAGCTTGTTTTTTTCCCAACGCCAGTGGGCCATGATCAGGGATGCATGCACTGTCCTGTCACCATTTGAGGAGGCCACGAGGATGGTGAGCAGTGACAGTGCATGCATCAGTAACACTGTCCCCCTTGTCCACCTGCTGGAGCACACGCTGCATGGAATAATGGACAGGGCACTTGAGGCAGAACAGAGGCAGGAAGAAGAGGACTTCCTTAGCTCTCAAGGCCCCCTTTATCCAGACAGTGTTCCTGCGTGCCCGCCGATCACACAGGAAGAGGACGAGGAGGAGGAGGATTGTGTCAGTATGGAGGTGGAGCCTGGCACTCAGCACCAGCAGCAGTCTTTAAGGGATCAGTCCCAAGAAACACATGGACTTGTACGTGGCTGGGAGGAGGTGGCTGCGGACCATGTCGTCCTTAGTGACCCAGAGGACTCCAGACCGAATGCCTCAGCAAACCTACACTGCATGGCCTCCCTGATCCTGCAAAGCCTGTGTAAGGATCCTCGTATTCATGGTATGAAGGAGAAGGACCAACCCTCCTTGATCCACGTTACAAGGGTAAGGTTGCAGACCTTATCTTGCGGTTGCAGAGGGAGCAGAGGATGAAACATCTTCGGGAGGCCTTGCATAAAGGTCTGTGCAACGCGTTCCCAGAGCCTGGGAGGTTACAAACTCCTGTTTCTGGACAACGTGTTGCTGAGGCTTCGGTCAGTCAAAGAAAGAGCGGTGGAGAAGGTGGCCGTCTGACCGATGCGTTCAGACAATTTTTTAGTCCGCAGCCCCAAGGTATGATCGGTTCCAGCAACCATCGCCAATGTCTGTTTTACATAGTGTAGGAATACCTAGGGGCAAGATCTGACTTGGTCACCTTTCCCACCGAAAATTCTCTGGGTTACTGGGTCTTGAGGATGGATCACTGGCCAGAGCTTGCACAGTATGCAATTGAGCTACTGGCCTATCCTGCATCCAGCGTTCTTTCGGAACGCACATCCAGTGCTGCTGGAGGCTTTGTAACCGATCACAGGGTGCGTCTGTCCACTGACTCGGTCCATCGACTGACCTTCATAAAAATGAATCAGTCTTGGATCACCACCAGCTACCAAGCACCTCATGCTGATGTAACCGAATAATTTTTTTTGAAATCTCAGATCCCTTCAAAGACTGCCTATGCTGAGTGACTATCCTGAATAATTATCCTCTTCCTCCACAATAATCACGCTGATAGCTTGTAAGAACATTTTTGATTCTGGGCGCCACCACTAGTGCCTAAGGCCCAATTTTTCAGCCCCTGTTTAACAGGGGCGTGTAATTAAAATTTTTGATGCAATACTTTGCAGCAGGGCTCGTTCCTGCGTTCCAACTAGAGTATCTGTGAGGGGTTGCAGTGTTGTGGCACCAGCACCAGTGCCTAAGGCCCAATTTTTCAGCCCCTGTTTAACAGGGGCGTGTAATTACAATTTTTGATGCAATATTTTGCAGCAGGGCTTGTTCCTGCGTTCCAACTAGAGTATCTGTGAGGGGTTGCAGTGTTGTGGCACCAGCACCAGTGCCTAAGGCCTAATTTTTCAGCCCCTGTTTAACAGGGGCGTGTAATTACAATTTTTGATGCAATACTTTGCAGCAGGGCTCGTTTCTGCGTTCCAACTAGAGTATAAGTGGGGGGTTGCATTGTTGTGGCACCAGCACTAGTGCCTAAGGCCTAATTTTTCAGCCCCTGTTTAACAGGGGCGTGTAATTACAATTTTTGATGCAATACTTTGCAGCAGGGTTCGTTCCTGCGTTCCAACTAGAGTATCTGTGAGGGGTTGCAGTGTTGTGGCACCAGCACTAGTGCCTAAGGCCTAATTTTTCAGCCCCTGTTTAACAGGGGCGTGTAATTACAATTTTTGATGCAATACTTTGCAGCAGGGCTCGTTCCTGCATTCCAACTAGAGTATCTGTGAGGGGTTGCAGTGTTGTGGCACCAGCACTAGTGCCTAAGGCCCAATTTTTCAGCCCCTGTTTAACAGGGGCGTGTAATTACAATTTTTGATGCAATACTTTGCAGCAGGGCTCGTTTCTGCATTTCAACTAGAGTATATGTGAGGGATTGCAGTGTTGTGGCACCAGAACCAGTGCCTAAGGCCCAATTTTTCAGCCCCTGTTCAACAGGGGCATGTAATTACAATTCTTGATCTAATATTTCACAGCAGGGCCCTGTGAGGGCTTACAGTGTTGTGGCCACAACAACACCTAAGGCCCAAATTTCTGCTGAGTATATAGGGCAGGACCCTACTTTCAAACATCCAACTTACAAAAGACTCCTACTTGCAAACGGAAGGAGACAAAAGGAAGTGAGATGAAATCTACCCCTAGGAAGGGAAATTCTCTCCTGTAAGAGTTAATATGGGAAAAACATTTCTCCTTTCCACTGATGCTTTATCATCAATCCTTGTTTCACAAAAAAACCCAAATTTTCAAAAAACATTTGTCATTGGGACAAAAAGTGAGGTGAAATCTTCTGAAGAGGAGCACAGACAGCAAAACAAATGTCACAGGGGTGATAACCCTTCCCTATGTTTTCCAAAAAGCTTAAAATAGATTTTTTGGCTGGAGCTAAACACGTTAAAAATGTACCAGTTCAAAATTACAAACAGATTCTACTTAACAACAAACCTACAGTCCCTGTCTTATTTGCACCGCCTGTATACTGCTGTTCAGAGTGGCCCCACGCCTTTCCTTTTTTTAATTTGGGTGCGGGGTTCCCCTTAATATCCATACAAGACCCAAAGGGCCTGGTAATGGACTGGGGGGTACCCATGCTGTTTGTCTCACTGATTTTCATCCATATTGCCAGGACCCGCCATTACATTAAAGCCGCAAGCAGTTTTAAATGACTTTTTTCCTTTAAAAATTACATTTTGTGCAGGGACTGTTCTAAGCACGGGAAACACACGCCACTTTACAGGCATACTATAGACAGCCCCCAAGTACGATATTTAAAGGAATATTTCACTTTTTTTTTTTTTTACTTTAAGCATCATTAAAATCACTGCTCCCGAAAAAACGGACGTTTTTAAAAGTTTTTTTTTTTTGCATTGATACATGTTCCCTGGGGCAGGACCCAGGTCCCCAAACCTTTTTTAGGACAATACCATGCAAATTAGCTTTTAAAATGAGCACTTTTGATTTTGAACGTTCAAGTCCCATATACGTCAATGGGGTTCTAACGTTCGTGCAAATTTTCGGTCCATTCGCAGGTTCTGGTGCGAACCGAACCGGGGGGTGTTCGGCTCATCCCTATTTATGGATGAATTCCCCAAAGCATGTAGTATAAGGGCCTGCCTGAATACTTTCAAATGGTACTGTTTAAAGTTTTTGTATCCTATTATTATCTTGATAGGTTATTGCAGAATGTAAAAATGTGCTCCAATTTGGACAGTGTGTATTTATATATTTGTATTATGACACTTCTTACCTGTCCAGTGGGTTGCCGATAGTGTAAGTAGGGAGAGGCTGGCCAAAGTAATACACATTATTTATTCATTCATCTCTCAATGAAGTGGAGAGGGTTACCTGTCCAAAACATCTCCCCCCTAAAATTTTTACAATGGGCCATCAGAGGGGGTGAGGAATCTGATAGGTGGACCTTATACTTTTGTCTTTAAATACTCCCTAAAATAAATGTTATAGTGATTTTGGTCAAGAATATTTGTGTCTAATCTGCTTTCAATGTTTATGTGCAAAATTACAAATTTTTTTTTTCTTGTTTGACTCCATAGTTTCCTTCCACGTCACAGGAATGGCAGACTGTAGCCTCTTTGCCACCCGTTGGGACTTTCCCAACTGTGGAGGGGCAATTGATGGGAAACACGTCCACATCGTCCCACCCCCCAACTCGGGGTCATACTATTACAACTACAAGATGTTCAATAGTATTGTGATGTTGGCGGTGGTGTCGGCTACTTACGAGTTCCTCTATGTGGACGTGGGGAAGAATGGCCGGATGTTGGATGGTGGAGTCATTGCCCAGACCGAGTTCTACAGGCATCTCCAGAATGGCAGTTTGGGCTTGCCACCTCCAGAAGACAATGCGGAAGGACTCCCATTTATCTTCGTTGCGGATGAAGCGTTTGCGCTGGGGGACCATCTTATGCGGCCATTCCCTATGAGTACCCTCACCCCAGACCAGAGGGTTTTTAATTACCGGCTGGCCTGAGCCAGAAGAGTGGCGGAGAACACATTTGGAATAATGGCCAGCCAGTTCTGCCTCTTTCTTACACCAAAACACATGGCGGAATATAAACGTATTCACATCATCCTGTCTTGCTGTGTTCTCCACAACTTTTTAAGGAGAAATTCTGTGAACTATGGTGCCTCAGTTGGGCCTGAGGCCGGAATTCTGAATGAACCAACCCTGACAGCACTGGAAATTGGCCGTCCTCGCTTGCCCCCCCAGAGTTCCTGCGAGGTCCGTTTAAGATACCTTGAATACTTTGTGGGTAGGAGGGCCATTGATATGCCAGACAATGTCTGAGACATTTTTTAAATAGAAATATATTTGAAACTGAACAAATATTTGCTTTGATTTACTGCTTGGCTTTCTTTTAGCTGTCTCCTCGGTTATCTTTTAATGGTATTTTTTTTTGGCCTTTTTCTTCAACAGTGCAAATGAAATTTCTTTGAGACATGAGATGACAATCTCTTCTTTGGCTAACTATTATTATTATTATGTTGTGGGTCTGCTACACACACACCTTGTTTTTGTTGTTAATGGGCGGCACAGTGGTGTAGTGGGTAGCACTCTCGCCTAGCAGTAAGAAGGGTTGCTGGTTCAAATCCCGACCATGACACTACCTGCCTGGAGTTTGCATGTTCTCCCTGTGTCTGCGTGGGTTTCCTCTGGGTACTCCGGTTTCCTCCCACACTCCAAAGACATGCTGGTAGGTTAATTGGATCCTGTCTAAATTGGCCCTAGTATGTATGAATGTGAGTTAGGGACCTTAGATTGTAAGCTCCTTGAGGGTGTAGGGACTGATGTGAATGTATATGTAAAGCGCTGCGTAAATTGACGGCGCTATATAAGTACCTGAAATAAATAAAATAATAAATAATGCATTACTGACAAAAATATTCATCATTTTCAGCACCATGACCGAAATTTGGGGAGTCATGAAAATGGCGTGATTGTGTAAAATTATAAAGCACTGTTGGGTATTATTTACTAAAGGCAAATCCACTTTGCACTACAAGTGCACTTGAGACTGCACTGAAACTGCACTTGTAGTGCAAAGAGGATTTGCCTTTAGTAAATAACCCCCATTGTCACGGAAACAACCAACTACAAAAACTGCTTTTTGAGCATTGAAAGAAGAAGCCACACATTGTTCATTATCAAACTTTTACTTAAAGCACAATCATGTGTGTGTTTATAAAAGGGTTTTTGAACAAACCAACATGTTTTTATAACATTTTTTTAAGTCACATTAAGTAGAAATTGCCTTTTATAGGTAAATCAGGCATGTTTAAAACCATAAAACAATACACAACTCTGGAACTTACAAAGTTCAGCTTTTATAAAGTGAAGGCAATATCAGACATGAGTATTTACAAACTGTGTTTGATATTGCCTTCATAAGATGGGGTGATGTCATCCCTGTAAAAGCCAAATTTTGATGATGCACACAAATTGGGATTCAAAATGGAGATTTCCCTTCTGATCCCATGACTAATGTCAACATGTGCTAGCTCCCATCATGGGGGATCAATGGACATGTTTTGGGGGTGCAACCCCTTCTTCTCACCTACTTTATTATTGAGGAAGGGGTTGCACCCACAAAACATTGATCTTCCGTGATGGCAGATAGCACATGTTGACACACTGTGTGCATCTTCAAAATTTGGCTTTTCAAATATATAAAAAGTTAGTCATAAAAACAAATTAACAAGAAAAAAGTTAGGGATTTCTGGGTGTTTTAGATTCTCCCTAAAACATCAATGATGTTCTTCATTTTGTTTTGAACAGCACTGATGTTTCCCTTTAGGTTTTCTAAATCCCTATTGCACCCCATTATCTCCCTGATGAGGATCTGGGCACTTTCACTGGTGAAATGACCTTCTTCCACAACATCCCCATCACAAAAAAAAAACAAACCACACCATGTATTATAAATATGCAGGCATACATCTATTACCTGAAGCTGTGGTCGCAGACACTCACCTGTTGTGGTGACAATTTCGCCAATTTCAACAATGTCTCCCTCCTTCTCCTCTGGTTGGGTTTGGGGGATTTGCCCTTCTTCCTGAGGTATTTCACGTTTGTAAAGCTGGAATACTTACCTGTTTTGTGCAAGCTTCACAGATGGAGACACTCCTATAGTATCCACTGGAGCACCTGTGTGGGACACTCTAATAAAAAGTTTGTTCTGGTGTCCAACACTAGTGCTCCTGTGTCCAGATGTGTAAACAGCTGCTGAGTGTCCTCTCCTTACATTGAATCTAGTTTGCATTTCATTATAGTTACAAACCCATCTAGACAACAAACTTTTTTTAATAGAAGTAGGCCAGAAAAAATTTATTGAACTGCATCTGGCCAAAACATCATTTTTAGTGGCCGAACGAACAATGTTTTCTACGAACGATTAATGTGAACATGAAAGTTGCTGTGACAGACCTAGCCGGGAGAGAGACTTTTGTAGGGGACTGAATGCTAGCCTCTTGCCAATCGACCGTGGGCCCTGTCATTTGGGGTAACGGTGCTCTTTGTGAGCTGTATGACAAGGGGACCCTTGATGTGGTTACTGTGGATTTGGGTCCTGGTCCCCAGGACACACAGACTCTGGGAACCCTGGATTTGCCATATTAGAAATACTGGCTGATTCATAATGCTGGGACAAATACTGTTAGGAGATGCTGATGTCAATTCCAGCCACCTGTCTGTCTGTTGCCTGCTAGAATGTGTATTGTAAATAAGTCTAGTATGGGATCTAAGAGTCATTAGATCCCCATTGTTGTTTGTGTTAATTAACTCTGCTTTTGTGTGAAGAAGAGTTCGGTGTTGATTTGTGATAATGTTGATTGTGTTTTCTGAGCTACAAGACGGCCAGTCTGGCCTAAAGGTCATGTCTGAGTCATCTAGGCTGTCTAAAGGGATTAGTTAATTAGCCCATGTTAATTAGGTTTCTGTTCACAGGTGTATGTTCAGAGTAATATGAGCAGGAGGTATACACCTCCTCTTTTACTGTATAAAAGAGCCTGTATTCCTTTCAATAAAAGAGATTCCTGTTTGAACTTACAGCCTGCCTGGTGTTTGTTCTGAGCTACACAACTGGATTAGAACGGCACATAGCTTCTAGTCCCGGAGCATCGGTTGACTGAACCATCAGATGTTGCGATCTGCAATCTGATTCTATAGCTGCAGAGGAGTGTCGGGAGAGTGGAACCGAGCGAGCAGGGGTTCATTACATTGGTTGGCAGCCATGGGATTTGCTCTCCAGTTACTGGGACACTCCAAACCAGCCTGCAGGAGAGCCACGCTGAAAGACTTACTTGAGAGCCGTGGAGGGAATGGTGGGATCGTGCTTCCTTGCCGTGAATACATCCAAACCATCACCTGGATCCAAGGTCCAGATAGCAGGAGAGGAGAGGTACAGATACCAGCCACCATGGAAGAGGAATTCAGAAGGAGGTTGCGAGAGATGCAGATACAGCACAGAGGACCAGTATCAGAGCAGGTCCTGCTTGGATGGTTTGATTCTATCCGCTGCGAACTCTGGAAGGAAGCGCTAGCCCGTGAGCACCGAAACCAGGGAAAAGTTCTCCCCTCCATCCATGTAAGGTACTGGTCGCAGTATGAAGTGCAAATGCTGTTGTTGGGGGAACAGCTGAACCAGGAGTGGACAGCTGAGTTAAGCAGACTGATCCGGGCAGAAATGCAGTAGGCCGAGAGCTACAGAGCCCTCCAGTGGTATGTAGCCCAAGTGTGCCCGTGGACAGCCCCACGGAAGGCTTTGACTATGATGGCCTGGGATTGTTGTACTGGAGGCTGTCCAGGGACCCTGACTTTGGGAGTGAACGGGAGTGGCATTTGGAGGAAATAATGGAGCACAGAGAGCGAAGACTGAATGTCTCGGAAGTGCACTGGGCACAGGAAGATTTGGAGTTTCTGGCCATTCAGGAATGGGAGCTTGAGATGGCCTACAGACAGCTGCTAGACTCCGCTCAGCAGCAGGGTGGGGCTCCCTTTGCCTGGGACTATCAGGAAATACCAGTTGACAACTCTGAAATCCTGGCTAAAGAGTTGACAATGTGGCAGAGTAACAGTGTGCTTTGCCAACCTGCCCCCGCAGATATGGAGGCGGAGGTCTTATGGCGGATGCAGCAAGTGCTGACTGACCTTGATGAACCTGTTTCTGCATTGGATGATCTTGGATGGAGGAATGTGCCTGTCCAGCAGAATGCCAGAGAATCGGCAGTGGAAAATCTGGAGATCGCTATCCCCAAAGCTGAAGTGCTGACAACGGGGCAGAGCTCTGCTAACCTCTGCCCGGCACTGATAGCATCTTCTGGGTTCCAGGGACAGGTGATGGTGAACCTTTATCCCCAGACACCAGTTGCAGAGACAGGGGATTTGATAGACTTTTCTGCTGAGGAAGAACAACCTGGTGAGCCTCTAGCAGAAGAAGAGCTGTTATTAGGGCCAAACTTCACTGTGCTCTGCCCAGCACTGATAGCATCTTCTGGGTTCCATGGAGAGGATATGGTGAACCTTTATCCCCAGACACCAGTTGCAGAGACAGGGTATTTGATAGACTTTTCTGCTGAGAAAGAATAACCTGGTGAGCCTCCAGCAGAAGAAGAGCTGTTATTAGGGCCAAACTTCACTGTGCTCTGCCCAACACCAACAGAAGTATCTGTGAAGTTACAAGGAACTTCCCCAGCTGAAGCGCTGGCAACTGGACAGAGGGTCCAAGATCTCTGCCCTACACCTGCGGCGGTTCCGGAGGCTCAGAGTGAGAAGGAGGTGGTCACTTCCCAGCAGCAGATCAGGATACAGAGGGAGAAGGGAGAGGAGGTGTTCGTCGTCCCTCCCCAACAGTTGGCCAAGGTGGAGGAAGTGGTCTTTCCTCCCCAGCAAAGATCCGTGCACCTGGGAGACAGTACCACAGACATATCGTCCCAACATCCAGATGAGGGAATGGAAAAGGAAGCAGCCGGCTCACCTCCCCAATGGCAGCTACACAGTTTGGGAGTGGAGGAAGCCAGCCTCCTGCCCCAATGGTTAGCTGGAGCGGAGGATGCGGAGTCCCCAGCAGAAGTGCTGGCAACAGGGCAGAGTGCTACCATCTTCTGCCCAGCACCGGCAACAACTACAGAGTTCCGGAGCAGATGGTGTGGGGTTTCCAGCAGAAGGGCTGGCAACAGGGCCGAGTACTGCTGGACTGTGCCCTCAACTAACAGAGGATGGATTTCCTGTGAAGGTGGATGGGACTTCAGTCTCCGCCTGTATACCCCAGGGATGCTGTGCAGTCGGCCCAGATCCCCAACAGCATGACGGAGTGAGCCCAGACACCCTGTCTTCTCTCCAGCGGCAGAAAGGACTCCAGGGAGAAGGGCCAGTCCAGGCCTCTCCCCAGCGGCAGATATGTTCTCTGAGAGAGGCAGAGGTTGGCTGGGTGAGTAATGCTTTGTTTGGAACAATTTGTTTGGGGTACTGTGTGGGTACAGGCATTAGAGGACTGGAACTACTGACTAACTTCGGAGTCAACCCGTCTGGGGTCTCCTCCTGTGTTAGTCTCCTGCCAAAAGGGGAGAAATGTGACAGACCTAGCCAGGAGAGAGACTTTTGGAGGGGACTGAATGCTAGCGTCTTGCCGATCGATCGTGGGCTCTGGCATTTGTGGGAACGGTGCTCTTTGTGAGCTGTATTCCTGGGGACCCTTGAGGTGGTATTACTGTGGATTTGGGTCCTGGTCCCCCAGGACACACAGACTCTGGGGACCCTGGATTTGCCATATTAGAAATACTGGCTGATTCATAATGCTGGGACAAATACTGTTAGGTGATGCTGATGTGTAAAGAAGAGTTCGGTGTTGATTTGTGATAATGTTGATTGTGTTTTCTGAGCTACAAGACGGCCAGTCTGGCCTAAAGGTCATGTCTGAGTCATCTAGGCTGTCTAAAGGGATTAGTTAATTAGCCCATGTTAATTAGGTTTCTGGTCACAGGTGTATGTTCAGAGTAATATGAGCAGGAGGTATACACCTCCTCTTTTACTGTATAAAAGATCCCGTATTCCTTTCAATAAAAGAGATTCCTGTTTGAACTTACATACAGCCTGCCTGGTGTTTGTTCTGAGCTACACAACTGGATTAGAACGGCACATAGCTGTAGTTCTAGTCCCGGAGCATTGGATGACCGAGCCATCAGATGTTGCGATCTGCAATCTGATTCTATAGCTGCAGAGGAGTGTCGGGAGAGTGGAACCGAGCGAGTAGGGGCTCGTTACAGTTGCCATTTTAAACTGTACTACAGTAAAGAAAAGCACATGGAGCAGCATGAACGTAATAAAAATAAAGAATAGGAACACAGGACAAATACTTACTTTTTTGCACTCTCCTGATCCTTCTATACTGATCGTGCTCCCTCAATTTGAGGTCTGACCATTGTTTCCTCAGTTGATCCTTGGATCGTCATACCCCAAAATTCCTGCGCTGACTCTTCACAACTTTAGTCATGATCTTGGCCTTTCTCACATTTAGGTTTGGGTAAGGTCCATACTTCCCGTCATAGTCGTTCCTTTCCAAGATGTCCACCATCTCCACCATCTCTACAAAGGTCATATTTGATGCCTTAAATCTCCTGCGGGATCGGGACGTTTCTGGCTCCGGGCTTTCCTCCTCCTCGTTGCTGCTATTATCACGCACCAGCTGTGTCTCCGCCATGTGCTCTCCCCCACTGCGCCAAAAGAGAAGGGGCGGGGAATAGACTAGAAAGAACGTCAGGGGCGGGTGGAGTTTCACGCATCCGCAGTGTATATAAAGCGTAACACGCGTGCATCGTACGTACGATCTGTGAGCGGAGGAAGGAGTATCGGAGGCACCGATCGTGATTGCGAAGGTAAGATTTAACATTGGGCCTATACTGCTTCTAGATTGAGGCCTATATTGGGACAAGATTGGGAGTGTTTAGCCTGACATTAGGGTTTGTCTTGTGTTGTGTCTTGCAGAGAAAATGGATCTAGTGAATGATCATGACTTTATCCCCATATTCCTTGAAATGTACAGGGAGCTGCCCTGTCTGTGGCAGGTAAGCCACCCCGATTATAAGAATCAAACAAAGACACCAAACAGCTGGCAATGGGAGGTGAGGACGTGAGAACGTAGCGTCCGTCACGGAGGGAGGGATCCCAGTGTGGCAGCAGGAAGCCGCCTCGAGGAACGCTCTGTGAAGCCGTGGTGTATCTTGTCAGCAGGGAAGATGACAGCTACATGAAAAGAAAAGATACCGCTGGAGAAACATCCCAGGACATTTAGGAACGGCCGGAGCAATAAGATAAGTGTAAACCGAAAGTGATCTGTGAAACAGCTTGTAAGCCCCGGCATCCCCCCCCCTCCTCCTCCCCCTCGTCTCCCCTGTCTTACGAACGGCTGGATGTCTGTGAAATAGCTGGGAGACTTGGCATCCCGTTCCCCCCCTCCTCCCCCGCGTCGTCCCTGTCTCCCAAACAGCTGGCTAGAAGATTTATTGTTGCAGTAGCCCTCAGCCATTAGCACTGGAGGAATCAAAGGAAGTTTTTCTCTGAGACACAGAACCTGTAAGAGTGGAGAGAGGAGAGGGTGAGAGGTGGATGGATGAGAGAGAACTGATTAACAGCAGGAGAAGTGAAAGTCTTAAAGGACAGAAGTCAAGTGTATTCTGGAGATACTGAAGTTTAAACTCTGAGTGAAAATAACTTAACTGAACATCATTGAGAAAGTTGGTAATTGTGATAAAACATCAAGGGACTGCATTTAAAAACGCCAGGGAAGTATAAAAGAATATATGTGATCATCAGCTCATTAATGTTGTCAGCATAAAGTAGCTGAGTTGTGGAGGATGAAGGAATACATACCGGCCTAAGAGATAAATGGTTTAAAATCTGTATCAGAGCTGTGGTGGGGGAGGGGTAGAGGAGAGAGGGAGAACTAAGTTCAGGAAGAACCAACAAACCACCTGAAGTATAACATTTAAAAATAAATAAATAAATAAACATAATCAGCTGGGAAAACATCTAAATCACTATAAAACACAACAGGATTGACATATGGGATACCCCTAGATAGAGGTAAACCCTGGAACAGCTCTCTTACCTTTTACCTCTACTACCCATCCCCATAAACCTCTTTCGGTACCCCCTGCTCCAGTAAGACATTCTGCTCCCCCCTAATTAAGGGAGAGCAGGGAATTAAGGCTGGGTAAACGGATAAGAGAGATAAGAAGGGCAAAGATGAGTAAAAGCACAAATAAAACAACAAGAGGAGGCGCCCCTAAATCTCCAAAAGACAAACCAGGGGTCAGTACATTGAAGCATTACATGACACAAGGAGCCAGCCCAAGAAATATGGAAGCGGAGAAGCAGGGAAAAGCAAAGGTGGAAAATAAAAAAGGGACAGATAAGAAGGCGGGTGAGACCCCAGAACATTCCAGGGAAGATTTTATATCAGAAGGGGAGTCTGAAAGCAGTAGGATAGAGGGGAGACCATCCGAGTCTCTCCCCCCCACAAAAGGAGAGATGAATGAGATGTTACTGAGACTGGAAAAGTCGATTAAAGCAGACATCAATATGATGAGAGGAGATCTGGGAAGCCTCCTGGATAGGGTAGAAGAAACAGAAAAAATAGTAGAAAATCAAAAGAAAGAACTAGAAACCCTTAAACAGCAAATGAAAATAGCACAACAAACCCAGAAGGAAATTCTCTATAAGCTGGAAGACCAGGAAAATAGAAATAGAAGACAGAATATAAGGTTACGATCAGTCCCAGAAAAAGAGGGAGAAGATCTGAGGAAAATGTGCATAATATTGCTAGGCTCCCTTATAGATAAAAAGGATGAAGAACCCCTAAGAATAGAAAGAATACATCGGGTTGGATACCGGCGAAACCCAGAAGAGAGACCACGGGACATTATTATTAGATTTAGATTTTATGAGGATAAAATGGAGATCTGGAGAAAATTAAGAGGAAAACCACCCTTAACATATGAAGGAGCGGAGTTACAGGTGTATGCCGATCTATCCCAAGAAACCCTGACAAGAAGAAGATGCCTCAAACCCCTCTTAGAAAAAATGAGACAACAAAACATCAGATACAGCTGGGGGTTCCCAGCCTGCCTGATAGGATACAAAGAGGGGAGATCAGTAAAATTGCGCTTCCCCGAAGATTTAGAAGAGTTTTGTAGAAAACTGGACTTACAGATACCAGATATACCAGGTTGGATGGGGGGGGACTGGGGGGGGGGGAGGGGGGGAGAAAGGGGAAAAAAAAAAAAAAAAAAAGAAATGAGGGGAGAAGCTTTACATGTTTAGGGGAGAGGGGAGGAGGATTATTAAAAATAGAGTGCACAGATCATTAAAAATAGAGGATGGCTGATTAACACCCCTTCAAATTTTCAATCTAACGAAGGGGTGAGAGGCTACACTGGGTCCCACACCTTGGGACAAGTGGGTTTGTCAGACACCTTGACTTTCAGGGCGCCAGACAAACTAGGGGCTCATATAGGGCCAGGTGGGGAGAGGAGGGGGAAGGTGGATGGGTGGGGATGGAGGGAGAAAAAAAAAAAAAAAAAAAAAAAAAAAGAATCAAACAAAGAGGAAGGCAGCCCTGGATCAATTTGTGGAATTTGTGAAGCCGGTGATCCCACAGCAGACATCCCCTATTTGAAGGCCCTAATTGGTGGCATGAGGAGTATTTATCTTAGGGAGCGCAAGAAGGTCCAGGATTCCCTGAGATCAGGAGCTGCAGATGACATTTATGTCCCCAGGCTGTGGTACTATGACAGACTTCATTTTCTGGCAGGCCATACTGAACCCAGGGCAGCAATCTCCAGTCTTCCTTCCGCCCCAAGTGAGTCTTCAGACGTCCAACCTGGGCCTTCCAGGCTGCAACATGTGGAGGAGCCCAGCTTGAGCCAGGTATAGCATTCTTCTAAATATTTCTGGTTTAATTGTATTGCACTCACATGTAAACAGAAAAAATGGTGCCTATAATGTCTGGTGCTCAGGCCGGTGAACATTCAGACAAACCCGTCCTGCTGGGACATCCACGATAATGCGAAGTGACGCACACATGTCGCTCCGCCCTACGCATTTCGTAATAGATTACGTCGTCCAGGGGCACATTATAGGCGCCATTTTCTCTGTTTACATGTGAGTGCAATACATGCTTGTTTTTATCTATAATAAATCGAAGGTTTTACACTATTGTAGCTTCTCTTATCTTTCATGCTATATTTACCACTATGAGCGGGGGAGATATGATGGGATCTGAGTTTCTTTAAATCCATTTGGCGTCCTTGAATGTCTTTGACCACCTACGATTTCTGTATCTGAGTCCATTTATTCAGCTCCGGAGGGCTAATTTTACACAAGCTTCCCCTGATCCTCTGTAGTGGGGGGTCATGGGGCTCTGGTAAGCGACAAATTTTATCACTGGTGGTGGATTGCACGCAACATTTTCCACCTCATGACAGATTTCATGTGTCTCTCATACTGATGGACTTTTTTAATATGGCAGTTTTTTTTCATTTTTTTATTTTTTCACGGGTGTTTGATTACATGTTTGGACACTTTATTACACATTTTTGCATTTATTAATTTTAAATTTCATAATTTGAGAATATACCATTTGAGGGTATTTGTTCATGCTATATTTGTTTATCTTTTAGGGATAATATCATCAATTGATTATGCATTATTGAGCCAATACTGTCGCGTGATTCTATTATTATCTATATCTTTGTATAAAATTATGCCTTTAAATACCTTCTGATCTTTTCTGGTTGGTCACCTCCCCCAATCTACAGGCTATAGTGAGAGGGGCAAAGATCCCCTTCTGACATCAGGCGGGGGTTACATGACCGACCAGAAAAGATCTGAAAGAATGCATTTAGAGGCATAATTTTATACAAAGATGTAC
Source organism: Aquarana catesbeiana (assembly GCF_042186555.1). Lineage (NCBI taxonomy): Eukaryota > Metazoa > Chordata > Amphibia > Anura > Ranidae > Aquarana > Aquarana catesbeiana. Next base: position 146,647,435 of record NC_133333.1, read on the forward strand.
ACAGTGTAGTAAAGCTTAGTAGAACAGAGGGCCTGGTAGTAATCTTTCCTTGACTTTACTGCCAGCTACTAATAGGAGGGGAGGGGCGGGGAAGAGATCACTCACAGCCTCACATACAGGAGCTGACAGGCAGGGAGGAAGGGGGAGAGGGGGGGAGAGAGGAGAGCAGCAAGATGATGGAGGCATGTAAAAACCAACCATGGTATCATGGATCAGCAGCTATGATTACCGTGGTCAGTTTACATAGGGAGACACAGGAACAGGCAGGATTAACCAGGTTTTTACAGCATAGAAAGGGACAGTTTAGACAGCACAAACACTGTGCTGTTTAACCTGCTATAATGGAACAGGATATTTTTTGTTTGTTTTTAGGTTTACAACCTCTTCAGGTCCAATCTGATGTTGCAAAGTGTCTCTGTGCATCTTAACCTGACTCTTGGTAATCCTTAGTCATTCTAATGGCAAAACAAGAGCTTGCAGCTGCTGGTGCAGTCATCTTTTCTTGTCTTTGGAAAGAGTGTTGCACAGCTAACTTCACCCAATCAAAGGTCTGAGGAATGTGTTGGAGGTGTGATGGAACATTTTTTTTTTAATACCCAGTAGATACTCCCTGAATGACAACTTGCTTGGGTACATTACTATTTGCATATGACAGGGTTTCAGAATCCGAAAACCAGCATATTATTAAGCAGAATTACATTTTACTTTGATAGGACATCAAATCTGACAGGTCTATCATGTGTCTTTCCCCTAGGACAGGGTGTCCAACCTTTTGATCTTTCTGGGCCATATTGGAAGAAGAGGAATTGTCTTGGGTCACACATAATATACACTAACAACAAAGATAGCTGATGAGCAGAAAAAGTTGGGTAGATCCCATGGTAATGATCATTGATATAGATAATGTACCTATCTGAGCAATAAAATTTAATTTAATTTTTTTTTTTTGCAATTCTCAATTAATTGTTAAGGTATTCATCAGATATTTTGGTTCTAATTTTGCCCTTAGTGTGCTTAATCCTTGAAAATAGTTGCTCAAAAATATAGGTGCTGTCGAAATTGATGACATGATTAAGACGTGATTGTGAAGAGTGTGATATTTTTATTTGGTAAGAAAAAACTTTTAAAAGTCCAGTAAAAAGATACTGTCATTTTTTTCTTTGGCTGCATGTGTTCACTAAGAGTAAACACATTTTTACAAACCCCCCCCCCAAAAAAAAATCAACATTTTTAAGTAAGTTTACAATTTTGTGTTGGGCCGTCTTGGGCCACAGGTTGGACACCCCTGCCTTAGAAGCTCTTATTAGCTTCCTGAACCGTGTAATATACTGTAGGTGTGTCCAAGTGTCACCCTTTTCTATATTAGTGTAACCACTTTTTAGGAAGATAATTCCATTACTGTAGCAAATATGTAATATGAATTAATACTAGAGAGTTTGAGATGTATGAGAGTTCAGCTATAGGTCAATAACCCTAATTCACAGAATTGTTTTTCTTAAACTGCACTCCAGACCATTTATGACTTTTCCATTTATGTCTGGGCTTCATCAGTTTAGTTCTTTGAAGACCCTGCTTATTGAACTTCACAATATCTCTGTGTTTCTTCTAGCTGAATTGTGTTTTGTCAAATGTGTTACCTTCGTTGACTGTCTAGAATGGATAGGAGATTTTAATCCGAATGTTTTTGTTACCAGCTTTTGAAATGTGGAGGAAATGAGGATGCCACTGTGTTCAGTACCCTTCCTCCATTCTCTCCACGCATTTTGGGTTTTATCAGACCTTACAATCCTCACACCCTTTGCAGGGGATGTTGGCATTGAACAGTTGTCCTTGACTAAAATTGTTGTTCCATGCTGGTCCTCTATATGCCAGATAGTGGATCAGAACCTACAGGAGACCTACAGGAGAGAGTACTGCCTAGTACTTAATGTACAGAACGCACACCTGCTGAACATTTGAGACTCATTTGTCTTATGTTTAGTCCCCCATGAAGGTGCCTGAGACCTGCAGAAGAGGAGTTGCTGTCTGTGGCCAACTTCCATAGATTGGCCAACTCCACATTCTCCATTTTTATGTGTAAATACTTCACAATTGATCCTCAGGTTCCATCCTATGGAGCTACCAAAAAGGGACAGTTTTCCACCAAAACACTGCCCATATACCTGTAAAAAAGGTCCTGTCACCTCAGCTAGAAGCATAGTTATTAACACATTGCTTGTAGATTTGTAAAATAATTCACTGGTTAATAAAAAAAATCATTTACCAACATCTGTTCTGTGAGAAAACGTGGTTACTTTCACTTGTGGTAACATGCTAGTTATCTGGATACCCGGATACCTTTTTTGATTACAACTATCAAAGGTGGTAAATAATTGCATGTTTACCTATGAGGAGTTTGTTATTTTTTTTGTTTGTTTTTTGCTAGAAGGGTAATTTTTGTTGACTTTATTTTTTTTTGTAACAACAAAAAAAAAAAAAAATGAAAAGAAAGAAAAGTGGGTGCCACCCTTTCCTGCCAACATCTGCTCAGCATGCAGACTGGTATCCCTTTGGCAAGGGAGAAATGAGCATCTGGCTTTTGAAAATATAACACTTTTTCTCATACATTTTAGCATTGAGGGTGTACTTTGAGGTGGTTTCCAAAAAAAGTAAGGCTCCTCCCGAAGCACACTGAGATGCACAGAAGTAGATGAAGATGTACAAGTGTACTTGCAAGCAAAACAAGTTGGTTGAACTTTGACAGTATTCGTAGTCTGCTCATTCTTTCAAACTGATAGTTTTACTTTAATAGGTTCAGTAGAGATACCTTGTATTTTGTATTTCAAATCTGCAGAACAAATAAGCTCATCTTCTCTATTTATAGAACTCTATTCTGTGGCAAGAAAGGTTCCAAGTGTCAGCAGTCTATTTTTCCATTTTCAGCTATCTGCTCAGCATGGTAATTCCTAAACTTAAAACACAATATGTAGAAGCCTATATGTGGATGCTTTGCTCTCAGTTTAAAGTGGATCTTGCATCTAACTAGCAAGGTCCACTTAAGTGTGGCCTCCTTCACTCTTGCTTAAATTTTGCATGAAAACTGAAGAAAACATGTGGTGGTGGGGGTTGTTACTTACCTTTCCCCCAACTTCAGACGATGCCAAGGCAATCCTGACATCATCCTCCCTCAGGTGAGATCCTGAGGAATGTCAAGTAGTGTCTTCTTGCACTATTTAGAGTACTCTGCATTCTTGTTGGCAGGATGATAATGTTGTCACCCCCTGCACTACCGATGCCAGAGGAAAGGTGAGTATATTATCTAACTTTTTTCCCCATACAGGTTTTTTTTTTTTTAAGTTCTTTAGGTTGTTTTTAGCAAGAGGCAGGAGATCACACTTAAAAAGCCGACTTTGTGCAAGGTCCACTTTAAAAAGTAGAGAAATAAAATGTCAGTGCGTATTTCTTTATTTATCTATGTTTTCTGTTCTGTTGACCTAAAAATGTAGCCTGCATCAAAAGGTTGCAGGTAATACCTGTGCCAAGCAAAAGCCTAATTACCTTTGTACAACCACATTATCCTAACACGTAAAATGCTGACATTTAGTGACATTCACTTAGCATTCATCTACAGTAAGTGAATATCTGCTTTTAACTACTCAATAACTGTTGGCTAATATTAACAGAATCCTGTTGTAATCTGCGCTCCTATTATTCATGATTGCCAGTTACATTTATTTACATGAGCTATACTAATTATCTTAGCTAATTAATACAGCATCTTCCTTTTAATCATTACTCCTTAGCAGAATCACAGCAGACTACATCAAGCATAATTGTATGAGAAATAAGAGTACAAGACAAAGACCTGTCCACAGAACTAAGCCCTACCACATAATGGTCAACTCAAGAGAGGAGGACATAACTAAAAGCGAGATTCGTGTGTTCCAAACCAACAGTTATTACTACCATTATACTGTATTTTCCATTTGCCTTTTTAACAAATTTTAGAAAATCTTCAAGAGGCTATGCAGGATTTGTTTTGTATGTGAGAGGAATGCCTAGATGTTCCTTCTGCCATAGCTTGTTACCCTTTCCTTTCCCATTCAGGGTAAAGTGATAGGGACACTCCCACCCAGTAATATTCACCTTCCCCGTGCTTTCCCAAAACTCCATTTTTCTTTTGAAAACATTGGATACCAGGTAATACCCAGTATTATATTATTATAGGAGAGCATGTGATCCTCTTCCTAACCTCCAAGGATGCAGTGCTTGAGGTGGGGGAGAGAGGTGAAGGCCGTTAACAATGTGTAAGCCCTAACACAAAGTTTACACAGGCACTAAATTCTGTGCTTTAGCAGTCAATGGGGGGTATAGGAAGGTAATTATTGGTTGGTGGGGGGTACCTTATTATATTATAAGATAGCCTATAAATAAAGATTTCAGTCCACTCCATACAGCAATGTAAACATGTCATAGGAAGGTGCTATGTCAAAATGGCAGATGGCACGGCCAAAACGTAGGGTCAATCCAAAATATTATAAGCACACAATGTTTAGATTAACAAACAATTTCAATGGCACCAACATAAGGTACTAATACTTCAAGAAAAAACTAGAATTGCGCTACTCATAAAATAAAATAGTGTTCTCATACACTGACCAATCCAATGAATGGTCATATACCTAGTGAATAGAGTAATAAAAGTAAAACAAAAGTTATATATATAAATAATAAATAAATGCAGGATGTAAACAAACAAATACTGGACAACCCCACCTATTCATGTGGGAATGTCGCACCAGTAGTCATAGTAACATAAACATATTATGAGGTATAACCACAATTAGTGTCCAAAAGAGCCCGAATGGCACTATACCCCGTAATTTAAAAAGTCCAACCATAAATGGTGTCACATTGCAAATAAAAACACTTGTGAGGGAGTCCACCACCAGTGAATGAGGGGTTACTGCTTACCAGAAGCCCACAATCCCCCACTACAAAGGATCACGGGAAGCCTGTGTACCGAAAAAAGCCTTGCAGGGCACATCAAGCAGATCAGCTGTTCCCAGTGAAGTAAGGATCATTAGCATGCTGACATGGAGACACATGGAGACAGGAGGAAGAGTACTGATTACATCAGCATGCTAATGATCCTTTATGAAGAGGAGAGGGAGAGGACAGGAAGAGGAGAGGAGTCTTGGTGAGGAGCTTTCAAGATCGCAGTATGAGAACACTATTTTATTTTATGATTAGCGCGATTCTAGGTTTTTCAAATTTTGGTACACTGTGTTTATGTTATGCAGGAGAGTTGCTGCTGTTTCACGTGTTGATACATTTGTTTGGGTATTATTTTTTCTATATTTTTCTATACCTTAGCGCAGTTTCCTTTTTTTCTGACTAAAACTTCAAGGCCATCTCAAGGATCACTGCAGGATCACTGTTGCTTGCTTGAAGAAGAGGCCCCTAGTGGCTTTAAAGTGTTTCTGCTTTCTGTTGGTGACATTAAGGAAGATCTATCACCAGAAGTAAAGACAGCAAGGCAACCCCTCCCCCAGAGGATCTGGTGCACATAGCATATTTCTCCATCTAAACCCTTGCAGGAGTTGCTGAGCTGCGTTTGTTGGATAGCTTGCCCTGCCCACCAGCCTAGCTATCTATAACACTGATCAACCAAGACAGAGTTCCGAGTGACAGCTCAGGAGGAGAAAAGGCACAGCCCCTATAACCTCTTTCTAAGCTGCCAGACGATATTGCTGTGCTTTGCAGTGCTGTCTCCCTAACTCTTCTCTTTAGGTTACACAGAGTCTGGAGCTGCAGCCTGCTTTCAAGGAAATAAGGAGAGTAAGAATTGTCAGCTTGTGTTGTGAATGATTGCAGCTTGGGAGGAGCAATTTCATTCACAAAAACACAAGCTGACAATAGCACAAGCCAGGTAATACACTAAAAGAAAAATAAGGAGAGGGGGGCCTCTGAGTATATATCATAAACACCTTATTATAAAAACAATATCCACTCACATGGGCTAAACAGGCGGGACTACAGGTCACAGAGAGTCCACTTCTAGCTGGCAAGGTGCAGCACATCAGATCCCAGGAAGGATGGGGCGGTGAGTCGTCAGAGCCTGTGGGAGGCAGCACTGCAGCTTCACAATTCCCGTCAGGTGACCGCGAAGATGACCGCGATTTTTTTTTTATAATAAAGTGTTTATGATATATACTGGCACCTGCCTCTGGACTATTATGGACCGTATAAAGTCATATTGAGGCATCTGAGTATTGTGCCTTTTACTTGTTAACAGGTAATACACTACACTAGGCTGTCTTGCACAAGTCCAGTAGCTGGTGTGTGCTATTGTTAGCTTGTGGGACACTGATATAATCGGAACTCTGATGTAAGAGGGACTCTGGTGTGGTGGGGGCTTTGATTTCAGAGAGACACTGGTATGATGGGAAACTCTGATGTAAGTTGGGGTACTATCATGTGAGGGGATACTATGATATAAGGATGCAGATTATTATGTAAGGGGGGATGCTGGGGACTTTGATGTAAGGAGGATCATTGTGATGTAATGGGTAAACTCTGATGTAAAGTGGACTCTTATGTAACTGGGTTTCTGATGTAAAGGGGGAACACTGATGTAAGGGAGACTCTAGCGTGATGCATCATGGTACATCAGCTGCTTCAAAAGCTCTAGGGGGCACGTGTGCATGCCCATGGCAAGACGATGGAGCCGATGTGCGTGCCTGGGGGCTACGATGTCCGACGGGCACCCACGATTGCTCCATTCTGTCAGAAGAGAGGAGACAGATCTGTTGTTCCTACTGATTAGGAACAGCGATCGGTCTCCTCCTCCAGGCAGTACCATCCCCCCCACAGTTAAGGCCCATACACACGCTTAGATTTTGGGACGTCAATTGTGTGACGACGACCGTTCATCTGCAAATCTTACCGTCATGCCGCCCACACATGGGAAATGTGCGGGCGGCATGACGGTAAGATTTGCAGATGAACGGTCGTCGTCACACAATTGACGTCCGAAAATCTAAGCGTGTGTATGGGCCTTAACTGTGGGGGGATGGTAACAAAGGCAACAAATGTCTGAGAGCAGGTTCTCAAATTTTCCGACAAAAAACTTTGTTGTCGGAAATTCTGAGCGTGTGTACACAAGTCCGAGGCACAAAATTCCAGGCATGCTCTGAATCAAGTACGAGACGGAAGCGCTCGGTCTTGTAAAACTAGCATTCGTAATAGAGATAGCACATTCGTCACGCTGCAAATTTTTTAATCTTTCAATGCAGCGCATTCTCTTCTTCTTTATAATGCTAGAATAATGAAGTTGCTTTGCTGCTGATATTCACACAGAGTTCTGACAAACTGATTTCTTATTATTTCTTGTGATCTCCTGAATAATCTTTTTGTTTGTTTGTTTCGCAAGATCTCCAGAATAATGTTTATTTGTTTTTTTATAGTGATCTACTTTTTTTTTGTGTGTCAAGTTGTGTATCAAGTTACCACAACACCATTATTGTCTTGTTTTTTTTAACCTCAAAGAGGATGGTTGGTGTTGGTGTCCCTTGTTAATTTGACATTGTATTTTTTAAATGTACCTGCCTACTTACAAACAAACTGTCCTTTTTGAAGTAAAAGACATAGCCAAGTATTTATAAAAAAAATAGAAATTTATTAGGGGTCATAACAAAATAAAGAGGAAGGCAACACTGGATAAACTGTTGAAATTGGTGAAGCCTTTGTACCCCAGGGCAGACATCAATTATTTGACAGGCAAAATTGGTAGCCTGAGGAGTCCATTTATTAGGGAGCACAATCTGGTCCAGAACTACAAGAGATCGGGAGCAGCAGCAGATGTGTGTGTGTGTGTGTGTGTGTATATATATATATATATATATATACATATATATATATATATATATATATCCCGAGGCTGTGGTCTTACAACAGCCTGCTTCTTTTGCCAGACCAGACCAAACCCAGGCCATCACTCTCTTGACTTCCTTCCACGCTTCCTTCTAGGCTGTGGCTGTGGTGTTGGAGGTGTTGCAGGAGGTGGAGGCGGAGTATGGTCCAACTTACATATGTGACTTTTATTGGTGAGTTGGCCCTCACCCCCTTATTTAGGGCCTGAAATATGACCTCCTCACAGATGAGGCGTTGGCCCTCCTCCATTTCTTGTGGAAAAGAATGCCCTTAGGGGGATAGTGTGGGTGGGAGTATGAGTAAAGGATAGACAACAGGGGTATGTATATATAAAAATAAACAATTTTATTAAAAATAACAATAGTAACATACATTAGAAATTCCTATAAATATTCCTAAATTCAATAAAGAGTATAACAATGCATATAACGTTGCTTAATTCTTGGATCAGTACTTAGACTTCAAAAGAGGGGGGGGTCATAAGGGTAAGATCACCAAGAAATCCCAACATGTTTCAGAAAAGCAAGGGGAATAAAAGTAAACATATTAATTTCCTTCCTACCCCCTTTTTTTCTTTTAATGTCATATGCATTGTTATACTCTTTATTGATTTTAGGAATATTTATAGGAATTTCTAATGTATGTTACTATTGTTATTTTGTAATAAAATTGTTTATTTTTATATATGCATACCTCTGTTGTCTATCCCTCACTCATACTCCCACCCGCACTATCCCCCTAAGGGCATTCTTTTCCACAAGAAATGGAGGAGGGATAACGCCTCATCTGTGAGGAGGTCATATTTCAGGCCCTAAATAAGGGGGTGAGGGCCAACTCACCAATAAAAGTCAATTAATAAAGAGAATAACAATGCATATAACGTTAAAAGAAAAAAGGGGGTCTTTTATCAGACATATAACTGTTCTCTTTCATCTAACCCCTGAGGAAGGAAATTAATATGTTTACTTTTATTCCCCTTGCTTTTCCGATTTCTTGGTGATCTTACCCTTATGACCCCCCTCTCTTTTGGAGTCTAAGTGCTGATCTAAGAATTAAGCAACATTATATGCATTGTTATACTCTTTATTGATTTTAAGAATATTTATAGGAATTTCTAATGTATGTTATTTTGTAATAAAATTGATTATTCTTATATATACATACCTCTGTTGTCTATCCCTTACTCATACTCCCACCCGCACTATCCCCCTAAGGGCATTCTTTTTCACAATTGTTTTGTTATGGGATGTGGTGGGAGTTTTTTGGGATCAACTCTTAGGCGATTCCTCCTCCCCCTTTAACCTCCTCCATTCCCTGCATTCTGCTGGTCGTCATACAGCCAAAGACTTCTTGAACACTAGGAGTGTTTCTGAGGACCGCAGTAGGCTGCCGAATCAATGCAGCCTCTGACTCCTGCACGTTCCTCACCTTCCTGGGCCTTTTTGTTGGAAGGCGTAGGGGAGGAACTTGCACTTCGGTCAGGCTACTGGGCATGGCCACCTCCTGGCTGCCACTTTCCCTCCGCCACCTCCTGGCTGCCACTTTCCCCGGCCTCCTCCTGGCTGAGACTTTCCTGTGTATGAAAATGGTCATCAATCACATACAATTTTGAGCTCATGACTGTTGCAAATTTAATGTTCAAAAAAAGAAAAGACTATCATTCTGACACCAGTATTTTTCATTCTTGTCCTAATCATTTTTGGCTATTACTGTCTATTGATATGTAAACCACTTTGTTAAATCAGAAATTAGTGATCAGTAATAACATCTAGTTAACATCATTCATTTTTTGACAAGAAATATGTTGAACAATTCTATACCTGGCTCAAGCTGGGCTCCTCCACATCTTCCTGGGTGGAAGGCCCAGGTTGTACGTCGGAAGCCTCAGCTGAGGTGGAAGGAAGAGTGGAAGGAAGAGTGGAAGGAAGGGATGAGAGTGATTGCCTGGGTTCACTCTGGTCTGACAAAAACCTCAGTCTGTCGTAGTACCAGAGCCTGGGGACATAAATGTCATCTGCTGCTGCTCCTGATCTCATGGAATCCTGGACCTTCTTGCGCTCCCTATTATATGTGCTCCTCAGGCCACCAATTTTGCACTTCAAATAGGGGATGTTTGCCGTGGGAATCATCGGCTTCATCAATTCCAACAGTTGATCCAGCGCTGCCTTCCTCTTTATTTTGTTGTTATAAAATTGGTGTTTCACTTGCCACAGACAGGGCAGCTCCCTGTACTTGTCAATGAAGTTGGGGAGGAAGTCATGGTCATTAAATGTATCCATTTTCTCTGCAAGACACAACACAAGACAAACCTTAATGTCAGGCTAAACTCTCCTAATCTTGTCCCAATATAGGCCTCAATCTATAAGCAGTATAGGCCACTAACCACTGATGCCCCAAGTTAAAATTGTACCTTCGTTAGCATGATCAGCGCTTATGCTACTCCGTCCTCCGCTCACAGATCGTACGTACGACGCACATGTGTTATGCTTTATATACACTGCACATGTGTGAAACTCCGCCCCTGACCTTCTTTATAGAATATTCCCCGCCCCTTCTCTATCGGCGCAGTGGGAGAGCACATGGCGGAGAGACATCAGGTGTGTGATAATAGCAGCAATGACAAGGAAAGCCCGGAGCCAGAAACGTCCCGATCCCGGAGGAGATATAAGACCTCAAATATGTCCTTTGTAGAGATGGTGGAGATGTTGGACATCTTGAAGAGGGCAGACTATGATGGGAAGTATGGACCGTACCCAAGCCCAAATGTGAGAAAGGCCAAGATCATGACTAAAGTTGTGAAAAGTCTGCACAGGAATTTTGGGGTATGACGATCCAAGGAGAAATTGAGGAAACGCTGGTCAGACCTGAAATTGAGGAAGCACGATCAGTACAGAAAGATCAGGAAACTGCTTCTAAAAAGTAAGTAGTTGTCCTGTGTTCCTATTATTATTATTACTTGCATGCTGTTCCATATGCTTTTCTTTACTGTTGTACAGTTTAAAATGGCAACTTTCAGGTTCGTGGTCACAGTAATCGTTCATAGTAAACATCGTTCGTTCGCCCACTAATACAATGTTTTTGGCAGATGCAGGTTAACTACATTTGTTAATGCCTATTTGTATTAAAAGACGTTTAGTACATTGTTGTCTAGATGGGTTTGTAACTAGAATGAAATGCAAACTTGATTCAGTGTAAGGAGAGGACGCTCAGCAGCTGTTTACACATCTGGATGCAGGATCACTAGTGTGGGACACCAGAACATCCTTTTTAGGGTGTCTAACACAGGTGCTCCAGTGGATACTAGGGGTCTCTCCGTGTGTGAAACTTTACCGAAAAAGGTAAGTATTCCAGCTTTAAGAAAGGGAAAAAATCATGTCTTCAGCTTGGAACTCTGCCAAAACAGACAATTTGACGACACTTCCAAGCAATATTGCTATTTCTTGCCTCAAATATCTGTGTGCTAAGTATACCTTTTTTTTGTATTCACATAGGGGAGAAAAGAATCGGGACATATGAGGACACCAGGAAGCCCACTACTCCTGAAGAAGGGGAAATTGCCACACAGCATGAAGAAGATGTGGAGGGAGAGGTTCATGAAGTGGTTGAAATAGTGACCACAACAGGTCAGTGTCTGAGACGACAGCTTCAGGTAATAGATGTATGCCTGCATATTTATAATACATGCTGTGTTTTTTTTATTTTAGGTGATGTGGATGTTGTGGAAGAAGAAACTCATTTCACCAGTGCAAGTGCACAAGTCCTCATCGGGGAGATAATGGTGTGCAATCATGAGATAGTCAAGCAATATATCACTGATGTACAACAAAAAATCAAGAACATCATTGATGTTTTAGGCAGAATCTAAAACACACAAAAATTGAGCAGTTTTGTTGTTGAATTTGTTATTTTAAATCAAGTTTTAAAGTAATTTGAAAGCCAAATTTCGAAGATGCACACAGTGGGGGTCATTTACTATAGAGCTGCGGCGCTAATTAGCGTGAATTAGCACTAATTTGCGCTAATTAGCGCTAAAACGGTATTCACTATAACACTGGTGAGAAAATACTCCCAAAATCGAATTTACTATAGTTCCCTGAAACCAAATAGCGCCCAAACCCTTACTCTGCTAAAACCTGGAGTAGTGCACATGGAAATAATGTTTAGAGCATTATATAATTGCCTAAATGGTGCTGAAATATGCGGTATATTATTTAAAGATAATCTGCTTTTAAACTGTGTGAAAAAGTGATATCTTTAAAAGTCTGAGAAGTGAAAAATTCCCCATTTTGGACAACTAGGTACCAACACAACTGAGCATACTCAGACCTGAAAATAACTCTCGTGTTAACTCAAGTGTCTTTTTTAGCCGGTGCTATAGTAAATACCAAAATGAGAGCTAATTAGAGAGCATTTTTTTAAAGTGAAAATTTGCTCTATTTTAGTCCAAATGAAGTTTCAGCCATTTATTCTAATGGAACAATCCTAACTTTCACAAAAAAAACTTTTAATTTTGAGATGAAATTTATCTTTCTGGGAAATAAATTTTCCTTTTGAACATTGTTGCTTCTACTTAAAATATGTTGATTTTAAGAATGCTAGAATGTAGAATGTTTTGATGTTTTGGTAAAATATATTTTTCTCTGTCACTTTCACTTGTTACTCTCAATCTCACAACAATCTTCACCATAAACTCACACAGGTGTCTTTATAATCCACAAACAATACCATTGCTGATGCAAATTTAAAATGAATGACAATTTTTTGTGCTTTTTATTATTTTCAAATATTCATAATTTGAGCCCAAAAAAATGTGATATGTGTACCAACATCAGAAAGCAAAATGTAATTCCCAAAAATTTGGGGGTGATATTCTACTCTCACCCACAAAAAAACACCAAATATCACAAAATAAATCAAGAAGAATAATTCTTGAGTAATGTAATTCCATCACTTGTAGGTCCAAAGAAATGCAGTATTTATGTGTTTGTATGTGTATTTATGTGTAGGAGGTTCTCACACATAGCAGCTTAGAGGTTAGAACTTCTGATTAGTATCCCTGAGAGTCTGGGTTCAAATCCCAAACATGTTGCTTCATGTAGAGAAGTTGTCTCATCTCCCAGTTCCTATAACTATATCTAAATGTAGTATTTATGTGTAGGAGGGTTCCACCACCATTGTAAGTCTTTTCCAGATACACTATTTAGCCAAAAGTATTGGGACACCTGCCTTTACACACATGAACTTTAATGGCAGCCCAGTCTTCGTCCGTAGGGTTAAAATTTGATTTGTCCCACCCTTTGCAGCTAGAACAGCTTCTGGGAAGGCTGTCCACAAGGTTTAGTGTGCCTTAGGGAATGTTTGATCATTCTTCCAGAAGTGCATTTGTGAGGCCAGGCACTGACGTTGGATGAGAAGGCCTGGCTCGCAGTCTCTTCTCTAATTCAGCCAAAAGGTGTTCTATCGGGCTGAGGCCAGGACTCTGTGCAGGCCAGTCAAGTTTCTCCACCCCAAACTTGCTCATCCATGTCTTAATTGTCCAAAATGTCTTGGTATGTTGACGCCTTAAGAGTTCCCTTAACTGGAACTAAGAGGCCAAGCCCAACCCCTGAAAAACAACCCCACATCATAATCCCCCCTCCACCAAATCATTTGGACCAGTGCACAAAGCAAGGTCCATAAAGACATGGATGAGGGAGTTTGGGGTGGAGGAACCTGACTGGCCTGAACAGAGTCCTGACCTCAACACAACAGAACACCTTGGGGATGAATTAGAGAGGAGACTGTAATGAGTGTTGTGTTTTGAACCCAATACTAATACTGGAATGCCATTACAGTTCATGTGCATTTAAAGGCAGGCGTCCCAATACTTAGGCCAATAAATTGTGTATTGCTTGTGACACTGAGCATAGCTATGGACTTAGGGCTGGTTCACATCACAGAGATGCAGAGAACATGTGTGGGGCTGCCTGGTGGCTAAGTGGGTAGTAGTTCTGTCTAGCAGCACCTGGGATGTTGGTTCAATTCCCCAACATGCTAATCCTTGTGTTGAATTTATATGTTTTCCCTGTGTGGGTTTCTCACCACAATCCAAAGATATGCTGGCACCGTATTTGTCTCCTGTCGAAATAGGTTCTAATGTAAGAAAGTTAATTTTGGACTTTAGATTGGAAGCTCATTGCAGCCAGGGACTGATGTTAATGTTTATTAGGACTAATCATGCCCAGGGACTTGGACATTTCAAATTTTAGGGTTTACACTGCACGGGTACATATGCTTAGAAAACTGTTGCTTTGTTTATGTGGATGCAGATGGACTTTGATCTTTGTCCTGTAGTTGGAGATTTGATGCACATAGCCAAGGGCTAACACAGTTGCAAATACTATTATGTGTTCCTGCTCATCAGGTGCAATCACTTTAGACATACATGAAGAGACAGACTGAAAGATACTGGTGGGCGTTTACTTCTATTGGGTGTGTCAGTGTGCTAACAATACAACCTCTCTTATATAAAGGCCTGCAGTATGGGGGTTTGTTTGCCCTGAGAAGGTCAGGTTTTTTGCCGTGATTTGTGGGGGGAGAAGGAATGATATTGGGAGATTTGATGAAATTCTTGTGCATTTTTTCAATCAAAAGTGGGTTTATGTGGCCATGCTGTCAATGTTGTGCATGTATTGTTCCTGTCTGATCATGCAAACATCGTTTGGAAGCATCTGCTGGCCTACTTTTTGATCTTGTTTAATCATGTACACCGAAATACAGCTTCCAGCAGAACATGGTCACCAATGTATGTGTGGATTGTGGGCTGGTGGTGGATGTTTTGAATAAGTCTTTTGTAATATCATGTTGTAATGCTTTGTAAGAATGACTGTTAAGTATGTTTCTATAATCTTGCAGATAAAAATGTGATGTGTTGCCCTTTATACACTGAAATTAAAGCTGTGTCCACTCTAAGGTTTTGTCAAATTTTAGATTGTAAGTTCCTATGAGCAGGGCCCTTAAAATCTCATTGCTAAATATAGCACCATATATCCTGTCCAAATTTTTTTGAAGCTAGTAAATGAATGTAATTTTTTTTTTTCTGCTGATAAAATAAAAGTACATTATTGAGCTTTGTTGTGGTGTTTTTTTTTCTTCTACTTTTCTTTCTCTTTAGTTTTTGTGGGTGGTGGTTTTGGGAAAGTGCAATATCTTATATTTTATTTTAATATGTATTTGTGCACCAAAAAACTAATCTCTTTGCCCTGGTTCACATTGATGCTACTTTGAAATCGCGCTACTTCACTTGAAGTAGCACGATTTCAAAGTAGCAAGGTCAGCATGATTTCAGGTGCGACTTGATAGACATCCACGTGGCTTCATACACAAATGTCTTTTGAAGTTGCACCTGAAATCGGCAAAAGTAGTGTAGGAACTACTTTAGCAAATTGTTGCGGCGCCACAAAAAAATGTTGCATCGATTGGAACAGTGCCATTGCTGCCAATAGTCATGCGATTTGATCTCTCAATTCGCATGACAAATTGCTCCAATGTAAACCTAGGCTTCTGCACACCTGCAAGTTAATGATAAAGGTGGAATCTTTATATATAACAGCTGTGGAGAATTGCAGGTAATGAATTCAGGTGCTGGATAGGCAGTGTTGTATGTGTCAGCTTTAGTTCACATTAGTGCGATTTGACATGTCAAAGTGGTGGCAATTGCACTGTTTTAATTGGTGCAACTTTGGGGTGCAATTTGTATTGATATCAGTGCAGAAACCTGCACAAATGTCTCTGAAATTCCCCCTGCAGTCGGGACCGACATGCAGGAATGAAATTGTCTGAGTTCAGCTGAATGATTTCCTCCCTCTGTCAGTGTGAACCAGGGCTCAAACTGGGCCTTTTGTTTTTGTCATTCACCTGCTACTAACCCAGGGACACCATTTCTTATCAAACGCCTTTAAATATTGTAAGTAGAAATACAAATTTGCATATCTGCAAAAAATAATAAAATTTTAATAGTGGTTGCGATCAAATATTCGCAGCAGAGATCAAAAGAGTGTGGTTTCGCATTCTGACCCAGAAATAAGTCATTGTAATCACCCGGAAGTTCCTGTGCTGATCAGGATCTCCATCTAGGTGGACATGGCGAGGTCCCTCTTTAACAAAGAGGAGATGCTGCTCATTTTCTGGATAAGGGTATGATATGTACTTGTGCTTAATCAATGCAGGGGTGAATGTGGTAGTTAGATTTGGTGTGGGTGGGGTTCATTGATGTGTTTGGAATCCCCACACATTTGCTTCTGGCCCATGTGCACACATCACTTCCTGCATTTGTTCTGCTGATGTAGATGCAAGTATAAATGAGAGCTCCTTTCTATTAAAATATATATGACTTGTTTCACAGTTGGGCGACTTTGGACCTCTGAGTTGTTTGACAAGTTGTACCCTATGATTCTCAATGATAACTAGGGATGGACTGAACATTCCCCCTGTTCGGTTCGCAGCAGAACATGCAAAAAGACAAAACATTTGTGCGAACACCGTTAAAGTCTATGGGACACGAACATGAATAATCAAAAGTGCTAATTTTAAAGGTTAATATGCAAGTTATTGTCATAAAAAGTGTTTGGGGACCCGGGTCCTGCCCCAGGGGACATGTATCAATGCAAAAATGTTTTAAAAATGGCTGTTTTTTCGGGAGCAGTGATTTTAATACTGCTTAAAGTGAAACAATAAAAGTGTAATATTCCTTTAAATTTCATACCTGGGGGGTGTCTATAGTATGCATGTTTCCCGTGTTTAGAACAGTCTGAAAGAGAAATGACATTTCAAAGGAAAAAAAGTCATTTAAAAGTACTCGCGGCTATTAATGAATTGCCTATCTGACAATACACATAAAAGTTCATTGATAAAAACGGCATGGGAATTCCCCACAGGGGAACCCCGAACCAAAATTTAAAAAAAAAATTGTCGTGGGGGGTCCCTCTAAATTCCATACCAGGCCCTTCAGGTCAAGTGTCAAAAATGTTAAAAATGACAAGAGACAGTTTTTGACAATTCCTTTATTTAAATGCATCTTCTTTCTTCTTCTTTCTTCTATCTTCTATCTTCCTTCGGTTTCTTCCTCCATCTTCTTCTTCTTCTGGTTCTTCTGGTTCTTACTCCGGTGTTCTCGTCCGGCATCTTCCTCCGCGGCGTCTTGTTCCCTTCTTCACCTCGGTCCGCTCCGCATCCATGATGGCATGGTGGGAAGCTCCCGCTGTGTGACGCTTCTCCTCTTTTGACGGATCTTAAATAATGGAGGGCAGGGCCACCCGGTGACCCCACCCCCCTCTGACATCACGGGGAATGCCACAGGGAAGTCCCTGTGCATCAGAGGGGGGCAGGGTCACCGGGTGGCCCCACCCTCCGTTATTTAGAACCGTCAGAAGAGGAGAAGCATCACACAGCGGGAGTCTCCCACCATGCCATCATCGATGTGGAGCAGCCCGAGGAGAAGAAGGGAACAAGACGCCATGGAGGAAGATGCCGGATGAGAACACCGGAGGAAGAACCAGGAGAACCAGAAGAAGAAGAAGAAGATGGAGGAAGAAACCAAAGGAACATAGAAGATAGAAGAAGCATTTAAATAAAGGAATTGTCAAAAACTGTCTCTTGTCATTTTTAAGATTTTTGACACTTTTTTGTGAAATACTTTTGTACCCCCTTACCATTTCACACGGGGGGGAGGGCCGGGATCTGGGGGTCCCCTTGTTAAAGGGGGCTTCCAGATTCCGATAAGCCCCCTGCCGCAGACCCCCACAACCACCGGGCAAGGGTTGTGGGGATGAGGCCCTTGTCCCCATCAACATGGAGACAAGGTGTTTTGGGGTGCTACCCAAAAGCACCCTCCCAATGTTGAGGGCATGTGGCCTGGTACGGTTCAGGAGGGGGGCTGCTCTCTCATCTCCCCTTCTTTTCCTGCGGCCTGCCAGGTTGCGTGCTCAAATAAGGGTCTGGTATGGATTTTTGGGGGGACCCCACACCATTTTTTTTTTAAATTTTGGCGCGGGGTTCCCCTTAAAATCCATACCAGACCTTAAGGGTCTGGTATAGATTTTGAGGGGGACCCCACGCCATTTTTTTTGTAAATTTTGGTTCGGGGTTCCCCTGTGGGGAATTCCCATGCTGTTTTTATCAATGAACTTTTATGTGTATTGTCGGACCGACAATTCATTAATAGCCGCAAGTACTTTTAAATTACTTTTTTTCCTTTGAAATGCCATTTTGCTGTCAGACTGTTCTAAACACGGGAAACATGCGACCCTTTACAGGCATACTATAGACACCCCCCAGGTACGAAATGTAAAGGAATATTACATTTTTATTGTTTCACTCTAAGCATTATTAAACTCACTGCTCCCGAAAAAACAGCCGTTTTAAAAAAAAAAATTTGCATTGATACATGTCCCCTGGGGCAGGACCCAGGTCTCCAAACACTTTTTATGGCAAAGAACTTGCATATAAGCCTTCAGTGAGAACTTTGGATTTTGCAGGTTCGAGCCCCATTGACTTCCACTATTCCAGCATATGTGATCCGACAGGCATTATTGCCGCAATAGCGCTGACTTTTTGAGAGTTGAAGTCTTTCTAGCCTTTTTTGAGAGTTATTTTTTGGTACTGCAGGATAATTTTTTGGCGCTATAGTAAATGACCCCCTCAATGTTTTTCATGCTTATGCCTTCCTGTGGGTCATATTTCCAACACCTTCATGTCTGTTCGCAACCCTGGGCAACCCCCAACTATCACCAGGCTTATTTGATGGAGGCTTTCAGATTCTATATGAGGCTGGACGCTCCCATGTTGGCCCCTTACCAGCAGTCCCCCCATGGTCCACCCTGAAGGACATTCACACAGACCCTATTGTGCCACTTGGTTTCTGGAGAACTCTCAAACTGCATCACTTCTTAACCTCACTACAGGAGCCTACCATATATAATAATCTTCTGACTGTATTTGAAACTCTGTTTTGGACAGGGCCAATGAGACACACCCTCAGTATGATTTACCCTCAACTCATGAGTTCAGACCAGGAATTGTTTCACACCTACATTCAGAAGTGGGAGGGGGATGAGATGTATGGATTTGTCGATCCACTAAAGGATCTGACACACTTGTAAGTGTTGGATTCTGCTGGATCTTCAGCAGCGGCTTCTCTTCACTACTAGAGATCAGCAGGAAAGATGTCTGATTTATTTTCTGGGTAGCTTAATTTTGAATTACTTCAAAATTAGCCCCCCAAAACACCTTGTCCCCATATTGATGGGGGCAAGGGCCTCATCCCCACAACCCTTGCCGGTGGTTGTGGGGGTCTGCGGGCAGGGGGCTTATCGGAATCTGGAAGCCCCTTTAACAAGGGGACCCCCAGATCCCAGCCCTCCCCCCTGTGTGAAATGGCAAGGGGGTACAAAAGTACCCCTACCATTTCACAAAGAAAGTGTCAAAAATGTTAAAAATGACAAGAGACAGTTTTTGACAATCCCTTTATTTAAATGCTTCTTCTTTCTTCTATCTTCTATCTTCCTTTGGTTTCTTCCTCCATTCCACCACCCAGTGACCCCGCCCCCCTCTGACGCACGGGGACTTGACGGGGACTTGCATGTGGCATTCTCCATGATGTCAGAGGGGGACAGACAGGGAAGTCACCGTGCGTCAGAGGGGGGCGGGGTCACCGGGTGGCCCTGCCCTCCATTATTTAAGAACCATCAGAAGAGGAGAAACATCACACAGCGGGAGCCTCCCACTATGCTGGATGCGGAGCGGCCCGAGAAGACGAAGGGAAGAAGACACCGGTGCGGTGGAGGAGGATGCTGGACGAGAACACCAGAGGAAGAACCAGAAGAACTAGAAGAAGAAGAAGATGGAGGAAGAAACCGAAGGAAGAAGAAAGAAGATAGAAGAAAGAAGAAGCATTTAAAAAAAGGAATTGTCAAAAACTGTCTTGTCATTTTTGACATTTTTGACATTTTTTTTGTGAAATGGTAGGGGTACTTTTGTACCCCCTTACCATTTCACACAGGGGGAAGGGCTGGGATCTGGGGGGCTTCTTGTCAAAGGGGGCTTCCAGATTCTGATAAGCCCCCTGCCCGCAGACCCCCACAACCACCAGGCAAGGGTTGTGGGGATGAGGCCCTTGTCCCCATCAACATGGGGACAAGGTGTTTTGGGGGGCTACCCAAATCCACCCTCCCAATGTTGAGGGCATGTGGCCTGGTACAGTTCAGGAGGGGGGCTGCTCTCTCGTTCCCCCCTCTTCTCCTGTGGCCTGCCAGGTTGCGTGCTTGGATAAGGGTCTGGTATGGATTTTTGGGGAGACCCCACACCATTTTTTTATAAATTTTGGCCGGAATTCCCCTTAAAATCCATACCAGACCTGAAGGGCCTGGTATGGAATTTAGGGGGACCCCCACGTCATTTTCTTTTTAAATTTTGGTTCGGGGTTCTCCTGTGGGGAATTCCCATGCTGTTTTTATCAATGAACTTTTATGTGTATTGTCGGACCGACAATTCATTAATAGCCGCGAGTACTTTTAAATGACTTTTTTTCCTTTGAAATGTCATTTTGCTGTCAGACTGTTCTAAACACGGGAAACATGCGCCTCTTTACAGGCATACTATAGACACCACCCAGGTACGAAATTTAAAGGAATATTACATTTTTATTGTTTCACTTTAAGCATTATTAAGATCACTGCTCCTGAAAAAACAGCCGTTTTTAAAAATTTTTTTGCATTGATACATGTCCCCTGGGGCAGGACCCGGGTCCCCAAACACTTTTTATGACAATAACTTTTATATTAACCTTTAAAATTAGCAATTTTAATTATTCATGTTCGTGTCCCATATACTTTAACGGTGTTCGCACACATTTTTTGTCTGTTTGCATGCTCTGCTGCGAACCGAACAGGGGGGGATGTTCGGCCCATCCCTAGTTATCATTGAGAATCATAGGGTACAACTTGTCAAGCAACTCGGAGGTCCAAAGTCACCCAACTGTGAAACACGTCATATATATTTTAATAGAAAGGAGCTCTCATTTATACTTGCATCTACATCAGCAGAACAAATGCAGGAAGTGATGTGTGCACATGGGCCAAAAGCAAATGTGTGGGGATTCCAAACAAATCAATGAACCCCACCCACACCACATCTAACTACCACATCCACCCCCGCATTGATTAAGCACAAGTACATATCATACCCTTATCCAGAAAATGAGCAGCACCTCCTCTTTGCTAAAGAGGGACTTCGCCATGTCCACCTAGATGGAGATCCTGACCAGCACAGGAACTTCCGGGTGATTACAATGACTTATTTCTGGGTCAGAAGGCAAAACCACACTCTTTTGATCTCTGCTGCGAATATTTGATCGCAACCACTATTTTTATTATTTTTGTTTATTTGCAGAAATGCAAATTTGTATTACTACTTATGATATTTAAAGGCGTTTGATAAGAAATGGTGAATGACAAAAACAAAAGGCCCAGTTTGAGCCCTGGTTCACACTGACAGAGGGAGGAAATCGTTCAGCTGAAATCACACTCTTTCATTCCCGCATGTCAGTCCTGACTGCAGGGGGAATTTCAGAGACATCTGTTTAGGTGTCTGCACTGACACAATACAAGTTGCACCAATTAAAACAGTGCAATTGCCACTGCTTTGACATGTCAGATTGCACCAATGTGAACTAAAGCTGACACATACAACACTGCCTATCCACCACCTGAATTCATTACCTGCAATTCCCCACAGCTGTTATATATAAATTTTCCACCTTTATCATTAACTTTTGCCGATTTCAGGTGCAACTTCAATAGACATTTGTGTATGAAGCCACACGGATGTCTATCAAGTCGCACCTGAAATCACGCTGACCTTGCTACTTTAAAATCGTGCTACTTCAAGTGAAGTAGCGTGATTTCAAAGTAGCATCAATGTGAACCAGGGCAAAGAGATTAGTTTTACATATTGAAATAAAATAAGAGATATTGCACTTTCCCAAAACCACCACCCACAAAAACTAAAGAGAAAGAAAAGTAGAAGAAAAAAAAAACCCCACAACAAAGCTCAATAATGTACTTTTATTTTACCAGCAGAAAAACAAACAAAAAAATTTACATTCATTTACTAGCTTCAAAAAAATTTGGACAGGATATATGGTGCTACATTTAGCAATGGAATTTTAAGGGCCCTGCTCATAGGAACTTACAATCTAAAATTTGACAAAACCTTAGAGTGGACACAGCTTTAATTTCAGTGTATAAAGGGCAACACATCACATTTTTATCTGCAAGATTATAGAAACATACTTAACAGTCATTCTTACGAAGCATTCCAACATAATATTACAAAAGACTTATTCAAAACACCCACCACCAGCCCTCAATCCACACATACATAGATTGGTGACCATGTTCTGCTGGAAGCTGCATTTCGGTGTACACGAGTAAACAATGAGATCAAAAAGAGTAGGTCAGCAGATGCTTCCAAACGATGTTTACATGATCAGACAGGAACAATACACGCACAACATTGACAGCATGGCCACATAAACCCACTTTTGATTGAAAAAATGCACAAGAATTTCATCAAATCTCCCAATATAATTCCTTCTCCCCCACAAATCACGGCAAAAAAACTGACCTTCTCAGGCCAAATGAACCCCTGTACTGCAGGCCTTTATATAAGAGAAGTTGTATTGTTAGCACACTGACACACCCAATAGAAGTAAACGCCCACCAGTATCTTTCAATCTGTCTCTTCATGTATGTCTAAAGTGATTGCACCTGATGAGCAGGAACACATAATAGTATTTGCAACTGTGTTAGCCCTTGGCTATGTGCATCAAATCTCTAACTACAGGACAAAGATCAAAGTTCATTTGCATCCACATAAACAAAGCAACAGTTTTCTAAGCATATGTACCCGTGCAGTGTAAACCCTAAAATTTGACATGTCCAAGTCCCTGGGCATGATTAGTGCTAATAAACATTAACATCAGTCCCTGGCTGCAATGACCTTCCAATCTAAAGTCCAAAATTAACTTTCTTACATTAGAACCTATTTCGATAGGAGACAAATAAAATGCCAGCATGTCTTTGGATTGTGGTGAGAAACCCACACAGGGAGAACATATTAACTTCAACACAAGGATTAGCATGTTGGGGAATTGAACGAACATCCCAGGTGCTGATAGACAGAACTGCTACCCACTTAGCCACAAGGCAGCCCCACACATGTTCTCTGCATCTCTGTGGTGTGAACCAGCCCTAAGTCCATAGCCATGCTCAATGTCAAAAGCAATATACAATATATTGGCCTAAGTATTGGGCATAGGTGTGCGCAGCCTGTTGCATTAGGGTGTGCACCCCGAAGCTCAAACACACATATGAGTGCCGTGTTCTGTTGTATGCTGCATATAAAGTACAGAGTTTAGATGTGTGCTGTGAGAGTGCAGAGAGCAGGTGTGCGCTGCCTATAGAGTGCAGAGTTCAGGTGTGTGTGCTGCCCATAGAGTGCAGAGTTTAGGTGTGTGCTGCGCATAGAGTGCAGAGTTCAGGTGTGTGCTGCGCATAGAGTGCAGAGTTCAGGTGTGTGCTGCGCATAGAGTGCAGAGTTCAGGTGTGTGCTGCGCATAGAGTGCAGAGTTCAGGTGTGTGCTGCGCATAGAGTGCAGAGTTCAGGTGTGTGCTGCGCATAGAGTGCAGAGTTCAGGTGTGTGCTGCGCATAGAGTGCAGAGTTCAGGTGTGTGCTGCGCATAGAGTGCAGAGTTCAGGTGTGTGCTGCGCATAGAGTGCAGAGTTCAGGTGTGTGCTGCGCATAGAGTGCAGAGTTCAGGTGTGTGCTGCGCATAGAGTGCAGAGTTCAGGTGTGTGCTGCGCATAGAGTGCAGAGTTCAGGTGTGTGCTGCACATAGAGTGTAGAGTTCAAGTGTGTGCTGCGCATAGAGTGCAGAGTTCAAGTGTGTGCTACTCATAGAGAGCAGAGTTTCTATAGAGTGCAGAGTTCAGGTGTGCGCTGCCTATAGAGTGCAGGGTTCAGGTGTGTGCTGTCTATAAAGTGCATAAAGTGCAGGGTTCAGGTGTGCGCTGTGCATAGAGAGCAGAATTGCTATAGAGTGCAGAATTCAGGTGTGCGCTGCCTATAGAGTTCAGGTGTATGCTGCCTATAGAGTGCAGAGTTCAGCTGTGTGCTGCGCATAGAAAGCAGAGTTCAGGTAAGAGGGGGAGGAGGGGGGAGAGAGATGGGGAAGGGGGGACAGGTGGGGGAGAAGGGGGGAAGATGGGGAAAGACAGGGAGAAGGAGGGGGGAGATGGGGGAGACAGATGGGACAGAAGGGGGGGCAGATTGGGGAGAAGGGGGGACAGATTGTGGAAAATGGGAGGAGGAGGGGGGGACAGATGGGGGATTAGCGGGGGAGACATGTGGAGAAGGGGGGACAGATGGGGAGGAGGGAGAGACAGATTGGGGAGAAGGGGGGGAGGGGGGAAAGATGGGGGATTAGTGGGGGAGACACGTGGAGAAGGGGGGACAGGGGAGGAGGGGGGAGACAGATGGGGGAGGGGGAGAAGAGGGGCGATGTGGAGAGTTCAGTGAAATACTCACTCATCATAGTCTCTGCAGGCTCAGGCAACATTTATGCAGCCATGATCTAGCTGAAGCTGCTGTAGTTTCAATCTCCCGCCCACACATCCCTTTCTCAGGCACACAGCACTGGCTGCAGACAGGTGATTGCGATGTGGGCAGGGCAGACAAAGAGATAAGAGCAGGAGGAGGCGGAGCAGACTGAACCCTCTCTTCTCCTACGTTCATGTAGCGGAGGGGTGGCGGCAGGGGGAGTGTGCTGGCTGAAAGCTGGGCATTGTGAGTGATAGCTGCTGTAGTTCTAGCTTCTGCTGATATTGACTATGTGAAACCCTGCCTGGGAACAGCATCCATGAGAGAGGGAAATTGCCTGGGGGCACAACTGAAATCTGGGGGTGCCTAGCCCACCCCAGCACCCCCCTAGATCTGGCCATGTTCCATAGGAGAGTTCAGGCTGCAGGGAGGAAACAGGCTTCACAAGGTGCTGTTGCCGGGCTAGCATTGCCGTGTACAACCCCAGCCCAATCTTCTGCTATCCCTAGCATGGGACAGGGAATGTGAAGGGTTCAGTGCAGGCAGCCACCAGGAGAGGAGCGCTGTAATTTTTTGACAGAGAAACCTTGCTTCTGTGTGTTCAGATGACAGGAGAACGCGGAAAGTGCAGGGCAGTAGCTGAGGTAATTGAAAAAAAAGCCTGACGCTGGAAAAAAAAGCCTGATACCACCACACAGAGTGATATGCGTGCGTGGCGATTAGGGTGTGCCTGGGCACACCCGGCACACCCTGTGGGCACGCCTATGGTATTGGGACGCCTGCCTTTAAATGCACATGAACTGTAATGGCATCCCAGTATTAGTATTGGGTTCAAAACTCATTTGGCCCACCCTTTGCAGCTATAACAGCTTCAACTCTTCTTGTCCACAAGGTTTAGGAGTGTGTCTATGGGAATGTTTGACCATTGTTCCAAGTGCATTTGTGAGATCAGGCACTGATGTTGGACGAGAAGGCCTGACCTACAGTCTCTTCTCTAATTCATCCTGAAGGTGTTCTGTTGTGTTGAGGTCAGGACTCTGTCCAGGCCAGTCAAGGTCCTCCACCCGAAACTCCCTCATCAATGCCTTTATGGACCTTGCTTTGTGCACTGGTCCAAATGATTTGGTGGAGGGGGGATTATGATGTGGGGTTGTTTTTCAGGGGTTGGGCTTGGCCTCTTAGTTCCAGTTAAGGGAACTCTTAAGGCGTCAGCATACCAAGACATTTTGGACAATTTCATGCTCCCAACTTTGTGGGAACAGTTTGGGGATGGCCCCTTCCTGTTCCAACATGACTGCACACCAGTGCACAAAGCAAGGTCCATAAAGACATGGATGAGCAAGTTTGGGGTGGAGGAACTAGCCTGCACAGAGTCCTGGCCTCAACCCGATAGAACACCTTTGGCTGAATTAGAGTAGAGACTGCGAGCCAGGCCTTCTCATCCAACATCAGTGCCTGGCCTCACAAATGCACTTCTGGAAGAATGATCAAACATTCCCATAGGCACAATAAACCTTGTGGACAGCCTTCCCAGAATCTGTTCTAGCTGCAAAGGGTGGGCCAAATCAAATTTTAACCCTACGGACTAAGACTGGGCTGCCATTAAAGTTCACGTGTGTGTAAAGGCAGGCGTCCCAATACTTTTGGCTAAATAGTGTATCTGGAAAAGAAAAATGGTGGTGGAACCCTCCTACACATAAATACTACATTTAGACATAGTACCTGGGAGATGAGACAACTTCTCTGCATGAAGCAACATGTTTGGGATTTGAACCCAGACCCTCAGGGATACTAAACAGAAGTTCTAACCTCTAAGCCACGGAGCTGCCACATGTGAAAACCTCCTACACATAAATACACATAAATACTGCATTTCTTTGGACATACAGGTGATGGAATTACATTACTCAAGAGTTATTCTTTTTGATTTATTCTGTGATATTTGGTGTTTTTTGTGGGTGAGAGTAGAATATTACCCTCAAATTTTTGGGAATTACATTTTGTTTTCTGATGTTGGTACACATATCACATTTTTGGGGCTCAAATTATGAATATTTGGAAATAATAAAAAGCACAAAAAATTGTGATTCATTTTAAATTTGCATCAGCAATGGTATTGTTTGTGGATTATAAAGACACCTGTGTGAGTTTACGGTGAAGATTGTTGTGAGATTGAGAGTAACAAGTGAAAGTGACAGAGAAAAATATATTTTACCAAAACATCAAAACATTCTACATTCTAGCATTCTTAAAATCAAAATATGTTAAGTAGAAGCAACAATGTTGCTAAGGAAAATTTCACAGAAAGATACATTTCATCTCAACATTAAAATGTTTTTTTGTGAAAGTTACAATTGTTCCATTAGAATCAATGGCTGAAACTTGATTTTGACTAAAATAGAGCAGATTTTCATTTAAAGAAATGCTCTCTTATTAGCTCTCATTTTGGTATTTACTATAGCTCCGGCTAAAAAAGACACTTGAGTTAAAATGAGAGTTATTTTCAGGTCTGAGCATGCTCAGTTGTGTTGGCACCTAGTTGTCCAAAACGGGGAATTTTTCACTTCTCAGACTTTTAAAGATATTTCAGTGTAGAAATCACTTTTTCACACAGTTTAAAAGCAGATTATCTTTAAATAATATAACGCATATTTCAGTACCATTTAGGCAATTATATCATGCTCTAAACATTATTTCCATGTGCACTACTCCAGGTTTTACCAGAGTTATGCCCCGTACACACGGTCGGATTTTCCGATGGACAACACTTGTTGTCGGAAATTCTGACCGTGTGTAGGCTCCATCACACATTTTCCATCGGATTTTCTGACACACAAAGTTGGAGAGCAGGCTATAAAATTTTCCGACAACAAAATCTGTTGTCGGAAATTCCGATCGTGTGTACACAAATCCGACGGACAAAGTGCCACGCATGCTCAGAATAAATAAAGAGATGAAAGATATTGGCCACTGCCCCGTTTATAGTCCCAACGTACGTGTTTTACGTCACCGCGTTCAGAACGATCGGATTTTCCGACAACTTTGTGTGACCATGTGTATGCAAGACAAGTTTGAGCCAACATCCGTTAGAAAAAATCCTAGGATTTTGTTGTCGGAATGTCCGAACAAAGTCCGACCGTGTGTACGGGGCATAAGGGTTTGGGTGCTATTTGGTTTCGGGGAACTATAGTAAATTCGATTTTGGGAGTATTTTCTCACCAGCGCTATAGTGAATACCGTTTTAGCACTAATTACAGCGAATTATTATTATTATTATTATTATTATTATTATACAGGATTTATATAGCGCCGACAGTTTACGCAGCGCTTTACAACATTAGGGTCTGACAGTACAAGTACAATACAATTCAATACAGGAGGAATCAGAGGGCCCTGCTCATTAGAGCTTACAATCTAGGAGGGAGGGTCAAGTGATACAAAAGGGTAATAGCTGTGGGGGATGAGCTAATGGAGAAAATAGTGCAGTTGTTAGATGGAGGCAGGATAGGCTACTCTGAAGAGGAAAGTTTTCAGGGATCGCCTAAAAGTGGATAAAGTTGGAGACAGTCTGACAGATTGGGGTAGGGAATTCCAGAGGATGGGCGAGGCTCGGGAGAAGTCCTGGAGGCGGATATGGGAGGAGGTGATGAGGGAGCTAGAGAGCAGGAGGTCTTGGGAGGAACGGAGATGGCGATTAGGTTGGTATTTTGAGACTAGGTTAGTGATGTAGCTGGGGGCAGAGTTGTGGATGGCTTTGTAACTTATTGTTAGTATTTTGAATTTAATTCGTTGGGCGAGTGGTAGCCAATGGAGGGATTGGCAGAGAGGGGTAGCAGACACTGAGCGGTTTGTAAGGTGGATGAGTCTGGCAGCAGCATTCATGATGGACTGAAGGGGGGATAGTCTGTTTAAAGGTAAGCCAATGAGGAGTGAGTTGCAGTAGTCAAGGCGAGAGATAACCAGGGAGTGAATCAGGAGCTTTGTGGTTTCATTGGTTAGAAAGGGACGTAGTTTAGAGATGTTGCGGAGGTTGAGGCGGTAAGCTTTGGAAAGTGATTGGATGTGGGGCTGAAAGGAGAGTTCAGAATCCAGGATAACACCTAGTACCCTGACATGTGGGGACGGGTGGATGGTTTTGCCATTGCTCTTGACAGAGAAGTCGGGGGAAGATGAATGTGGGGGAGGAAATATTATAAGCTCGGTTTTGGACAAGTTGAGTTTGAGGAAGTGGTGTGACATCCATACAGATATGTCGGTTAGTAAGTTAGTGATGCGTGAGGAGACTGATGGAGTGAGTTGAGGGGTGGAGAGATAGATTTGTGTGTCATCAGCATAGAAATGATATTGAAAGCCGTGAGAGGCTATCAGCTGACCCAGGGAAGAGGTGTAGATTGAAAATAAAAGAGGTCCAAGAACAGAACCTTGGGGGACCCCGACAGAGAAGGGAAGAGGAGTGGAGGAAGTAGAATTGTAAGTGACACTGAAGGTGCGTTGGGATAGGTAGGATGAGAGCCACTGAAGAGCACAGTCACGGAGACCGAGGGAGTAAAGTTTTTTTTTGAGGAGGGGGTGGTCAACCGTGTCAAAGGCAGCTGAAAGATCCAGAAGTAGGAGTACAGAATAGTGTCCATTGGTTTTTGCAGTTAGTAGGTCATTTGTGAGTTTTAAAAGAGCAGTTTCTGTGGAGTGTTGAGGGCGAAATCCAGATTGAAGGGGATCAAGAAGGTTGTTTTTAATGAGGTGATCACTCAGTTGGTTGTAAACCAGGCGTTCAAGGAGTTTAGAGGAAAAGGGGAGCAAGGAGATTGGGCATAGGTTGTTAAGATTGGTAGGGTCCAAGGACGGCTTTTTGAGTATGGGGGTAACCAGTGCATGTTTTAGAGCATCGGGGAAGATGCCAGAGGTGAGGGAGAGATTGAAGATGTGGGTTAGAGAGTGTAGGATGGGGTCAGAGGGTGACCGTAGCATTTGAGAGGGAATAGGGTCCAGGGTACAGGTGGTTAGGTGGGCGATAGAAAGGAGTTTAGCAACTTCATCTGTAGTAGTAGATTTGAATAGGGGGAGTGTCAGTTGTATCTGTTGACATGGGGTCTTAGCTGGGGGAGATACCTGTAGAATAGAGATTTCATCACGGATTGTATCAATCTTGTTTTTGAAGTGATTAGCGATTTCCTGGGCAGTGAGTAAGTCAGTGGGTGGAGGCGGTGGAGGACAAAGTAGAGAGTTGAAGGTAGAGAAGAGTTTACGGGGTTTGGATGAGAAAGTGTTAATAAGAGTTGTAAAATAGGTTTGCTTGGCAGTGTGGAGGAAAGCATAGTATATTTGGAGGGCAGATTTGTATTGGTTGAAGTCTTTGAGAGACTTAGTCTTGTGCCACAGACGCTCAAGAGCGCGACTACGTTTTTTGAGAATTTTAGTGTCATCTGTTTGCCAGGGTTGTAGGGGTCGAGGCCTGATTCTGCGTGTAGTGAGGGGAGCGAGCTTATCCAGGGTGGAGGACAGAGATTTATTGTAGATGGACATGGCTTGGTTGGGGCAGGACAGGGGAGAGATTTTGTCATAGAGGTGGTCAGTAGCAGAATAGAGGAGACAGGAGTTGAAGTTGCGAAAGTTTCTACGGGTGATGGTTAGGAGATTGGAGGGAAAGGTGGTGGAAGACAGGGGGAGAGAGAAACTAATAAGGTGGTGGTCCGAGAGAGGAAAAGGATTGTTTGAGAAGTTGCATGGAGTGCATAGGTGAGAGAATACAAGGTCAAGGGTGTTGCCATCAGAGTGAGTAGAAGCCTGTACCCATTGCTTCAGGTCAAATGAAGAGGTTAGACTAAGAAGTTTAGAAGTAGCAGGAGTGTTTGTATTAGCAGGGATGTTGAAATCACCGAGAAGGATTGTGGGAATATCCGAAGAGAGAAAGTAGGGTAGCCAGGCAGAAAACTCATCAAGGAAAGTCGATAATGGTCCAGGGGGCCGGTAGATCACAGCAATTCTTAGGGAAGTTGGAGAGAATAGACGTATACAGTGGGCTTCAAATGATGAGAGGGAAAAAGAGGGAGGAGGGTGAATAACCTGGAAGGTGCTCTGGGGGGATAGGAGGAATCCCACTCCACCTCCCTTGCGTCCATTAGGCCTAGGGGAGTGAGTCCAGTGAAGGCCACCCTGGGAGAGGGAAGCAGGAGAAGGGGTGTCATATTCGTGGAGCCAGGTTTCGGTGAGAGCAAGTAGATTAAAGGAATTAGTGACAAAGAGGTCATGAACAGCAGTGAGTTTGTTGCAGACAGAGCGGGCGTTCCAGAGGGCACAGGAGAGAGGGAGGCTGGCGTTGGGAAGAAGAGGAATGGAGACTAAATTGTGTAGATTGCGACTACTGCCAGAGGGTGTAGGGTGATGGTGATGGGTGTGTTGGGCACAGTTAAATAAGGGAGGCCCAGGGTTTGGGGAAATATCTCCAGTGATTAGGAGAAGCAGAAGAGTGAGGGAGGTAATATGAGAATATGATTTGTATGAGGGGACATGCTTTAGTATCCTGGGGGGTATGTTAGCAAGTGGGCTTAGAGTTAGAAAGAGGTGATGAGTGCAGTAGTAGGGGGAGGGGAGAAGTGAGGGTGATATGTACAGATTGTGTGGTGGAGCAGAGGGATGTAGAGAAGAGAGCTTGAGGAGAGAGGCTGCAATTGTGAAGAGGAGGAGAGGTAAAGAGAGCATGTTTCAGAGAAGGTGAGATAATATGAAAATGAGATCACCTGCAATCTGCTATGGTTAGCTTTGTGCAAATCGCTGAAGTGCAAGAGCAGAAGTGTCACTTTTTTTCAGAACCCCACTTCTTTGGAAGAACCCCCTGTATGTGCAGCCCCCTGTATGTGCTCCCCCGTAAAGAAGGCCTTGTTATATACTGTGTTGGGTGTGGATGGAATCTGGCAATTAATCAATTAGGAGGGCATATTAGGAACACAGCAAGCAGGGCATAACTTTCACACCACAATCAAACTGCAAGGGGACTAAAAGGCCAAAATTGTAAAGATAAGGAAACCCATAATTTATTTAAGACTTAATGGCTAAATAAACATTGAAATAATGTGAGCATGGCTACAGATGGAGTTGAGACAGCGGTGACAAACAGATTTACCAAAAATGTATATAAGCGGTCAGTCAATTTTCAGTTTGCACTACATGGGAATATAAACGCAGATTACCAAAAATGTATATAAGCGGTCAGTCAATTTTCAGTTTGCAGGACATGGGAATATCAACGCAGATTACCAAAAATGTATATAAGCGGTCAGTCAATTTTCAGTTTGCAGGACATGGGAATATAAACGCAGATTACCTGTGAAGAGAGAAGAAAATGTTCAGATGAATGCTGCAAGAGCAGAAGTGTCACTTTTTTTCAGAACCCCACTTCTTTGGAAGAACCCCCTGTATGTGCAGCCCCCTGTATGTGCTCCCCCATAAAGAAGGCCTTGTTATATACTGTGTTGGGTGTGGATGGAATCTGGCAATTAATCAATTAGGAGGGCATATTAGGAACACAGCAAGCAGGGCATAACTTTCACACCACAATCAAACTGCAAGGGGACTAAAAGGCCAAAATTGTAAAGATAAGGAAACCCATAATTTAGGTAAGACTTAATGGCTAAATAAACATTGAAATAATGTGAGCATGGCTACAGATGGAGTTGAGACAGCGGTGACAAACACCGCTGTATGTGCTCCCCCGTAAAGAAGGCCTTGTTATATACTGTGTTGGGTGTGGATGGAATCTGGCAATTAATCAATTAGGAGGGCATATTAGGAACACAGCAAGCAGGGCATAACTTTCACACCACAATCAAACTGCAAGGGGACTAAAAGGCCAAAATTGTAAAGATAAGGAAACCCATAATTTAGGTAAGACTTAATGGCTAAATAAACATTGAAATAATGTGAGCATGGCTACAGATGGAGTTGAGACAGCGGTGACAAACAGATTTACCAAAAATGTATATAAGCAGTCAGTCAATTTTCAGTTTGCAGGACATGGGAATATAAACGCAGATTACCAAAAATGTATATAAGCGGTCAGTCAATTTTCAGTTTGCAGGACATGGGAATATAAACGCAGATTACCAAAAATGTATATAAGCGGTCAGTCAATTTTCAGTTTGCAGGACATGGGAATATAACGCAGATTACCAAAAATGTATATAAGCGGTCAGTCAATTTTCAGTTTGCAGGACATGGGAATATAAACGCAGATTACCTGTGAAGAGAGAAGAAAATGTTCAGATGAATGCTGCAAGAGCAGAAGTGTCACTTTTTTTCAGAACCCCACTTCTTTGGAAGAACCCCCTATATGTGCAGCCCCCTGTATGTGCTCCCCCGTAAAGAAGGCCTTGTTATATACTGTGTTGGGTGTGGATGGAATCTGGCAATTAATCAATTAGGAGGGCATATTAGGAACACAGCAAGCAGGGCATAACTTTCACACCACAATCAAACTGCAAGGGGACTAAAAGGCCAAAATTGTAAAGATAAGGAAACCCATAATTTAGGTAAGACTTAATGGCTAAATAAACATTGAAATAATGTGAGCATGGCTACAGATGGAGTTGAGACAGCGGTGACAAACAGATTTACCAAAAATGTATATAAGCAGTCAGTCAATTTTCAGTTTGCAGGACATGGGAATATAAACGCAGATTACCAAAAATGTATATAAGCGGTCAGTCAATTTTCAGTTTGCAGGACATGGGAATATAAACGCAGATTACCAAAAATGTATATAAGCGGTCAGTCAATTTTCAGTTTGCAGGACATGGGAATATAAATGCAGATTACCAAAAATGTATATAAGCGGTCAGTCAATTTTCAGTTTGCAGGACATGGGAATATAAACGCAGATTACCTGTGAAGAGAGAAGAAAATGTTCAGATGAATGCTGCAAGAGCAGAAGTGTCACTTTTTTTCAGAACCCCACTTCTTTGGAAGAACCCCCTGTATGTGCAGCCCCCTGTATGTGCTCCCCCGTAAAGAAGGCCTTGTTATATACTGTGTTGGGTGTGGATGGAATCTGGCAATTAATCAATTAGGAGGGCATATTAGGAACACAGCAAGCAGGGCATAACTTTCACACCACAATCAAACTGCAAGGGGACTAAAAGGCCAAAATTGTAAAGATAAGGAAACCCATAATTTAGGTAAGACTTAATGGCTAAATAAACATTGAAATAATGTGAGCATGGCTACAGATGGAGTTGAGACAGTGGTGACAAACAGATTTACCAAAAATGTATATAAGCGGTCAGTCAATATTCAGTTTGCAGGACATGGGAATATAAACGCAGATTACCAAAAATGTATATAAGCGGTCAGTCAATTTTCAGTTTGCAGGACATGGGAATATAAACGCAGATTACCAAAAATGTATATAAGCGGTCAGTCAATTTTCAGTTTGCAGGACATGGGAATATAAACGCAGATTACCAAAAATGTATATAAGCGGTCAGTCAATTTTCAGTTTGCAGGACATGGGAATATAAACGCAGATTACCAAAAATGTATATAAGTGGTCAGTCAATTTTCAGTTTGCAGGACATGGGAATATAAACGCAGATTACCAAAAATGTATATAAGCGGTCAGTCAATTTTCAGTTTGCAGGACATGGGAATATAAACGCAGATTACCTGTGAAGAGAGAAGAAAATGTTCAGATGAATGCTGCAAGAGCAGAAGTGTCACTTTTTTTCAGAACCCCACTTCTTTGGAAGAACCCCCTGTATGTGCAGCCCCCTGTATGTGCTCCCCCGTAAAGAAGGCCTTGTTATATACTGTGTTGGGTGTGGATGGAATCTGGCAATTAATCAATTAGGAGGGCATATTAGGAACACAGCAAGCAGGGCATAACTTTCACACCACAATCAAACTGCAAGGGGACTAAAAGGCCAAAATTGTAAAGATAAGGAAACCCATAATTTAGGTAAGACTTAATGGCTAAATAAACATTGAAATAATGTGAGCATGGCTACAGATGGAGTTGAGACAGCGGTGACAAACAGATTTACCAAAAATGTATATAAGCGGTCAGTCAATTTTCATTTTGCAGAACATGGGAATATAAACGCAGATTACCAAAAATGTATATAAGCGGTCAGTCAATTTTCAGTTTGCAGGACATGGGAATATAACGCAGATTACCAAAAATGTATATAAGCGGTCAGTCAATTTTCAGTTTGCAGGACATGGGAATATAAACGCAGATTACCAAAAATGTATATAAGCGGTCAGTCAATTTTCAGTTTGCAGGACATGGGAATATAAACGCAGATTACCAAAAATGTATATAAGCGGTCAGTCAATTTTCAGTTTGCAGGACATGGGAATATAAACGCAGATTACCTGTGAAGAGAGAATAAAATGTTCAGATGAATGCTGCAAGAGCAGAAGTGTCACTTTTTTCAGAACCCCACTTCTTTGGAAGAACCCCCTGTATGTGCAGCCCCCTGTATGTGCTCCCCCGTAAAGAAGGCCTTGTTATATACTGTGTTGGGTGTGGATGGAATCTGGCAATTAATCAATTAGGAGGGCATATTAGGAACACAGCAAGCAGGGCATAACTTTCACACCACAATCAAACTGCAAGGGGACTAAAAGGCCAAATTGTAAAGATAAGGAAACCCATAATTTAGGAAGACTTAATGGCTAAATAAACATTGAAATAATGTGAGCATGGCTACAGATGGAGTTGAGACAGCGGTGACAAACAGATTTACCAAAAATGTATATAAGCGGTCAGTTAATTTTCAGTTTGCAGGACATGGGAATATAAACGCAGATTACCAAAAATGTATATAAGCGGTCAGTCAATTTTCAGTTTGCAGGACATGGGAATATAACGCAGATTACCAAAAATGTATATAAGCGGTCAGTCAATTTTCAGTTTGCAGGACATGGGAATATAAACGCAGATTACCAAAAATGTATAGAAGCGGTCAGTCAATTTTCAGTTTGCAGGACATGGGAATATAAACGCAGATTACCAAAAATGTATATAAGCGGTCAGTCAATTTTCAGTTTGCAGGACATGGGAATATAAATGCAGATTACCAAAAATGTATATAAGCGGTCAGTCAATTTTCAGTTTGCAGGACATGGGAATATAAACGCAGATTACCTGTGAAGAGAGAAGAAAATGTTCAGATGAATGCTGCAAGAGCAGAAGTGTCACTTTTTTTCAGAACCCCACTTCTTTGGAAGAACCCCCTGTATGTGCAGCCCCCTGTATGTGCTCCCCCGTAAAGAAGGCCTTGTTATATACTGTGTTGGGTGTGGATGGAATCTGGCAATTAATCAATTAGGAGGGCATATTAGGAACACAGCAAGCATGGCATAACTTTCACACCACAATCAAACTGCAAGGGGACTAAAAGGCCAAAATTGTAAAGATAAGGAAACCCATAATTTAGGTAAGACTTAATGGCTAAATAAACATTGAAATAATGTGAGCATGGCTACAGA
Organism: Aquarana catesbeiana; assembly: GCF_042186555.1. NCBI lineage: Eukaryota > Metazoa > Chordata > Amphibia > Anura > Ranidae > Aquarana > Aquarana catesbeiana. The sequence continues at coordinate 146,683,472 of NC_133333.1, forward strand.
TGGAGTTGAGACAGCGGTGACAAACAGATTTACCAAAAATGTATATAAGCGGTCAGTCAATTTTCAGTTTGCACTACATGGGAATATAAACGCAGATTACCAAAAATGTATATAAGCGGTCAGTCAATTTTCAGTTTGCAGGACATGGGAATATCAACGCAGATTACCAAAAATGTATATAAGCGGTCAGTCAATTTTCAGTTTGCAGGACATGGGAATATAAACGCAGATTACCTGTGAAGAGAGAAGAAAATGTTCAGATGAATGCTGCAAGAGCAGAAGTGTCACTTTTTTTCAGAACCCCACTTCTTTGGAAGAACCCCCTGTATGTGCAGCCCCCTGTATGTGCTCCCCCATAAAGAAGGCCTTGTTATATACTGTGTTGGGTGTGGATGGAATCTGGCAATTAATCAATTAGGAGGGCATATTAGGAACACAGCAAGCAGGGCATAACTTTCACACCACAATCAAACTGCAAGGGGACTAAAAGGCCAAAATTGTAAAGATAAGGAAACCCATAATTTAGGTAAGACTTAATGGCTAAATAAACATTGAAATAATGTGAGCATGGCTACAGATGGAGTTGAGACAGCGGTGACAAACACCGCTGTATGTGCTCCCCCGTAAAGAAGGCCTTGTTATATACTGTGTTGGGTGTGGATGGAATCTGGCAATTAATCAATTAGGAGGGCATATTAGGAACACAGCAAGCAGGGCATAACTTTCACACCACAATCAAACTGCAAGGGGACTAAAAGGCCAAAATTGTAAAGATAAGGAAACCCATAATTTAGGTAAGACTTAATGGCTAAATAAACATTGAAATAATGTGAGCATGGCTACAGATGGAGTTGAGACAGCGGTGACAAACAGATTTACCAAAAATGTATATAAGCAGTCAGTCAATTTTCAGTTTGCAGGACATGGGAATATAAACGCAGATTACCAAAAATGTATATAAGCGGTCAGTCAATTTTCAGTTTGCAGGACATGGGAATATAAACGCAGATTACCAAAAATGTATATAAGCGGTCAGTCAATTTTCAGTTTGCAGGACATGGGAATATAACGCAGATTACCAAAAATGTATATAAGCGGTCAGTCAATTTTCAGTTTGCAGGACATGGGAATATAAACGCAGATTACCTGTGAAGAGAGAAGAAAATGTTCAGATGAATGCTGCAAGAGCAGAAGTGTCACTTTTTTTCAGAACCCCACTTCTTTGGAAGAACCCCCTATATGTGCAGCCCCCTGTATGTGCTCCCCCGTAAAGAAGGCCTTGTTATATACTGTGTTGGGTGTGGATGGAATCTGGCAATTAATCAATTAGGAGGGCATATTAGGAACACAGCAAGCAGGGCATAACTTTCACACCACAATCAAACTGCAAGGGGACTAAAAGGCCAAAATTGTAAAGATAAGGAAACCCATAATTTAGGTAAGACTTAATGGCTAAATAAACATTGAAATAATGTGAGCATGGCTACAGATGGAGTTGAGACAGCGGTGACAAACAGATTTACCAAAAATGTATATAAGCAGTCAGTCAATTTTCAGTTTGCAGGACATGGGAATATAAACGCAGATTACCAAAAATGTATATAAGCGGTCAGTCAATTTTCAGTTTGCAGGACATGGGAATATAAACGCAGATTACCAAAAATGTATATAAGCGGTCAGTCAATTTTCAGTTTGCAGGACATGGGAATATAAATGCAGATTACCAAAAATGTATATAAGCGGTCAGTCAATTTTCAGTTTGCAGGACATGGGAATATAAACGCAGATTACCTGTGAAGAGAGAAGAAAATGTTCAGATGAATGCTGCAAGAGCAGAAGTGTCACTTTTTTTCAGAACCCCACTTCTTTGGAAGAACCCCCTGTATGTGCAGCCCCCTGTATGTGCTCCCCCGTAAAGAAGGCCTTGTTATATACTGTGTTGGGTGTGGATGGAATCTGGCAATTAATCAATTAGGAGGGCATATTAGGAACACAGCAAGCAGGGCATAACTTTCACACCACAATCAAACTGCAAGGGGACTAAAAGGCCAAAATTGTAAAGATAAGGAAACCCATAATTTAGGTAAGACTTAATGGCTAAATAAACATTGAAATAATGTGAGCATGGCTACAGATGGAGTTGAGACAGTGGTGACAAACAGATTTACCAAAAATGTATATAAGCGGTCAGTCAATATTCAGTTTGCAGGACATGGGAATATAAACGCAGATTACCAAAAATGTATATAAGCGGTCAGTCAATTTTCAGTTTGCAGGACATGGGAATATAAACGCAGATTACCAAAAATGTATATAAGCGGTCAGTCAATTTTCAGTTTGCAGGACATGGGAATATAAACGCAGATTACCAAAAATGTATATAAGCGGTCAGTCAATTTTCAGTTTGCAGGACATGGGAATATAAACGCAGATTACCAAAAATGTATATAAGTGGTCAGTCAATTTTCAGTTTGCAGGACATGGGAATATAAACGCAGATTACCAAAAATGTATATAAGCGGTCAGTCAATTTTCAGTTTGCAGGACATGGGAATATAAACGCAGATTACCTGTGAAGAGAGAAGAAAATGTTCAGATGAATGCTGCAAGAGCAGAAGTGTCACTTTTTTTCAGAACCCCACTTCTTTGGAAGAACCCCCTGTATGTGCAGCCCCCTGTATGTGCTCCCCCGTAAAGAAGGCCTTGTTATATACTGTGTTGGGTGTGGATGGAATCTGGCAATTAATCAATTAGGAGGGCATATTAGGAACACAGCAAGCAGGGCATAACTTTCACACCACAATCAAACTGCAAGGGGACTAAAAGGCCAAAATTGTAAAGATAAGGAAACCCATAATTTAGGTAAGACTTAATGGCTAAATAAACATTGAAATAATGTGAGCATGGCTACAGATGGAGTTGAGACAGCGGTGACAAACAGATTTACCAAAAATGTATATAAGCGGTCAGTCAATTTTCATTTTGCAGAACATGGGAATATAAACGCAGATTACCAAAAATGTATATAAGCGGTCAGTCAATTTTCAGTTTGCAGGACATGGGAATATAACGCAGATTACCAAAAATGTATATAAGCGGTCAGTCAATTTTCAGTTTGCAGGACATGGGAATATAAACGCAGATTACCAAAAATGTATATAAGCGGTCAGTCAATTTTCAGTTTGCAGGACATGGGAATATAAACGCAGATTACCAAAAATGTATATAAGCGGTCAGTCAATTTTCAGTTTGCAGGACATGGGAATATAAACGCAGATTACCTGTGAAGAGAGAATAAAATGTTCAGATGAATGCTGCAAGAGCAGAAGTGTCACTTTTTTCAGAACCCCACTTCTTTGGAAGAACCCCCTGTATGTGCAGCCCCCTGTATGTGCTCCCCCGTAAAGAAGGCCTTGTTATATACTGTGTTGGGTGTGGATGGAATCTGGCAATTAATCAATTAGGAGGGCATATTAGGAACACAGCAAGCAGGGCATAACTTTCACACCACAATCAAACTGCAAGGGGACTAAAAGGCCAAATTGTAAAGATAAGGAAACCCATAATTTAGGAAGACTTAATGGCTAAATAAACATTGAAATAATGTGAGCATGGCTACAGATGGAGTTGAGACAGCGGTGACAAACAGATTTACCAAAAATGTATATAAGCGGTCAGTTAATTTTCAGTTTGCAGGACATGGGAATATAAACGCAGATTACCAAAAATGTATATAAGCGGTCAGTCAATTTTCAGTTTGCAGGACATGGGAATATAACGCAGATTACCAAAAATGTATATAAGCGGTCAGTCAATTTTCAGTTTGCAGGACATGGGAATATAAACGCAGATTACCAAAAATGTATAGAAGCGGTCAGTCAATTTTCAGTTTGCAGGACATGGGAATATAAACGCAGATTACCAAAAATGTATATAAGCGGTCAGTCAATTTTCAGTTTGCAGGACATGGGAATATAAATGCAGATTACCAAAAATGTATATAAGCGGTCAGTCAATTTTCAGTTTGCAGGACATGGGAATATAAACGCAGATTACCTGTGAAGAGAGAAGAAAATGTTCAGATGAATGCTGCAAGAGCAGAAGTGTCACTTTTTTTCAGAACCCCACTTCTTTGGAAGAACCCCCTGTATGTGCAGCCCCCTGTATGTGCTCCCCCGTAAAGAAGGCCTTGTTATATACTGTGTTGGGTGTGGATGGAATCTGGCAATTAATCAATTAGGAGGGCATATTAGGAACACAGCAAGCATGGCATAACTTTCACACCACAATCAAACTGCAAGGGGACTAAAAGGCCAAAATTGTAAAGATAAGGAAACCCATAATTTAGGTAAGACTTAATGGCTAAATAAACATTGAAATAATGTGAGCATGGCTACAGATGGAGTTGAGACAGCGGTGACAAACAGATTTACCAAAAATGTATATAAGCGGTCAGTCAATTTTCAGTTTGCAGGACATGGGAATATAAACGCAGATTACCAAAAATGTATATAAGCGGTCAGTCAATTTTCAGTTTGCAGGACATGGGAATATAAACGCAGATTACCAAAAATGTATATAAGCGGTCAGTCAATTTTCAGTTTGCAGGACATGGGAATATAAACACAGATTACCAAAAATGTATATAAGCGGTCAGTCAATTTTCAGTTTGCAGGACATGGGAATATAAACGCAGATTACCAAAAATGTATATAAGCGGTCAGTCAATTTTCAGTTTGCAGGACATGGGAATATAAACGCAGATTACCAAAAATGTATATAAGCGGTCAGTCAATTTTCAGTTTGCAGGACATGGGAATATAAACGCAGATTACCAAAAATGTATATAAGCGGTCAGTCAATTTTCAGTTTGCAGGACATGGGAATATAAACGCAGATTACCAAAAATGTATATAAGCGGTCAGTCAATTTTCAGTTTGCAGGACATGGGAATATAAACGCAGATTACCTGTGAAGAGAAAGGAAAATGTTCAGATGAATGCTGCAAGAGCAGAAGTGTCACTTTTTTTCAGAACCCCACTTCTTTGGAAGAACCCCCTGTATGTGCAGCCCCCTGTATGAATTAGCGCTAATTAGCGCCGCAGCTCTATAGTAAATGACCCCCTATGTGTGTTGTGGTGCCTATAAAGTCCATTTTGAATCTATTGGTCCAATTTTGTCTGATAGCTATAGCCATTTACCACTGGCTTTACCTTTATTGCGAAACCTGGACTTATCACCAAGTAGGAATTGACTCTTTTGTACACATTGGTTAAAGATAGGCATACATTTCCTCAGAAGCTTTCATGAACAAAAATGTTATCATTTGATTAAGCTTTGAGTACACTCTCAATAAAAAACATATTGGCTTTTTTTTTCAAACTAATACTTACCTTAAAAAATTCTTAGAAATTATATCCCTATTATTAGCCCAACACACTGGACCATATGTTATCAAATTCAAATACAACATCCTAAGCAATTACTAGAAACTACTACTAGAAATCATTTTATGGAGGCTTAATTCCCTGATTATCTTCAATAACACAGTCAAGGTCAGGCAACTTTCTAATCCACTCATTAGCAAATAGAGACAACCACAATTTATTGATATTGAGCAAATGTTTATTGCATAACTGCATCATTTACATCTTGACGCCATGTATTTTAACAACTGTTACAGATTGTGGATCTTGTCTGTTATTTCTTTGTTCTAGTAGTATAAAGTTACAGTATTGTGTTCTTTAAATCTACGTGCCTTTTCAACAAATAAAAGTTTTGAAGTAAGCTGGCGAGTGAAGAGGAAGATTTCCATAGTCAATTAGGAGATCCTTATGTTATAAATAAACACAGAACATCTCCAATTATGCAGCAAGCAATTACTCCATAAGTCATTACACAAAAAAAACAATGACAGCTTAACCACTTGTGGACCAGCCGCCACAGTTTTACTGCGGCAGGTTGGCTCAGCTTCTCGAAATCACGTTATTGTACATGACCTCGCGAGGCCTGGAGACCGCCGGCGGCACGCGCATGTGCCCGCTGCAAGCTCCGTGAGTCCGACCGCGGGTCCCGCAGACTTGATGTCTGCGGGGATGCCCACAATTGTCTCACGGAGAGGAAGAAAGGGGAATTGCTAATGTAAACAAGCATTTCCCCGTTCTGCCTAGTGACAGGACACTGATCACCGCTCCCTGTAATTGGGAGCGGTGATCAGTGTCGTGTCACACATAGCCCCTCCCCCCACAGTTAGAACACATCCCTAGGACACACTTAACCCCTGCAGCGCCCCCTCCTGGTTAACCCTTTCACTGCCAGTCACATTTACATAGTAATCAGTGCATTTTTAATCGCATTGATTGCTGTATAAATGTGAATGGTCCCAAAATAGCGCCAAAAGTGTCCGATGTGTCCGCCATAATGTTGCAGTCATGATAAAAATCACTGATCACCACCATTACTAGTAAAAAAAAAAATGACTAAAAATGCCATAAATCTATCCCCTATTTTGTAGACGCTATAACTTTTGTGCAAACCAATCATGCTTATTGCAATTTTTTTTTACCAAAAATATGTAGGGGATATTCATTATAGCAAAAAGTAAAAAATAATGCATTTTTTTCAAAATTGTCCCTCTTTTTTTGTTTATAGAGCAAAAAATAAAACCGCAGAGATGATCAAATACCACCAAAAGAAAGCTCTATTTGTGGGGGAAAAAAGGACGTCAGTTTTGTTTGGGAGCCATGTCACACGACCGCACAATTGTCAGTGAAAGTGACGCAGTGCCGAAATGCATAAAGTGCTCTGGTCTTTAGCCAGCCAAATGCTCCGGGGCTGAAGTGGTTAAAGTGTATGTTCACAAATGCAAGAAGCTGAAATGAGTTGACACATTTGAAATGTCTGGTGCTTTAGAAAAATTCAGCTACCTGCATGAAAGTACAAGGTCTTCTAACCCAGACTTTCACTACACAGAGGTGATCAAATACCACCAAAAGAAAGCTCTGTTTGTGGGGGAAAAAGGATGTCAATTTTGTTTGGGAGCCATGTCGCACGACCGCGCAATTGTCAGTTAAAGCGACGCAGTGCCGAATCGCAAAAAGTGCTCTGGTCTTTGGCCAGCCAAATGCTGCGGGGCTGAAGTGGTTAAAGTGTATGTTCACAAATGCAAGAAGCTGAAATGAGTTGACAAATATGAAATGTCTGATGCTTTAGAAAAATTCAGCTACCTGCATGAAAGTACAAGGTCTTCCAACCCAGACTTTCACTACACAGAGTGTGTCCTTTCTTAGCAGGGATGGGTGAACGATTCGGCCTGAGCATAAGTTCGGGCTGTTTGGATGTTAGCCGAACAGCCGAACAAACGGGTAGTTCGACCATTTGTTCGGCCCCCCGAACCAACCACAATGCATTGTGGTGCTGAACAGTGCATTGCAAGCCCTGATTGGCTGAAGCAGTGAAAGCTTCAGCCAATCAGGGCACAGAGCACTGTCAGAGTCATGATTGGACACTGTCATCATGACTTTATCCAATCATGGCTCGTTCCCACCCCACAATATAAAAGTATTTTTTCAATGGCAGCCATTTTCAGTGTGATTTTGGCGCAGAGAGAGATAGAACAGGGCTCTGTTCAGTGCTATCAGTTAGTTAGTGTGGTATACTGTGCTATTTTGCTTCAATTATCAGTGTAGAATATTAGTTTAGTGTCAGTCTAGGGATAGTGTGAGTGTAGTAAGGAGGACCATCATTCAGCTTTGCATAGTGTGCAGCTAGAGTAGGGACAGCTCAGATAGTTTCACTCTAGTGTAGTGAGACCGTGTCATTCATACATACAGTGGGGACGGAAAGTATTCAGACCCCTTTAAATTTTTCACTCTTTGTTATATTGCAGCCATTTGCTAAAATAATTTAAGTTCATTTTTTTTTCCTCATTAATGTACACACAGCACCCCATATTGACAGAAAAGCATAGAATTGTTGACCTTTTTGCAGATTTATTAAAAAGGAAAAACTGAAATATCACATGGTCCTAAGTATTCAGACCCTTTGCTAGTAGAAGCACCCTTTTGATCTAATACAACCATGAGTCTTTTTGGGAAAGATGCAACAAGTTTTTCACACCTGGATTTGGGGATCCTCTGCCATTCCTCCTTGCAGATCCTCTCCAGTTCTGTCAGGTTGGATGGTAAACGTTGGTGGACAGCCATTTTTAGGTCTCTCCAGAGATGCTCAATTGGGTTTAAGTCAAGGCTCTGGCTGGACCATTTAAAAACAGTCATGGAGTTGTTGTGAAGCCACTCCTTCATTATTTTAGCTGTGTGCTTAGGGTCATTGTCTTGTTGGAAGGTAAACCTTCAGCCCAGTCTGAGGTCCTGAGCACTCTGGAGAAGGTTTTCGTCCAGCATATCTCTGTACTTGGCTGCATTCATCTTTCCCGCAATTGCAACCAGTCGTCCTGTCCCTGCAACTGAAAAACACCCCCACAGCATGATGCTGCCACCACCATGCTTCACCGTTGGGACTGTATTTTACAGGTGATGAGCAGTGCCTGGTTTTCTCCACACATACCGCTTAGAATTAAGGCCAAAAAATGTTATCTTGGTCTCATCAGACCAAAGAATCTTATTTCTCACCATCTTGGAGTCCTTCAGGTGTTTTTTTTAGCAAACGCCATGTGTGCTTTCATATGTCTTGCACTGAGGAGAGGCTTCCGTCGGGCCACTCTGCCATAAAGCTCTGACTGGTGGAGGGCTGCAGTGATGGTTGACTTTCTACAACTTTCTTCCATCTCCCGACTGCATCTCTGGAGCTCAGCCACAGTGATCTTTGGGTTCTTCTTTATCTCTCTCACTAAGGCTCTTCTCCCCCGATAGCTCAGTTTGGCCGAACGGCCAGCTCTAGGAAGGGTTCTGGTCATCCCAAACGTCTTCCATTTAAGGATTATGGAGGCCACTGTGCTCTTAGGAACCTTAAGTGCAGCAGAAATGTTTTCGTAACCTTGGCCAGATCTGTGCCTTGCCACAATTCTGTCTCTGAGCTCTTAAGGCAGTTCCTTTGACCTCATGATTCTCATTTGTTCTGACATGCACTGTGAGCTGTAAGGTCTTATATAGATAGGTGTGTGGCTTTCCTAATCAAGTCCAATCAGTATAATCAAACACAGCTGGACCCAAATGAAGGTGTAGAACCATCTCAAGGATGATCAGAAGAAATGGACAGCACCTGAGTTAAATATATGAGTGTCACAGCAAAGGGTCTGAATACTTAGGACCATATGATATTTCAATTTTTCTTTTTTAATAAATCTGCAAAATGTCAACAATTCTGTGTTTTTCTGTCAATATGGGGTGCTGTGTGTACATAAATGAGGAAAAAAAATGAACTTAAATGATTTTAGCAAATGGCTGCAATATAACAAAGAGTGAAAAATGTAAGGGGGTCTGAATACTTTCCGTCCCCACTGTACATTAGTGTGGAGTAGGGATAGCTCATATAGTTTCAGTGTAGTGTAGTGAGACCGTGCCAGCAATCTTGACATTAGTGTATAGCTAGAGTAGGGAAAGTTCAGATAGCGTCAGTGTATTTGAACACATCTATTTGATTGCGTTACTGCCAGTTTAATGCCATTTACTTTTGTGCGCGTTAATGTCAGTTTAACGCCATATCGTTTTGCATGCGTTACTGCCAGTTTAACTCCATTTACTTCTGTGTGCATTACTGCCAGTTTAATGCCATATAGTTTTGTGTGCGTTACTGCCAGTTTAATGCTATATCATTTTGTGTGCGCCACTGTCAGTTTAACACCATATCGTTTTGCATGCATTACTGCCAGTTTAATGCCATATAGTTCTGTGTGCTTTACTGCCAGTTTAACGCCATATAGTTTTGTGCATTACTGCCAGTTTAATGCCATTTACGTCTGTGTGCATTGCTGCCAGTTTAACACTATATCGTTTGACCACAGTGTCAGCCACTTGCTCCTTGATGATGCCCAGCCATTACTGGATTCAGATGTTGGTTCTGAGGTTGAAGATGACAGGAACATGAGCCTAGAGAGAGGGATGAACACTCATAGACAAATTGGCATTCATGTTCCCCAAGCCACAGTGAATTGCCAAGTTGTCTCCAGTGGTAATGATGAAGATGGAGGAGATGGAAATGATGATGATGAGGTCACTGATGTGACTTGGGTGCCAGATAGAGCAGAGGAGAAAACTGAAGGTGAGGCAGCAAAAACCCCAAGGAGGCCAACATCAAGAAAGAGTAGAGAGCAGCTACCCTATTCCATCACATTCTGCAGCTGCTATCTCCTGGCCCACTCCCCAAAGCTCAGCTGTCTGTGCCTTTTTTCTGCAGAAGATCGCACTGTTGCAATCTGCAAACTGTGTCTCAGGCACATCAAACGTGGCAAAAACAGCAACCATTTGGGTACCACATGCCTAACAAGGCATTTAACGTCCAATCACTCAGCCCGTTGGCAAGAGCACCTAAAAGCCACACAAAAGGGGCACAAATCTTTTCCTCCTCCTCCTTACCCACTTCAGTCTGCCCCTGCTATACCGAGTCATTACCTCTCAGCAGCCTCCACTGACAGGGATTATGGCATAGCACAGGGTGTCCCAGGTCCTAGCAGCACATCTGCCACACCACCAGTTGTGGACTGTAGCTAGCAAATTTCTCTGCCCCATCTCCTGCAGCTGAAAAAAAAAATACAGTCCCTGCCACCCACATGCTCAGCATCTTAATGCAAGCTTGTCAAAGCTGTTAGCTCTCCAACTTCTGCCTTGCAACCTGGTGGATTCTGCCTCCTTCAGTGAAATTGCACAATGTGCTGTACCACAATGCCAGGTTCCTAGTCACTACTACTTTTCACATAAGGCCGTTCCATGTCTCTACCATCACGTGGAAGGGAATGTTCTGGCATCGTTGGGCAAGGCAGTGAGCTGTAAAATCTACCTTACTGCTGACACGTGGTCCAGCAAGCATGGGCAGGGATGATATATTTAGTTCACAGCATACTGGGTAACGCTGCTTGCAACTCGAAAGGATGCAGGACTGGGCTCGGTGCTGCAGCTTGTTGTGCCCTCACATCTCCATACAGCTGGTGGTGATGATGCCAGACCTGTAAGCGCTACCCCCTCCTCCTCCTCCTCCGCCACCTCCATGCCCTCCTCTACAGAATTGTCCTATGAACATCAGGTACCCCCTAAGCATTCCAATGGCTATTCAATGAGTCAGGCTAAAAGGTGCCATGCAGTGCTTCAGCTGGTGTGTTTAGGGGACAGGAACCACACTGCAGCAGAGATTCTTGCAGCTCTGCAGGGACAGGCCCAGAGGTGGTTCACACCACGCCAGCTGGAGCTAGGAATGGTGGTGTCCGATAATGGCTTAAACCTCCTGTCAGCCCTTAGACAGGGAAAGTTGACACATGTTCCATGCCTGGCACATGTCCTCAATTTGGTGGTGTAGTGTTTCCTAAGTACGTACCCAGGGTTGCAAGATGTACTAAAACGGGCCAGAAGAGTCTGTAGCCATTTCAGGCGGTCATACACAGCCAGTGCTCGGTTGGCTGAAATTCAGTGGGAATTCCACCTACCCGTAAACTGTCTGATTTGTGATATGCCCACCAAGTGGAACTTGACTTTGGCAACAATGCAGCGGCTATACATGTAGCAGAGGGCCGTCAACGAGTACCTGTGCCAGTACAGCACGACGACAGGCTCAGGGCACCTCAGCTTTTTTTCCCCATGCCAATGGCTGATCATTAAGGATGCATGCACTGTATTGTCACCATTTGAGGAGGCCACAAGGATGGTGAGCAATGACAGTGTATGCATCAGTGACACAATCCCTATTGTGTTCCTGCTGGAGCAGACTCTGCGTGACATTAGGGACAGGGCACTGAAGTCAGAGCAGCAGGAGGAAGAGGAGGACTTCCCTACCTCTCAAGGCCCATTTTATCCAGACACCATCATTCCTATAGATAGTCAAAAAGGGGGAAATGGCACTGTTGGGAAGAGTGTAATATTGGCAAACAAATCGACTGACCATGAAGGTTTTAAAATGAGTATGTAACAATATAAAATATATATGGGACAGTAAAAAGGTGAATATATATGGTGAGTCCCTAAGTAGTATGATAAATCCTGTTTCCAATGTGCAGGAATGGGAGTGAAACCTCAATCCACATAAAAATAGGTGCAACTATCCACCATGTAACTAATAGCTAATGTCAACTGCTATTATTAAGTCAGAAATATATATATATATATATATATATATATATATATATAACAAGTAAAATGCTATAAACAGATAAATCAAGTGAGAAAAATATGTAAATCAAATATATAGTAATAGTGAGCATCCAGTCCATATGTGAAAGAGCTGTGTAGCAAATACAATGCTTGTGAACAAGCGCATCAAATAAAAAACATAAATATATATAAGTGAATTTGGTGAATGTTCAGTCCATACATGAAAAAAATATATGGAAGAAAGAGAAAGTCTCTCAAAACTGGATATCCAAATTCCCAATAAAGTGACTTGTGCTGGTTTTCAAGGTGACTTCTTGTGCTCTCCCTTAGGTATATGCACTCACCAGAAGCCCCCAGCCCTGCAGTGGTAAAGAGCATGTAGTAAATAAGGTCTCCGATCCTGATATCCCTGGAACCAATATGCTCTCCTGCTCCGGAACAAGGTGTATATAATGCAGTATCCACATAGATCAAAAATGGGCATCCATAGTGTAAATCCGATAAAAAAAAAATGTATTTAACACGATTAAAAGAATATAAAAGGACTTTCCTTAGGCATAAGCATATAGGGCTCCAATTGCCCCTTAAAAAGCTTACAGACAAGTTCCTGGGTCTGGACGGCATGCATTCCACAGACCATAATCAGAAAACCGGAAGTGACTGGAAATGACGCTGACGTGTACCAAGTTCTGTTTCATCACTAGACGTCATCTAGTGATGAAACGCATAAGTCGGGACTTGGTACACGTCAACATCATTACCATATATATTCACTTTTTTTTACTGTCCCACATATACTTTATAATGTTACATACTCATTTTAAAACCTTCATGGTCAGTCGATTTGTATGCCAATTTTACACTCTTCCTATCAGCACCATTTTCCCCTTTTTGACTATCTATTTTTGGGCACCACTCTGTGGGGTCTTTGTTTGGGGAGGCTGGGGCTATATTTATACCTAAGTGTGGAATTTTTGTTTAATATACCATCATTCCTATGTCACAGAACACACAGGAGGAGAGAGGGGAGGAGGATGAGGAGGAGGATTCTGGCACTTTCAAAGGCTTAGCAGAAAAGGAAGACATGCATCAATCTATAAGCGATGGCTTTCCAACCCCAGGATCCTTGGGAGTAGTACGTGACTGGGAGGAGGAAGTTCCAGATGCTGTCATCCTGAGTTACCTCGAGGAGCCTGCTTCTCCAGCCTCAGCAAATTTGAGGTGCATGGGCAACCTCATGCTTCAAAGCCTGCGAAAGGAACCAAGAATAGGTGGCATAAAGGGGAAGGATGATCACTGGTTTGAGAAGGGGGAGACACATATGCATATTAAATACAATTTATTGGCAAGGTAAGCTTTGCACTTACAAAAAACAAATTAAAAACAAGCTCATCTGTATGGGGTGGTGTAGTCTGGCATCCAAAAAGAGCATCACGGATATGGCAGAGATGTGAAGAAGCTGCAAAACATTCTGTGGTGACTAGGAAGTCGGTCTGGGCCGCCATGGAGCACAAGGAAATGACGTCACAAGGAGCAGAGAAACACCAAGGGAAGAACGGCTGGATGAACGAGGCTGCGCGCTCGGAGCATCACCTTCTTCTACAGGCCTCAAATATAGGCCACTACTTACTGGTTGGCAACCCTCCGTGACCACCGTTATAAGGGGAAGGTCTCAGAACTCATCCCATCACCACAGAGAGTGCAGAAGATAAAATCTCTTCAGGACACGTTAAAGAGGATTTTATTGAATGTTTTCGTGACTCCAGTATGTTACAGTGTGGTGGAAAACATCGTTTTGAGTCTTCTGTTGGTCAAGAGAGGAGCGTTGGAGAAGGTGTCCGCCTAAGTGAGGCATTTTGGATTTTTTTTGTCCTCGTCGCCCAGGGCTGTCAGCTTCCACATCCCATCGGCAGCGTCTGCATCACATGGTGAACGATTACCTCGGGGCCAAAACAGAGATGGAGAACTTTCCAGCTGACTATCCACTGACTTAATGGGTCATGAGAATAGACCACTGGCCAGAACTTTCTCAGTATGCTATTGAGTTGTTGGGCTGCCCTGCATCCGTGTGCTTTCAGAATGGGCATTCAGTGCTGCAGGAGGTTTCGTTACTGATCATAGAATGCATCTGTCCACAGACTCCGTAGATTGCTTGACTTTTATAAAAATTAATCAGTCCTGGATTACCAGCTATGAAGCCCCTGATGCCGATGTCACTGATTAAGTCTTTTTGGGATGTGGAATCTCTGCAGGACTTCGAGGTTGCCTAGCTTTGAGGGTGTTCAATCATTTCTTCTGGAAGAATGTTTTTGGTATAGGTTTCATGGGCACAATTAACATCCAAAGACCAATTTTTCTGCACCTGTTTGACAGGTGCATATCATTGCAATTTTTTACAGCAAGGCCAATTCTTGCTTTCATCAAGATTACCTCTATAGGGTTATGGTGGGAAGGCGCCACCGACACCCAAAGACCAATTTATACGCACCCGTTACTTCTATCAAAGTCAAAGTGACACCAGAATGTATCCAAAAAATCTGTAATCTTGTTCCCAGTGCACTACATTGTGGCCTCATCATTCACACTGGCTCCCCAGCTGTTACTGAGCAAAATAAAGGCAGTTTTCAGGGAAAATGTCATTTTTTTAGGCTTTATAAATGCAATTATTGCTGCAGCAGATTCTAGACATGGTACAGATCTGCCACTTTACAGGTAGACTAAGGGCCCCCCCCCCCCCAGGCACTATATTGGAAGAATTTTTTTATTTTCATGCTTTCACTTTAAAAATCAAAAAAATCACTGCTCAATTAAAAATTATGTTTTTACAAACTTTTTTTTTATTGATACATGTCCCCCAGGGCAGGGCCCAGACCCCTATAACCATTGTATGCTCAATTACTTGCATATAAGCCTTCAAATTGGGCACTTTTGATTTTTGATGCTTGAGTCCCATTGAATTTAATGGTGTTCGTTATTTGGGTCCAAACTTTTGCAGTGTTCGGAAGTTCTGGTGCAAACCAAACAGGGGCCTGTTCAGCCCATCCCTAGACACAAATGACTGCCATAATACAAAGGGGCACTCAAACACATATGCAATGTGGCCTTTCATAATGTGTCACAGTCATGTAAATACTATAAGCTCCACAACTCTTACCAAAACCCATCCATTTGATTTAAATGTGTTGTAGCTTATACAGCACATCTGGACAAAAGTGTGGACATCTGGACACAGGAGGAAGTAATGACAGTTCAAACATAATGCAATATTATTATTTGGGGGAGGGGGTGCTATAGCAGCAATCATTCACCTTATGACCATTTTTTTTTTAGACCATGTCAAAAAAATGGGGGCTGCACATGAGGGTTTTTTTTGCCCATAATCAATATGGTGTCTCTGGATTTAATTTTTTGAATCTGGTAACTATCTTAAAGTGACCCTGTCAGGCAAAAAAATATTCCAGACAAGAGTTTGCCTGCAAAAAAAGAGCTTTTTATACTCTGTTCTGTGGAAAACTGAATCTACAACCTGCTTAACGTTTCAGCGTGGCAGCCTTCATAGGACACCTCTGCATTCCTCGCTTCCAGCAGTGTCGGATACCTGTATTCACCACCGTAATCAGTGATTCCTTCCTCCAAATCCTACATCACTATTGGACTAAGCAGTGAAATAGGTGCCAGATACATGCGTTCAACACTCCCGGAAGTGTAGAATTCCAATGACACAGATCGGGGTTGTATTGCAGTACACTAAGGAGTCATAGCTACTTAAAAAAGTTTAAAGGCTTGCACAGTCTGGCAGAGCAGAAATAATAGGGGATATGTATTCTAAAAATGAATGGTATAATAGCACTACTAGTACTGCATAAATGTACATACATTGGAATGGTGCTTTGTGGGGATTATTCCTTTTAAGCAATGCAAATCATATTATATATGGTCATATTATGATAATCTGGGCAACAGTAACCATAACATAATATCTAAGCAATCAAAAGACAAATGCACACTGGAGAGCTAAACATTAATATACCATATTGGAGTGGAATCTTTACTTTCCTGCATGAAATGAAAATATAACTGTTTAAAGCCTATCCACATCATCAGTCTACTGTATATTGCTGTTTGTAGCATAAACTTAATAGACTGATTGTTACCAAAAAATAGAAGCGAGTAGTATTTTTTTAAGAACTTGTTTGATAATCTTCCTGTATTGTCCTTTACAGAAACAATGTTTTCCCCTTAGAAAAAATGGGACTTTAAAGACACAGAAACGTAACCAAAGAATGGTATAAACTTTTAAAGTTTAAAGTAGAAAAATGTATCCGAAAAAGATATTTGAAGTAAAAAAAATCTGGATTACAAGGAGTGAGATACAAATTACCTCATCATGTTGCACATGATATAACAGCAGTATAACAGCAGTATTGATACATTTATATAGATAATAGTATAAACATTTCCAATGCGTTTCGGAGTAATCTTGACTCCTTCCTCAGGGACAGTCCTTTTTGCAATCAATGTAAATACAATCTAAAAAGGTAAAAAGCAAATTACAATCATATTCCTCAAATTGTACAGTGACTAGTTGCCTATATGGCATTAAACTGGACATTGAGTGTAATACTCACAATGCCTTGAATCCATGACTCAACATCGGTCAGCACATAAAAACAAGTGATGAAAAGAGACCACCATACAATAGGTGGATAAAAACACTGGAGTGATACAATAAGAAGAAAAAGTTTCTGGAGAAAAGGTAGAGGGCCAAGATTGTATGCACTGGGACCCAATGCCGTGACTGGGAGGAGAGAGTGAGAAGATTGACAAAATATATACTATATATGTGTTGCTACCATGGTATAAATGGAAGGCAAACAAAACTGTATTAGGCAGACATGTACACATACCTATGATGCAATGGAAGGTGACCAGGAGCTCAGCTCCATATGGAGTGGGACTTTGGTTAGCTCTCTCCAGCTGATAATTATTGGTGAACCAAATTACAACCAGCAAGGTCCCTAATAAATATAAAAAGATGTGAGTTGAGTCATTTAATCTATGTGTCATGCTTTTGTAACAACATTATACAGCAGGTGCCAAAGTATAGTATATAGCCACCTACCTAGAGAGTATGAATCCCAGGTATGGTCATAGGCACACGACAAAAAGTATATAGGATAGCCTGGTAAACTCACCGTTCCACAGAAGCAATGGACCTAAGGGTAACTGAAAATGGAGAATACAAGACAACATGTCAGTGTCGCTCACTAGCTAGTAGGTATGAGCTTGATGTTCGGGTCGAACATGAATTCGACTCGAACATCGGGTGTTTGCCGAATATTGAACAATATGGGGCGTTCGCGGGAAATTTGAGCGCTCGTGGAACGCCCCATACTGCACTGCGAGATCGCAGTGCATTGCTGTTTGATGATCAACCAAAGCATGCACCTGACCTGCATGCTTTGGCCAATACCAGCCCCCTCTGCTAAGAGAGCCATAATTGGCCAAAGGCACCCTCATGGCTCAGGGGGACTAAGTCCACGCCCCACACTATATAAGCCTGCCTGCACAGCGGCCCTGTGTAGTGTTGTTGGCGTGGACGAAGACATAGCTTGATTGAGATTGAGCAGGCAGGTTATTCTGTTAGTGGCAGTGTATTTAATATATATATATACAGTATATATATATATATATATATATATATATATATATATATATATATATATATACTCTTCAGCATCCAGTCAGTGTAGCCTAGAGATCTACATTCTACAGTGCATTCTGTGGGGTACTATTTCTAATCTTTTTTTTTTTTAACCTTATATAAAATATTTTATTAAAAATCAAATTGATATACAGACTACACAGCTTTCTAAAACCCTAGGATTAACATGTTAACAATCGTGCATATAAAAAAATAAAATAAATAAATTTTCTTGTCAACCATTTAAATAAAAAAATAAAGTGATAGTGAAGTAAATGATGTACAATTGTCCTTGTGCACGTAAGTGCAAACCAACATTTTTATGTTTGAGGGGGGGAGGGGTGTATTTGTTCAATGGGGAAGGGGGAGAAGATCAAACAAAATTCACAATAAAAAACACACACACACCACAACAACCAAACAGGAAAGATACAGACACATGAGAAAGTCATAGTACATTTATACCACCTGTGCGAGTGAAAAAAGCAAACTGTAAAATCATTGTGCATGCAATTAGGGATGAGCCGAACACCCCCGGTTCGGTTTGCATCCAGAACATGCAAACAGACCGAAAGTTTGCACGAACATTCGAACACCGTTAAAGTCTATGGGACTCAAACATGAGAAATCAAAAGTGTGATTTTAAAGGCTAATATGCAAGTCATTGTCCTAAAAAAGGTTTGGGGACCCGGGTCCTGCCCCAGGGGACATGTGTCAATGCAAAAGAAAGTTTTAAAAATGGCCGTTTTTCTGGGAGCAGTGATTTTAGTGATGCTTAAACTGAAAAAATAAAAGTGAAATATTCCTTTAACATCATACCTGGGGGGTATCTATAGTATGCCTGTAAAGAGGCCCGTATTTCCCGTGTTTAGAACAGTCCTTGTACAAAATGACATTTCAAAGGAAGAAAAGTCATTCAAAACTGCTTGCGGCTGTAATGTAATTTTGGGTCCTGGCAATATGGATGAAAATTATTGAGAAAAACAGCATGGGTAACCCCCCAGCCCATTACCAGGCGCTTTGGGTCTTGTATGGATATTAAAGGGAACCCCGCACCCAAATTAAAAAAAGAAAAGGCGTGCACCCCCCCAGGCCCTATATACTCTGAACAGCAGTATACATGCGGTCCCCGGGTTACAAACAAGATAGGGACTGTAGGTTTGTTCTTAAGTTGAATCTGTTTGTCATTTGGAACAGGTATATTTTTTAAGTGTAGCTCCAGCCAAAAAATCTATTTTAAGCTTTTTGGATAACATGGGGAAGGGTTATCATCACCCCTGTAACATTTGTTTTGCTGTCTGTGCCCCTGTTCAGAAGATTTCACCTCACTTTCTGTCCCAATGAAAGCTGGATTTTGAAAATTTGGGGGTTTTAGGGAAACAAGGATTGGTAATAAAGCATCAGTGGAAACACCTTTTTCCCATATTAACTCTTACAGGAGAGAATTTCCCTTCCTAGGAGTAGATTTCCTCTCACTTCCTGTTGTCTCCCTCCATTTGTAAGTAGGAGTCCTGTGTAAGTTGGATGTTTGAAAGTAAGGGACTTCCTGTATATACTATATGGCCTGCCCTATATACTCTGCAGAAATTTGGGCCTTAGGTGTTGGTGGTACCAGAACACTGTAAGCCCTCACAGTTACTCTTGGTGGGCGCTGGAATGGGCCCTGCTGTGAAATATTATATCAAAAATTGTAATTACACGCCCCTGTTAAACAGGGGCAGAAAAATTGGGCTTTAGGCACTGGTGCTGGTGCCCAGAACCAAAAATGTTCTTAGAAGCTATCAACATGAACATGGAGGAGGTCTAGGATAGTCACTCATCATAGCAGGATAGTCATTCAGCAGCAGCATAGGCAGTCTTCAAGGGATCTCACATTCATAAAAAAATTGGTTACATCAGCATCAGGTGCTTGGTAGCTGGTGATCCAAGACTGATTCATTTTTATGAAGGTGATCCGATCAACCGAGTCTGTGGACAGGCACACTCTGTGATCGGTTACAAAGCCTCCAGCAGTATTGAATGTGCGTTCAGATAGAACGCTGGCTGCAGGACAGGCTGGTAGCTCAATTTCAAACTGTGCAAGCTCTGGCCAGTGATCCATCCTCAAGACCCAGTAACCCAGTGGATTTTCGGCTGGGAAGGTCTCCTAATCTGATCTTGCCCCAAGGTATTCCTGCACCATGTAAATCAGACGCTGGCAATGGTTGCTGGAACCGATCAGACCTTGGGGCTGCAGACTAAAAAATTGTCTGAACACATCGGTCAGACGGCCACCTTCTCCACCGCTCCTTCTTTGACTGACCGAAGCCTCAGCAACACGTTGTCCAGGAGGACCAGGAAATTGTAACCTCCCAGGCTCTTTAAACGCATTGCACAAACCTTTCTGCAAGGCCTCCCGAAGATGTTTTATCCTCTGCTCCCTCTGTGAAGGCTGGATAAGTTCCACAACCTTACCCTTGTAATGTGGATCAAGAAGGGTTGCCAGCCAGTACTGATCCCTCTCCTTGATACCACGAATCCGAGAGGCCTTTCGTAGGCTTTGCAGGATCAGGGAGGTCATGCAGCATAAGTTTGCTGAGGCATTCGGTCCGAAGTCCTCTGGGTCACTAAGGATGACATGATCTGCAGCCACCTCCTCCCAGCCACGTACAAGTCTATGGGTTTCTGGGGACTGAAAACGATCCCTTGAAGACTGCTGCTGATGCTGAGTGCCAGGCTCCACCTCCATGCTGACACAATCCTCCTCCTCCTCCTCTTCCTGTGTGATAGTCGGGCCTGAAGGAATACTGTCTAGATAAAGGGGGCCTTGAGAGGTAAGGAAGTCTCCTCTTCCTCCCTCTGCCTCAAGTACCCTGTCCATTCTTCCACGCAGCGTGTGCTCCAACAGGAAGACAAGAGGGACAGTATCATTGATGCATGCACTGTCACTGCTCACCATCCTTGTGGCCTCCTCAAATGGTGACAGGACAGTGCATGCATCCTTGATCATTAGCCACTGGTGTGGCAAAAAAAACCTGTCACTGAGGTACCGCACATTCCACAAATTCTCTAAAGGGGGCAGAGTCTACCAGCTGAAAAGGCAGCAGTTGGAGTGCTAGCAATTTAGCCAAACTAGCATTCAGCTGCTAAGCATGTGGATGGCTGGGACCGAATTTCTTTTGCCGATTTAGCAACTGGGGTAGGGAACTTTGCCTGCTACAATTGGATTTAGGTGTACCACTAGCAGATTGCCCGCAAGTGCTTGGGACACCTAATTCTACACCTTCATTCCTCTCAGTGAAGGTCTCTGAGGACTGAAAGTATAGCAGGGTTGGAGATCCCAGCTGATGAGGAGCAAGGAGAGGTCCAACTTGTTCTTTGGTGTGGGTCTTTTAAGTACTGTTGCCAATGGACTGCATGGGAGCTTGATATATGTCTGGACAAGCATGTGGTGCCCAAGTGGCTGCTGTTTTGGCCATGCTTAATATGCTTCAGACATATGTTGCAAACAGCAACGGTGCGATCTGCTGCACACGTCTCAAAAAAGGCCCACACCAAAGAACTTTTGAAAAAACGCACGAAGTCAGCAGCACCCTGCACATTCGGAGCTCTCCGGTGTGATGCAGTCAGTTGGCTGTCCTTAAGCTGGCCCCTGGAGGGCATCCTGCCTCATTGGAGATGTGCCTCCTTCTCCTCCTTCTCCTCTTCGCTTCTATCAGGCACCCATGTAAAGTCAGTGACGTCATCATACCCTTCCTCCTTGCCACTGGAGCAAACCTGGCAGTATGCTGCAGGTGGGGGAACATGACTGCCAGTTTCTTGTCCTTCTTAGGCACCCCCTCTCTTTGGGCTCATGTTACTGCCTTCATCCTCAACCTGGGTAACACCATCGGAGTCTTCAAAACGCTCCTCCTGCAGCATGTAGCTGACACTGTGGTCGAACAGTTTGAGGGACTCCTTAGGACATGATGGTGGGGCTAGGGAAGGAGTGACTGATGCCATTGAGCCGACTGGAAAAGGCCGCTTTGGCAGCTGCATTGGCAGCCAAACTTCTCTTAACCTGGGTGACAGAGGATGAGGAGGATGAGGATGGCTTTGTCATCCACTCTACCAACTCTTCTGCACGTTGTGGCTCAACACGGCCAGCTGCCGAAAAAAAGGACAAGCCTGCCCCATGGCCACGTGCTGAGGATGCACCGTGTCCACGACCAGCGCTGTTGGCTGTAGACACAGAGCCTGCCCTCTTTTAGTGGCCTGTGAGCATCTGATTTCCTTGGTGGCCTTCCAGACATGCTGTAAAATTGGATCAGCAAAACACCACCTGAAGTTTACTAGAAAAATTACACCAGGAATGGCCTGCAGTCAGGTATAGGCTTGGCTAGGCTAGAATGCAGTGGATATATATGTAGGAGACTGTATATATATCTTTATGCACTGCAGATCACTGAATCACCTGCTTGCCTGCCTGCCTGAAAGTGTTGTTGAAAACGTACACCAGCAATAGCCTATAGTCAGGTATAGGCTTGGCTAGACTAGAATGGAGTGGATATATATGTAGGAGACTGTATATATATCTTTATGCACTGCAGATCACTGAATCACCTGCCTGGCCTGCCTGCCTGAAAGTGTCGTTGAAAACATACACCAGGAATGGCCTGTAGTCAGGTAAAGGCATGGCTAGCCCAGAATGCAGTGGATATATATGTAGGAGACAGTATATATATTTTATGCACTGCAGATCACTGAATCACCTGCCGCCTGCCTGAAAGTGTATTTGAAAACGTACACCAGGAACTACCTGCAGTCAGATACAGGCTTGGCTAGACTAGAATGCAGTGGATATTTATATGTAGGAGATTGTATATATATATTTTATGCACTGCAGATCACCGAATCACCTGCCTGCCTGCCTGAAAGTGTATTTGAAAACATACACCAGGAACTACCTGCAGTCAGATATAGGCTTGGCTAGACTAGAATGCAGTGGATATATATATGTTGGAGACTGTGTATATATATATATATATATATATATATATATATATATATATATATATAAGGCACTGCAGATGACTGAATCACTTGCCTGCCTGCCTGCCTGAAAGTGTATTTGAATATGTACACCAGGAATGGCCTGCAGTGAGATCTAGCTACACAGGATACATATATATATATATATATATATATATATATATATATATATATATATATATATATATATATACAAAGCTGGGATGTATATATACACTAAATACACTGCAGCTAACTGAATCAACTGCCTGTCTGAATTAGATTAGAAACAGTACACCAAGAATGGTCTGCAGTGAGATCTAGCTTAACTGGATACAGTGTATATATATAGATATATATATAGATATATATCTATATATATATCTATAGATATAGATATATATATACAGTATATATACACAAAGCTGGAATGTACAGTATATATAAAAAAAAATACACTGCAGCTAACTGAATCAACTGCCTGCCTGAAGTAGATTAGAAACAGTACAGCAGGAACAGTCTGCAGTGAGATCTACCTAAACTGAATACAGTATATATATATATATATATATATATATATATATATTGTGACAGTACAGTTCCCTGTTCTAGTAATTTTCGCCCAGGGTTCTCAAAGAGGCAGGTTGAGGGGCTCCAGGGGTATTTAATGTGGAGGAATCTGTTTTATCAGTTTCTTCCAAAGTTTGTAAAATCCATTTGGGGACCTGGAGCCCAGAGATTCCAAAGCGTTATGGGTGGGACGGAATCTCCAATCCTGGGACCGGATTTTGGGAACAGCCAGGAGTCTGGCTGGTTGATTGAGCAGGTGGGTCCTGGGCTTATAACAGAGTCAGGACTAGGGTTCTGGGCTCCACCCAGAGAGACAGGAGGTCTCCAGGAGTCCAGAGAGTGCAGGTGTGCACTAGTGAAAGCCAGAGACCCAAGTCTGAGGATCAGAGCAGTGAGGGGCTGCTTTCTGGATAGACGCTGTGTGTGTTGAAGCTGTGTGCGTCTAAGGAGAAAGATGAGAGCCTGAAGTGGCAGGCCTGAGCAGCAAGGAAGCTGAAAAGAGGTACAGTAGTTGTATGGGAACCCTGTTACATGGCCAAGAGGGCTGAAGTGGCAGTACTACTAAAGAGAGCCAGGTGGCTTGGCATTTTTTCATTTATTATTGTTTTTGGGAGAAGAACCCCTGTGTGGGCATCCAAGTGCATGTATGAACTTTCCTTTATTTTATTCCTTTTAATAAAAGTGGGCTACCTTCCTTTTTATATTGTGTGTATATATATATATATATATATATATATATATATATATATATATATATATATATATATATAATATATATATATACAAAATACACTGCAGCTAATTGAATCAACTGCCTGCCTGAAGTAGATTAGAAACAGTACAGCAGGAACGGTCTGCAGTGAGATCTACCTACCTAACTGAATAAACTGCCTGCTCAAAGTAAATGAAATTACACTCTCTCTCTATCTCTCCGCCAGCAACACACTACACAAGGCCGACGTGCAGGCGGCCTTATATAGTGTGGGGCATGGACTTAAACCCCTGAGCCATAATTGGCCAAAGGTACCCTGCTTTTGGCCAATCATGGCTCTCTTTGCTGATGGCGCTGTGATTGGCCAAAGCATGCGGGTCATAGATAACGCAGTGCATTATGGGCCGTGACACGCTGCTCGAATTTGGCGCAAATGCCCCATAATGTTTGAACTTCGTTGAACGATCGAACAGCCAATGTTTGAGTCGAACTCATGTTCGACGCGAACTCGAAGCTCATCCCTACATGCAATCAAACTTCAGTGAAATATGTGATAATGATGGTATGACTTAGTAGAGATCTATATATTCAGCTACATGTCCCTGGATCGGCCTGAACGCAGTCAACAGGCAAAAGACTGGTTTGCTTTTAAAGACCAGCCTCCCAGTATCCTATAGTCACGTTTTCTCTCTGCCACGAGTAACTGAAATACCTGATAGTTACAGCTGGACACCACTGATCCTTTACAATAGGGCCAGTGGCCTCAATTAGGAACGATGACAAATGTGCAAGCTCTGACTAGGGATCATACCCAACAGCTAAACAGGGACTAGGCTTTAAAGTGACCCTGTTGCTTTGCCCTCCATGGACAAAACACAAAAAAGGTCCAGGTAAACTAAGAGGAACCATGAAAATGTAATTCTGCAATCAACCCTTGACAGGCAAGTGCAAAATTGCAGGTTCTCTGAAATCTAAAAATATTCAAGGACATGCACAGTATAGGCAACTAGAACTGGTTAGATCATGTTCCCACAATAAATATTGTCCATAGTAATGGGAGGGGGGGGGGCTCAAAAACAAGTAGGTACACACCAATCAGAAAGGTATAGACATGATCAGGAGCAATCTCCTGTGCTGAATCAGTGAGCGGTGAATACATCCCTCCTATAGCGCTGCAAAGATGCGGCTTGCAGGACTTTTTTGACCATCCTGCAAGCACACCGCTCCAGTGTGAAAGCCCTCAGGCTTTCAAACTGGACACACAGGAGAGATGCTTTACAGGAGCTTTACAGGCACTATACAGGCGCTATTTTTAGCACTGTAGCACCTTTAAAGTGCCTCAGTGTGAAAGTAGCTTGTTTGAGGACAAACGCTTGCCAAGTTTGTTTATCATTTTCCTTAAACGGTCCATGATTTCCGCCACCTTCAATATTCTGACTCTGTATCTGCCGATTTCTAATCTACTTCAAGCAGTGTATTTGATATATATATATATACAGTCAGTCTAGTATATATGCAGCATCCAGTCAGTGTAGCCTAGAGATCTACATTCTACAGTGCATTCCGTGGGGTACTATTTCTTGTCAAAAGAAGTTTATTGAGTATACAATGTTATAAATATACATAAAGTAAGTTTACAAGGATCTATAAAGTAAGCTCATTGTTTTACAGTAGGTTTATATAGGTAAATATCATGAAATTTCAAATATTAAACATTGGGTTCACGTAAACCTAAATTAAAGATATATATAATTTCCTTAGTTACTTTTGTAGGTATTTAAATGATTTATACCTACTATACATATTGTTTACAAGTAGAGTGTATATAGGTCAAATAAATTCTGATAATGAGCTTTAATCGTAAGGTGGAGAAAAGGAAAGAGAAAGAAGAAAAAGGGTTGAAAGGTAGAGGTATGGTCCACAAGGTTGTCCCGCTCGTCAGTTTATTATTCTTTTTAGTTCTCTTTGAAGCCTTAGAATGGGTGTCTCTGTAAGTCATTTAATCTGTTACCATGGCAACAGGACAGAGTCATTGAAATTTGACAGGAACTGTTGTTTTATCCAAGGGTGCCAAAGTTTTTCAAATTTTGGAATTTGATTTTGATCGATGGCTACCATCTTAGCATGGGACATTGTATTATTCATTCTGTGAATTGTTTCTGCTAGTACCAATGTAGGAGATTTCCATGCCTTGGCCACTGTTTGTTTTGCAGCCGTTATTAGTTGGATCATAAGTTTGAATTGAGAGAGTGTTAACCATTCCGGTTTTAGATTAAGTAAAGTTAAATATGGATCTGGTTGTATTATCTTTTTAAATATTTTAGATGCAATCACGAAAACTTCCTTCCAGAAGGTTTGGATTACTGGACACGTCCACCATATGTGTAAATATGTGCCTATTTCTGGGCATCCTCGAAAACAAAGAGCTGAGGTATTAGGTGAATATTTTGCCACTCTAGCGGGTACAAGGTACCAGCGAGTTAGGACTTTATAATTTGTCTCCAGTGCTAAGATGTTGGGTGAAGATGACTTAGATGTGAGCCATATGTTAGACCAGTCCGTGTCCCGTGGGGTACTATTTCTAATCTACTTCAGGCAGTGTATTTGATATATATATATATACAGTCAGTCTAATATATATATATATATCTATATAGAAATATCTATATCTATAGATATAGATATATCTATATAGATATATATATATATCTATATATATATATATCTATATATATATAGATATATATATAGATATATAGATAGATATATAGATAGATAGATATCTATATATAGCTATCTATCTATATATCTATATATATCTATATATATATATATATATATATATATATATATATATTCTGCATCCAGTCAGTGTAGTCTAGATCTACAGTGCATTCCGTGGTGTATTGTTTCTACTATTTTTCTGGTGGTGTACACAGTACACAATACAGTGTAGCGTGATGTTGCAAAACAAAATCCCCATCATGTCCTGAGGCAGAAGCTCACAAGCCTCTAAAAGAGGGCAAGCAGGCTCTGTGTCTACAGTCAACAGTGTTGGTCGTGGACATGGTGCATCCTCTGCAGATGGCCGTGGGGCATGCTTGTCTTTTTTTGCTACTGCTGGGGCAGGGGCAGAAACATTGGGCCTTTGGTGGTGGTTCCACAACACTGTAAACCCTCACAGATACTATTGTTGGGTGCAGGAATGGGCCCTGCTGTGAAATATTAGATCAAAAATTGTAATTACATGCCCCTGTTAAACAGGGGCAGAAAAATTGGGCTTTAGGCACTGGTGCTGGTGCCCAGAACCAAAAATGTTCTTAGAAGCTATCAACATGAACATGGAGGAGGTCTAGGATAGTCACTCAGCATAGCAGGATAGTCATTCAGCAGCAGCATAGGCAGTCTTCAAGGGATCTCACATTCATAAAAAAATTGGTTACATCAGCAGGGACAGAAAAAGTGGGCCTTAGGCAGTGGTAGTGGTGCCCTAAACATAAATATTGTTGGAAGCTAGCATCATCAAGATTGGGGAGGAATAGGATATTCAGCATAGGCAGTCTTCAAGGGATCCCAGATCAAAACAAATTCAATCAGTTACATCAGCATGAGGTGCTTGATAGCTGCTGATCCAAGACTGATTCATTTTTATGAATATGAGCCTATCAACAGAGTCTGTGGACAGGCGCACCCTTTGATCCGTTACAAACTCTTCAGCAGCACTAAATGTGCATTCAGAAAGCATGCTGAATGCAGGACAGGTCAGTAGCTCAATTGCATATTGAGCAATAGACATGTGCACACTGAAATATTTCGTTTCGGAATTTCGTTTTCGTACGAAAAATATATTTATTTAGTTACTCCCGAAATTCTTTTTATTTATTTCGTTTTTCGTTAAAAATTGCATTCGCCTGAAAATCCAAATTAAGGTTGAATCTGTCATTGAAGGCTTATGATGTCTGTCGAATGTTCATCGAAGATTTGACGGAGCAGCTAAACTGTACGACGCCGAATCTTCTTAGAACTTTCAACAGACACCATAAGCCAAAGTACGTGTGTACTTAGTTCTAGCTATTTTACTGCTCCTCCTCTTTGGTTACAATCAGCCAATAACATTCATCATCATCACTATTTTTATTTATGTTTTCTCCCCTATGTCGAATCTTTTCTCCCCTACATCGAATCTTTTCTCCACTACGTCAAATCTTTTCTCTCTATGTCGAATCTTTTCTCTCTATGTAGAATAATCTTGGACTAATAGAGTTAAGGTTAGGCACATTTGACCACAGGTTTGATGGACACAGACTGTTATTGTCATCATCATGTTGAATCTCTTATCTATATCGAACTATTGTAGCAACAAAACGAAAATAAAGCATTTGTTTATGTCGGATCTTTCGTTTTTCAGATTCGGCACTTTCGTTATCGCTTGTTAAAACGATAAGGAAAATACCTGAAATTCGGACGAAAATGCATTTCCGCCGAAAACGAATGCACATGTCTGTTGAGCAAGTTCTGGCCAGTGGTCCATCCTCAAGACCCAGTAACCCAGTGGATGCTCTGTTGGAAAGGTCTCCAAGTCTGCTCTTGCCCCTAGATATTCCTGCAACATGTACTGTAGATGCTGGCGATGGTTGCTTGAACCGATCAGACCTTGCACTGAAGATTGAAAAATTGTATAAAGGCATTGGTCAGCTGGCTACCTTCTCCACCGCTCTTCCTCTGACTGAATGAAGCCTCAGCAACAGGTTGTCCAGCACCAGGAAATTGTAACCTCCCAGGGTCTGGAAATGCATTGCACAAACCTTTCTTCAAGGCCTCCTGAATATGTTTCATCCTCTGCTCCCTCTGTGAAGGCAGGATGAGTTCTGCAACCTTACCCTTGTAACGTGGATCAAGAAGGGTTGCCAGCCAGTAATGGTCCCTCTCTTTGATACCACGAATCCTAGGGTCCTTACGCTGAATGGCCTCCCTGATTCTGCAAAGCCTGCGAAAGTTTGCAGAGGCATTCAGTTCTGAGTCCTCTGGGTCATTAAGGATCACATGATTCGTAACAACCTCCTCCCAGCCTTGTACAACTCCTCGGGTTTCTGGGGACTGAAAACCATCCCTTGAAGACTGCTGCTGAGTGTTATCCTCCACGTCCATGCTGACACAATCCTCCTCCTCTTCTTCCTGTGTGTTTGGCGGGCCCGCAGGAATAATATCTGGATAAAGGGGGCCTTGAGAGGTAAGGAAGTCCTCCTCTTCCTCCCGCTGTTCTGCCTCAAGTGCCCTGTCCATTTTTCCATGAAGCGTGTGCTCAAACAGGAAAACAAGAGGGACAGTATCACTGATGCATGAATTGTCAGTGCTCACCATCCTCGTGGCCTCCTCAAATGGTGACAGGACAGTGCATACCATGAAGGAAAGGTAACATCCTTGCCCATGCCTGCTAGACCATGAGTCAGCGGTAATATACACCTTACTGCTGACCGCCCTGTCCAACGAGACAAAAACATTGCCTTCCACATGCCAGTAGAGAATCAGAATGGCCTTTCCGTGAAAATAAATGGCGTTTTGGAACCTGCCACTGAGGTACAGCACATTTTACCAATTCACGAAAGGCGGCAGAGTCTACCAGCTGAAAAGGCAGCAGTTGTAGTGCTAGCAATTTGGCCAAGCTAGCATTCAGACGCTGAGCATGTAGATGGCTGGGACCAAATTTCTTTTTAAGGTTTAGCAACTGGGGTAGGGAAATGTTCCTGCTAAAATCAGATTGTGGTGTACTGCTAGCAGATTGGCTGCAAGTACTTGGGACACCTATTGCTATACCTTTATTCCTCTCAGTGCAGGTTTTTGAGAGGACTGGAGGTATACTAGGGTTGGAGATCCCAGATGAGGAGCAAAGAGAAGTCCGCCTTTTTCTTTGATGTGGGTCTTTCAAGTGCTGTTGCCTAGGGACTTGTTGTTATGAGTTTATGTGAAATCTCCATTAATAGCTGTAAAATATTGTAATTATGAATATATTTAAATTAGCTTGTATCTATGTAGGGTGGAACATATTATCTTCACAGAAATCTCTGGTAGACCAGAGATATACAAACATTGTTTGTATACACAAGCCTAGGCACCGACTGATAGCACCAGTCGGTGCCTAACATACTCACTTCAAAGGATCCCATGCTGGGATATGCAATGAAGGGAGACCAACCCGTAATCAATACTTGACTTCCTGGGAAAATTCAAGTTAATCTCCTGCTCAGAATAGTCACAAGGATTTGCATTAAAGGGGGCTGACTTATGCAAAGTATAGGGATTGCAGATATAGCCAGCCCTTAACCAGGAATAGGGAAGCTCACCAATCAGAGCTACGCTATGCCAACCAATGAGGCATCAGCCTGTAATGATATACACAAACTAGATAGAAGGGAAACACACTTTTATAGGAGAGCAGCCATCAGAATGGAACCTTGATGCAAAGGGTAATTATGGGAAAGGTCTGCATTTTACTTGTAGCTAAATATGTTTGTAGATTAATGTTTTAAGGAATATACTCTGTATTCCTTCATGTAATTCTCTTATTTTAACCTAATATTTTCTTCCTTGGTGTGTAGACTATAGATAAATGGTTGTGTATTAGATAGACTTTCAAGTAGTACTCACCAATAAATGTTGTTATTGTGTTAAAACTTTTACTAATGGTCAAAGAACTCTCATTTAACCCAAATCATATCTGAGAGATATTAAATCTCAAATATAGTATACAGGAAGCGGACTGCATGGGAGGTCATCATATGTCTGATCAAGCATGTGGTGCCCAAGCGGCTGCTGTTCTGGTAACGCTTGATCTGCTTCAGACATAGGTTGCAAACAGCAAGGGTGCAATCTGCTGCACACGTGTCAAAAAAGGGGCACCTGCAGAGCTCTGGGGTGTGATGCAGTAGGGTGGCTGCCCTTAAGCTGCCCCCTAGAGGACATCCTGCCTTGTTGGAGTTGTGCCTCCTCTCTTCTATCAGGCACCCAAGTAGAGTCAGTGACCTCATCCTCCCCTCCCTCCTCGTCGCTGGAGCAAACTTGGTACTATGCTGCAGCTGGGGGAACATGACTGCCAGTCTCTTGCCCTTCTCGGTCACCCCCTCTCTCTAGGCTCACGTTACTCCCTTCCTCAATCTGGTAACCCACACCGGAGCCTTCAAATTGCTGCGCATCCTCCAGCAGCATGTACCCGACACTGTGGTCGAATAGTTCAGGGGACTCCTCCGTGCTTGATGGTGGGGCTACAGAAGGAGTGACTGTGGACAAGGAGCCGGTGGAATAGGCCGCTTTGGCAGCTGCATAGGAAGGCAAACTACTCTGAGCCTGGGTGACAGAGGATGGGGAGGATGAGGACAGCTTTGTTATCCACTCCACCAACTCTTCTGCATGTTCTGGCTCAATAACACGGCCATCAGCAGAGAAATAGGACAAGTGTGCCCCACGGCCACCTGCAGAGGATGCACCATGTCCACGACCAGCACTGTAGACACAGAGCCGGCTTGCCATCTTTTATTGGCCTGTGAGTGTCTGCCTCTCCTTGGTGGCCTTCCGGACATGGTGTATATTTTGTTTTGCAACACTACACTGTACTGTATTGTGTACTGTGTACACCACCAGAAAAGTAGTAGGAACTGCGCTATGGCTGCACTGTATTGTAATTAAAATTTTTGATCTAATATTTCACAGCAGGGTCCTTTCCTGCGCCCAACAAGAGTATCTGTGGGGGGTTACAGTGATGTGGCACCACCACCCAAGGCCAAATTTTTGTGCCCCTGTTTAACACGGACATGTAATTACAGTTTTTGAAATAATATTTAACAGCCGGGCCTGTTCCTGCGCCCAACAAGAGTAACTGTGAGGGGTTACAGTGTTCTGGCACCACCAACACCTAAGGTGCAATTTTCTGCAGAGTATAAAGGACAGGCCGTATAGTATATATACTTCTGTTCAGAGTATATAGTGCCTGGGGGCACCCCCACGCCATTTTTTTTATTTGGGTGCGGTGTTCCCCTTAATATCCATACCAGACCCAAAGAGCCTTGTAATGGGCTGGGGGGGACCCATGCCGTTTTTCTCAATGATTTTCATCTATATTATCGGGACTCGACAATACATTACAGCCTCAAGCAGTTTAAGATGACTTTTTTCCTTTAGAAATGTCATTTTGCTGTGGTATTGTTCAAAACACGGGAAAACTGTGCCACTTTACAGGCATACTATAGACACCCCCCAGGCATGATATTTAAAGGAATATTTCATTTTTATTGTTTCACTTTAAGCATTCTTAAAATCACTGCTCCCGCAAAAACGTCCATTTTTAAAACTTTTTTTGCACTTTTTAGGGCAAAAACTTGCATATAAGCCTTTAAAATGAGCACTTTTGAATTTTCATGTTCATGTCCCATAGACTTTAACGGTGTTTGAACAAACTTTTTGGCATGTTCAGATGTTGTGGTGCGAACTGAACCGGGGGGTGTTCGGCTCATTCCTACTAGCTAGTAAAATATGCCATGTATGTGGGTAAGAACACGCTTGAAAGAAGCATCCAAGCAGAACATACTTGTTTAGGTCTATTTACAAGCTCAGCGTCACAGTATGTGAAGGAACTGATGGCCACAAATGAAGACATCTTCTCCCCTGTATTTATATGGCTGCTGCTAACTGTATAAGATCCTCCCCCAGTGTGGGTGGAGAGCAATCTCCATGTGGAAGCAGAGCGCTTCCTTGTCCTGCCATTGTGGTTGGTCCCCCAGGCGTGTGGTGCACGGTGTCGCCCCACCCACACATCCAGAGAGGTAGTGGTGGCGGGATGGCGTCAAGCATCACATGCCCACCGACACACAAGCGGGGGTTCAAGGGCGCAAGGCATAAACAGGGAGAAGAAAGCCATGATGACGTAGGGCAAGGACCTGCGGGCCCACCCCTGGCCAATGGAAACCATGCATACGTTGACTGACGCTGAAGGCCCTGGTCTGTGTATTGCTTGGCAACAACCAGGGTTCGGAACAAGAGTGATTGGAGATAAACACCAAACTCCTACCCGCCCGGAAGAACCACACAAAATTGATGCCAGTCGGCCAGGGATCCAGGGGCAGATGGGGGGCACCAGCTAACCCAGGACCATGGGACGAATGGCACACGCGTGCCAGGCCCGCACATTAACAAACCTCTCCAAAGGGCCGGCCCTAGAGAGATAGTGCAAAAGGTGAAAAGAAAAGTCAGAAAACAAAAGATAAAGATCAACAAAACAGAAATGACAAAAAAAACCCACCAAACAGTTGTGTACAGAAACTTGCTGGCCGTGGGATGTAGGGTCTGGGTATAGAAATTAGATGCCCCCCCATTTTTTAGAGGCATACTGAAGAACAAAGGTATATTGGGTGGACATATATAGAAGGATGGTCCAAAATCAATGTAGCAATTCAAATAGATGTTATAAATCATAAAAGGGCAAGCGGTGCTGATAAAGGTTGAGCTCCAAAAGACTGGATTATTTTTCTATGCCAGCAGAGGTGAATCCTTCCAAGAAGGGTTTAGAGAAGTTAACTGCCTCATTAAGGCCTGGGAAGTGAGTGCCTTCGAGAAGATAAATCCACTTAAAGTCGTTTTAAACCCTTTACAACCACTTTAACCTACAAGTAAGCCTAGATTAAGGCTTACCTGTAGGTGCTTGAAATATCTCCCAGACCTGCACGGTCCAGGAGATACTTGCAAATCGCTATAGGGTGATTTCTTCTGCGCATGCGCCAGAGTTAGAAAGGGCACGCTGTGCCATTTCTAGCTCAGGTCATGCCGCTAAAGGTGGCTCCCGCGTGCATGCGTGGGAGTAACGTCACGCACCGTCACACGACTCCGGCCAGTCACAGAGCCGGAGTTCACAGCCCTGGAAGGAAAAGTGTTGAAGAATGGACGCTCAGTACTAGCGAGGAAGACAGGGACATCGCGGGCTTCTCCTGCAGGTAAGCGTCACATAATGGGCTACTATGCAATGCATAGTACCCCATTATGCTTTACCTTTGCAGGGAAACAAAGAGGAAGTAACACCCATCAGGGTTTACTTCCTCTTTAAGCTCTCTCTGAAGGAGGAGTTTATTCCAATCCCCTCCTCTGTGGTTAGGATGTACCCTATCAAGGGCCAATAATTTGATTTTGGTGAACTGTCCATTGTGTAGAACAGCTATATGTTTTTCCAAGGATAATTCACATGTCTGCAACACATATATAGTATATATTTTGTCAATCTTCTCACTCTCTCCTCCCAGTCATGCCATTGGGTCCCAGTGCGTACAACCTTGGCCCTCCACCTGGTCTCCAGAGACTTTTTCTTCTTATTCTATCACTCCAGTGTTTTTGTCTGTCTATCGTATGGTGGTCTCCTTTCATCACTTTTTTTTTGTGCTGACCGATGTTGAGTCATGGATTCAAGGCATTGTGAGTATTACACTCAATGTCCCGTTCAATGCCATATAGGCAACTAGTCCCTGTAAAATTTGAGGAATATAAACCACAACATGTTGAGCCCTTTCCAACCATATCAAGCGCTTGTGGATATTGGTGCAATTAAAATCAAATAAAATATTAAACAGATTGTAATCAATGTATAAAATATCAAATAACCGTTATAAATCAGCTACTATAGATCGCCCACCAATAGCAAGTGATCTTCAACAAATATTAAACACTAAAAAGCAGCGCTAAACATGGTAAACAATTCACATTTGCAAGTGTAAATTATTATAAGAAGATTGTATAAATAATAATAAAGTCCAAATGACACAGTCAGTGTTGATACTGTATATGCTGAAAGACTGTGTCATTTGGACTTTATTATTATTTATACAATCTTTTTATAATAATTTACAATTGCAAATGTGAATTGTTTACCATGTTTAGCGCTGCGTTTTAGTGTTTAAAATTTGAGGAATATGTTTGTAAGTTGTCTTTTACCTTTTAGATTGTATTTACATTGACTGCAAAAAGAACTGTCCCTGAGGAAGGAGTCAAGATTACTTCAAAACACGTTGGAACTGTCTATACTATTATCTATGTAAATTTATCAATACTGCTGTTATATCATGTTGTAATTTGTACCTCACTCCTCGTAATCCAGCTTTTTTACTTCAAACATCTTTTTCATATACATTTTTCTACTTTCTGTAAATTATTGATACAATTAAACTTTACAATTTTATACCATTCTTTGGTTAAGTTTCTGTGTCTTTAAAGTCCCATTTTTTCTAAGGGGTAAACATTGTTTCCATATAATCCTGGGATGTTGGCCTAAAAAAGCAGATAATATTACCTCCAACTGTTATATCCAAATTATGGGTAGCAAATACCCGGTCCATTCCCCCATTCACCTTAGGAAGTTATCTGCTATATTATCTTTTTTCCATTACATTTTTACTGTTTCTCACTTGGCGAAATATCTGTCTTTAAAGGCAGAGAATGGGATAATCGGATGACAGGCTACCTGAAGAAATATGGACAAACTGAGCGGTTGGAATTTGATCTTACCTCTCTATTTTTTAGTTTGAGTAAATTGTTTGAAAATAAATCAGTTGGCCTGAGAGTGCAAATATTCCCAACTTTTGAAACAGTAGATGCTGATTTAAAAAAAGAATGGGGAAAAAACCCTTAATAAATGTTCTAAGGAGATGATGTTGCTATTGATAACAGCATAAAAAAAAACAAATCAACAATCTAGATAAAGATCTAGATCGAATAAATACACTACTCCAACCCCTAAAAACTCAAACATCATATAATGAGCAAGAGATATTATTAATTCAACGTTTAGATAATTTCAATAAAGGCATTCTCATGAAAAAAGAAAAAAAGATGATAAGAGATAGAACACCATTTAGGGAAGAAAAGGCATATAAATGGCACTCAGGATATAACAAACATCACATGGCAATAATTCTAGGGGTATTGCCACCAATGTCTCTCATTCTTCTTCTAATATTTCTCTCTCTCAATCCCAGTCTTCTTTCAAACATAGGACAAATGGACGTTCCAAAAGATCCAGGACTAATGAAGAAAAACAGGATTGAGTAGCCCATGTTGGAACAAAATCAGCAAACAACACTTAATCCTTCTACACTTGGGTGTTCTGTTTCTATGGTGACATGTAACTCACAAATGGGTGTGGTGATTGAACTTTCTTCTATTTCCTATTGTGAACATGAACACATTAATGCATGTCATGTTCTGGATGGTAGGGAAAAGTCCTCCACTCCCTATGCCCCTATTTTCTAGAATCATTCTTTTCAGAGTCGTCCAACTCCCAACACCACAAAAACAAACAAACTGATAAATTCACAGACAGTCACTTAGAAATAAATGATAATACAATCACTGCTAAGGATACTAAAATGAATATTGTGAATATATCATCACATCCCCTCACTGTTTTTGAGACACGACTCTTTATAAAGGGTCTTAGGTTTTGTCCCAATGACGACCTACACCTCTTCACGTGTAAATTACTACTTAAGAATTTGTATAACAAAATTTCAAATGATCCAACACAACCAAATAAAGATGAAAGTAAGGCTATTGATCAACGTATATCCTTGCTGGAAAAAACTGACCAGACGGATATAATTGATTGTATCTAATTGAACAATTGTTACAGAAATATGGCGAAAAAACTATAATAGCTCCATTACCCAAATCCACACTAAAGAAGAAGTCTGACCGCTTACCACCACCTAGTTCCAATTCTAATGTGGCTGCCTTCCTGAAACTCATGTCTAAAGGTATTGAAAAAATGTCCACCAAATCCAAATATAAGGACAATGTGACATCATAAGAAAAACAGGCTTTGAAAGATTTAGCTAACAATCATTCTTTGACTATCAAATCATCACATAAGGGTGGAAACATTGTTATTATGAATAACGAACAATATATATCCATGTGCCTTAAAATTCTGAAAATCTGAATTGGTATCGCCCAATTTCCCCTAGACTGATTGAAAAATTCAATATAAGCTTTTACAACCTTGTGGACACTGCTTTCAGAAATGGCACCATATCCCAAAAGACATGGGAGTTCATATGCACTGAATTCCCAAGGACCCCCACGTTCTATTCACCCTATTATTTCAGGCAATGGTTCTATCACTGAGAACTTGAGCCGTCTCATTGATGAGCACCTTAGACCCTATGTTGTGAATCTTCCATCTTATGTTAAGGATTAACTTTTTAAAAACTCTACATGGTCTCTATATACCTGGACATGCACTTTTGGTCACTATTGATATATATAGTTCTATCCCTCATACTTCAGGTCTAGCAGCCATTTAACATATTCTGTCCCAGTGGGGAGAGGATGAATGGCCCTAGAGTGACTTTACTATCCAATCCCTGGAATTTGAACTTAACCACAACTTTTTTGTCTTCAATGGTTCTCACTACCTCCAGGTGCAGGGGGTGGTGATGGGGATATGCTGTGCCCTGTCATACGCCAATCTGTACCTGGGGGAGTGGGAACGAATACTCATGTCTGAAACAGTTGTCGATGTACACGGACCACATTATTATGTGGCACCGATACATTGACGACATGTTCATGATATGGGATGTCCCGGAGTAACTATTTTTTACATTTTTGGAAAGATTAAACAAGAATGAATTTAAGCTTATATGTCATATCACCTTAACGAGGTGACTTTTCTTAATGTTATGGTTGTTCGTGGTGAAGATAACACAATTATGACGCGCCTTTATTGTAAGCTAGTGGCTGGAAATTCTGTTCTGCATGCTTCCAGTTTTCACCCAGAGCCTCTACTAACCTCAATACCCTATAGCCAATATTTATGAACAAGGAGAAATCCCTCAGATGAAATATGCTTTCAAAAAGAAGCCAAAACCTTTAAAATGGATTTGTAGAGAGAGGCTACACAAAATCATATCTCAAGAAAGGGTATAGGAGTTAGTAGAAAATACTAGAAATTATTTGCTTTATCGCATCAGAAAAGATAAGAGCATGGACAGCACCACTAGGATAATAATAAAATATTCCAATCAACATGAAAAAATACGAAATTTCATACAGAAGTATTAGCATTTGCTGTCCATGGACCCCAATATTGGTAGGTTTATATCCAAAATACAATCCATAACATTCAGACAAGCCACGTCTATCAAAGATCACATCATTCATAGTGAATACAAAGGGGAATAGACGTGACCTTTGTAAGCTCTAAGGCACATATACATGTGGGGGATGCAATTATTGCAGATACATATGTGTGGGTCCCTCGTGCTCTACCCAATGGCCAAATGTTTAGGGCATGACATTTTGCTAATTGCAAGACATGTGGTGTGGTCCATTTAATGATTTGTGATTGTGGCTCTTTTTGTTGTGGGTAAGACAAAGGTTGAGTTCCGAAATAGAATTTACAAACTTGTTTTGAGCATGAAGACATATGATCCTGAATTACCCTTGGGAAGACATGTTGCCGTTCTATACAATGGACAGTTCCTGAATAGGGATGGGCGAACAGTTCGGCCCGAGCATAAGTTCGGGCCAAACTTTGGTTGTTTGGATGTTCGGCCAACACCGAACAATATGCGGTGTTCGGGACAAATTCGAAAGCCGCCGGAACACCCTTAAAGTCTATAGGAAACTAACATGAAAAAGCAAAAGTGCTCATTTTAAAGGCTTATATGCAAGTTATTGTCATAAAAAGTGTTTGGGGACCCGGGTCCTGCCCCAGGGGA
Source organism: Aquarana catesbeiana (assembly GCF_042186555.1). Lineage (NCBI taxonomy): Eukaryota > Metazoa > Chordata > Amphibia > Anura > Ranidae > Aquarana > Aquarana catesbeiana. The sequence continues at coordinate 146,722,451 of NC_133333.1, forward strand.
CATGTATCAATGCAAAAATTGTTTTTAAAAAGGCCGTTTTTTTCGGAAGCAGTGATTTTTTTAATGCTTAAAGTGACACAATAAAAATGAAATATTCCTTTAAATATCATGCCAGGGGGGTGTCTATAGTATGCCTGTAAAGTGGCGCATTTATCCCATGTTTAGAACAGTACCACTGCAAAATGACATTTCTAAAGGAAAAATTGTCATTTAAACACTTCAGCCCCGGAAGAATTTACCCCCTTCCTGACCAGAGCACTTTTTACAATTTGGCACTGCGTCGCTTAAACTGCTAATTCAATGTCATAATTCAAGGTCATGCAATGCTGTACCCAGACGAAATTTGCGTCCTTTTCTTCCCACAAATAGAGCTTTCTTTTGATGGTATTTGATCACCTCTGTGGTTTTTATTTTTTGCGCCATAAACAGAAAAAGACCGAAAATTTTGAAAAAAAATGATATTTTCTACTTTTTGTTAAAAAAAAAATCCAATAAACTCAATTTTAGTCATACATTTAGGCCAAAATGTATTCGGCCACATGTCTTTGGTAAAAAAAAAGTCAATAAGTGTATATTTATTGGTTTGCGCAAAAGTTATAGCGTCTACAAACTAGGGTACATTTTCTGGAATTTACACAGCTTTTAATTTATGACTGCCTATGTAATTTCTTGAGGTGCTAAAATGGCAGGGCAGTACAAAACTCCCCAAATGACCCCATTTTGGAAAGTAGACACCCCAAGGAAATTGCTGAGAGGCATGTTGAGCCCATTGAATATTATTTTTTTTTGTCCCAAGTGATTGAATATTGACAAAAAAAAAAAATTTACAAAAAGTTGTCACTAAATGATATATTGCTCACACAGGCCATGGGCATATGTGGAATTGCACCCCAAAATACATTTAGCTGCTTCTCCTGAGTATGGGAATACCACATGTGTAGGACTTTTTGGGAGCCTAGCAGCGTACGGGGCCCCGAAAACCAATCACTAATCATTTTTATTGTTATCTCAGGGAATGTAAATATCCCCTATGATAGCAATAGGTAGTGACAGGTACTCTTTTTTGAAAAAATTGGGGTCTATTAGACCCTAGATCAATCACCGCCATCAGGATTTGTAAGGGCGTAAATTTTTGATTTCACTCCTCACTACCTATCACAGTTTTGAAGGCCATAAAATGCCCAGATGGCACAAAACCTCCCCAAATGACCCCATTTTGGAAAGTAGACAACCCAAGCTATTTTCTGAGAGGCATGTTGAGTCCATGGAATATTTTATATTTTGACACAAGTTGCGGAAAAGTGACACATTTTTTTTTTTTTTTGCACAAAGTTGTCACTAAATGATATATTGCTCACACAGGCCATGGGAATATGTGGAATTGCACCCTAAAATACATTTAGCTGCTTCTCCTGAGTATGGGGATACCACATGTGTGGGACTTTTTGGGAGTCTAGCTGCGTACGGGGGCCCAAAAACCAATCACTAATCATTTTTATTGTTATCTCAGGGAATGTAAATATCCCCTATGATAGCAATAGGTAGTGACAGGTACTCTTTTTTGAAAAAATTGGGGTCTATTAGACCCTAGATCTCTCCTCTGCCCTCAAAGCATCTGACCACACCAAGATCGGTGTGATAAAATGCTTTCCCAATTTCCCAATGGCGCTGTTTACATCCGGCGAAATCTAAGTCATGAAATGCTCGTAGCTTCCGGTTTCTTAGGCCATAGAGATGTTTGGAGCCACTCTGGTCTCTGATCAGCTCTATGGTCAGCTGGCTGAATCACTGGCTGCATTCTCAAGTTCCCTGTTGGGACAGGAGAGCCAGAGAAAAACATGGAAGACGGTGGGGGGGGCATTCCTTTCCACTGCTTGTAAAAGCAGTCTAGAGGCTAATTAGCTGCTAGGATTGCTTTTACATGAAAGCCGACTGCTGGCTGAAAAGAGTGATGCCAAGATGATACCTAAACCTGCAGGCATCATTATGGTATAACCACTCAAAGTCCAGCAACATACCAGTACGTTGCTGGTCCTTGTTGGGCATATATTGTAATCTTTTTTTTTTCATGCAGCCTGTGGGCTGAACGAAAAAAAGAGATTGATCGGTGGGTATGCCCACCATTAGAATACCTCCCTTCATCCACCCACTTCTAATGATGGGCATACATGCACCATTTATATATGCCAAAGCATGGGGGCACCTGCCCCAAAAGTTAGGAGCAAATCGCTCCTCCGCCCCTGCTGCCCCCATGCTTCGGCATATATCACCTCCGCTAGAGTCACGGCTTTATATATCGTGGGAGCAAAAGCTGTTGCTGTCAAGATAAATAAATCCGCACTGCAGCTGAATGGTGTACCTGAAGACAAAAAAATGGTTAACAATAAAACACAGTAAACAGTAAAGTATAAAAAAATTGCATACCTGAAAAGCAAACATGATAAAACATAATTAACAATAAAACATTGCAGAATATAATACAGTAAAAAAGAGCAGAACAATAGAGAGAGAATAGAGAGAGAGAGAACGATAAAACGACAACTATTTTTTTTTTTTATATTTTTTTTGTGTTTTTTTTTTTCACACTTTTTTTTTGTAACTGTAACTTTTATAACTGTAACCGGTTCCAGGTTCGGGTCTCTCAAAATGCGATGGCATCTTGGGAGACCCTGTGAAAGTGTGCCTATGCTGAAAGCAGTGCAATGCTGTACCCTACGCTAATACTCAACTAGTGTATGGTACAGTAGCATTCAAAACATTCACCAATGTAAAGACCAGGATTGTCAGGACAGGAGGGACAATAATAGCGGGTGTCACGCCTATATCCGCGCTTGCTGCAGACATGACATCTTTGTTGGGGGGGTTCGTTGGGTAGGGGTACTCGGGAGGACATAAAGAAAATGCCTCTCATGCAGCCGACTGCATTTGGTTGGGGATGTGAATGGGGGAAGTACGGGTGCTGCAGAAGTGGTGGGTTCCCAACTGAGATTGGCGAATGCAGCAGAAAGGGCATTATGGGCACAACGGGCCTGTGTTTGTCTTCTTCTTGGTGGCAGCGGGACACTACTTGTGCTTGCCACCTCACAAGCTTAAACTGCACTTGTGGGACTCGCCACATCACCAAGTGTTACTGCAGTGCTGGTTTAACTACGACCGGGGTGTACTAGGCCGCTGGTGCTTGCCAGTTCACCAAAACGCTACCAAAAAAACTGTTAGCGATCTCAGGGATCAGGCCTGACTCTGCGAACGCTGCAGTTATGTGTTTAGTGTTTTGTAAGTGACAGTGATCGATCGATACTGCACTTGGGTGGGCTGGGCGGAGGGGCAAAACGCAGGTGCTAGCAGGTATCTGGGCTGATCCCGCTAACACTGCATTTTTGGGAACCCTAAACTGCTGGGGATGCTAGTATAGATCTGATCGGATCAGATATTGATCTGTTCAGATACTATACTACTAAGGGAGGTGTATGGTGCGTGCGTGGGTGTTATCGCTAGTGGCACTAACCTGACGCTGCCTGGGGCTGGTGCTTGCCAGTTCACCAAAATGCTACCAAAAAAACTGTTAGCGCTCGCAGGGATCAGGCCTGACTCTGCGAACGCTGCAGTTATGTGTTTAGTGTTTTGTAAGTGACAGTGATCGATCGATACTGCACTTGGGTGGGCTGGGCTGGGCCAGGCGGAGGGGCAAAACGCAAGTGCTAGCAGGTTACTGAGCTGATCCCACTAACACTGTGTTTTTGGGAACCCTAAACTGCTGGGGACGCAATTATAGATCTGATTGGATCAGATATTGATCCGTTCAGATACTATACCACTAAGGGAGGTGTATGGTGCGTGCGTGGGTGTTAGTGGTACTGACGCTAACCTGACGCTGCCTGGGGCAACGCAGACCATATCTGACCCTAAAACCCAAGTTATATCACCGCCGGGCGATCAGGGGGCCAAACCTTTATTAGGTAATAAACGGTGGGTGCCCTGACACTATAAAAAATAAACTAACTAACCAGCATCACACGTAACAGTTATACGGTGATCACTGGTGAAAGGATTAACTAGGGGGCAATCAGGGGGTTAAAACCTTTATTAGGTAGTATATGGGGTCCCTGACGCTATAAAACGCTGACGGCGAACCTATATATTTACCTCCCTAACTAGCATCACCAGTGACACTAATACAGCGATCAGAAAAATGATTGCTTAGTGACAGTGGTGATGGGGGGTGATCAAGGGGTTAAAACTTTGTTAGAGGGGGTTAGGGGGGGTATCCAAGACCTAAAGGGGGCTAACACTAACTGCCCTACCACTTTTAACTGTCACAAATTGACACCAATGCAGTAATCAGAAAAAAAAAACTGCTTGGTGTCACTGTGACGGGGGGGTGATTAGGGGGTGATCAGGGGGTGATCGAGGGGTGATGGGGGGTGTAAAGTGTGCCTGGTGTGTTTTACTGTGTGTGTGTAGTGTTTGTGCACTCACATCGATGTCTTCTCTCCTCGGCGCCAGAACGGAAAATACCGAGCCGAGGAGCAATGACACCACTTCCTCTGCCGCTGTTTACTATACAGCAGCAGAGGAAGAATCTCATTGGCTGGGAGCGATCGCGAGGGGGTGGCCCTCACCTCTGATCGCTCGGACCCCCGCCCGCGGGAGGCAAGTAATGTACCCATACGTTACTTTGCCTGCCCATGTCATTCTGCCGCAGTATATCTGCGTGAGGCGGTCGGCAAGTGGTTAAAACTGATTGCGGCTGTAATGGATTGTTGGGTCTCCACAATATAGATAAAACTAATTGAAAAAAAGGGCATGGGTCCCCCCAGTCCATTACCAGGCCATTTGGGTCTGGTATGAATATTAAGGGGAACCCCGAACCAAAACTTAAAAAAAAAAATGCGTGGGGGTCCCCCCAAAATCCATAAATGGAAGAAGCAGCGCTGTAAAGCAATATGTGATAAATAAATGTCACAATAGTGTTAAATAATATTAGAGTCCATATCTGGTCAATTGAATCAGCAAAGTTCTATAATAATAGTCTTCAAAGGTGAAACGGATGAGGACCCCAGCTTGGGTCTCTACCAAAAATGATTGACAAATAAACTGGATAACCTTCACCACACCACTGTGATATGAGTAAAATGCACGCTTACCAACTGGCAAGCTTAATAAAGCTTGTGACCTTAACCCGGTCGGGGCCTTTCTTGAAATGGAGACACCACTAAAACGTTCCTTAGACCGTGACTAGACCACTAATCTCCATAGAAGGGGAACCTGGATGCGTGAGGTACTGAACTCCTAGTTAGGAGTTGTTCTCTCAGACAATGCCACACAAAAAAAGAGGAAAAGCAACATAGCGTAATCCTGGATGGATGTTTATTTAAAATAATTAAAAATACACTTACAATGTGTCGAATAAAATAGGCATAAGAAGCCGGCCGGCTACATACGAACACCCGTCCTACAGACGGCACGTCAGCACGTCAGCACGCCCAACGTACGTTTCGTCACACTTCTGACGTCGTCTGGGGCACGGGCGACGCACTGACGTGTCGCTCATATATAACAAACAAACATAACCAGACCTCGAACTGAAAACGAGGCCGGAAATCACCCTGCGCTCCACCAAGCAAGGGCGGATGATGTAAAACCGCCATCTTAACTAAGGAAAAAATTAGGTAGGCGTTAAAAAGATATAGGAAAGGAATAAGAAGTTAAATTTAATTAATAAATTCATAAACTGGTTATTTAAACCTTAAAAGGGGCATAACTTCATAATGGTAAAGGGCACACAAAAGCCCTATAGTACCTTACAGAACAAAAAATTAAATGAAAAATAAATTAAATTAAATCACAGAAAGGCCTTAATCTGAGCGACATTGTTGCAGAGAAGAAGGTGATTTCAACGGCCTCAAGTAATCTTTTAACAGTTCAAATCATAACAAACAATATATGCAATATTAGAATAAATTCATAAAACATAAGGTTGGTCTCAAAACCTCCATTACATTAAGGGAGACGTGGAATTAAAGTTTGTACATAATAGAACCCAAATCAACCCCATAAATATGTATAGTTCCTCAGAAATTAATATACATATATTAAGGTGTGGACCAAAAATACCATAACCAACAATTAGTTCTAAACAAATCCAATAGGCTAAATGGAGGAGTTATCATGAATTGTCAATAAAGGCATTGGTATCGGTATCCACATTGAGTCCATGTGGAACATAACATTTAATTTTGTGTATCCAGAGCATTTCGAGCTTAGAGATGCTCCTAGTTAAAGAGCTCCCCCTCCAGTGAGGCCGATACCTATCAATCCCTAAAAAAAGAGTTTTTGAAGGGTCTTTGTTATGAGAGACCAAATAATGTTTTGAAACAGAGTGTTTAGGAAAGCCATTTATGATGTTAGTAATATGTTCATTTAGGCGAACAGAGAGGGGTCTTCTAGTCCTGTCCACATACTGTAGGCCACAGGGGCACTGTAGTAAATAGACGACCCCCTCAGTAGTACAGGTGATAAAAGGCTTAATATCATGCTCTTCTTGTGTGCTAGAGGAGGTAAACTTTAGGGTTCGTCTGGATGGTGCAGAATTTAGCCTGCATACCCGGCATCTCCCACATTTATAGTAACCCTTCAGATTATCGAATAGACCTTGAATACCCCTAACAGGGGGATCAAGAACATTAGGGGCTAATCTATTCCTAAGGGATGATGCTCCCTTGAAAATCACTTAAATCCCTCTTAAGATGGGATCATTACTCAATAGATGCCTTCAGGTCTAGTATGGAAATTAAGGGAACCCTGTGCCAAATTTTTAAAAAAATGGTGTAGGGTCCCCCCAAATCCATACCACACCTGATTTTAAGAGGAACCCTGCGCTAAAATAAAAAAAAGGCTTAGGGGTTCCCCCAAAATTCATACCAGACCCTTATCCGAGCATTCAACCTGGCAGGCTGCAGGAAAAGAGGGGGTGAGAGAGCGCCCCCACCTCCTGAACCATACCAGGCCACATGCCCTCAACATGACAAGGGTGCTTTGGGGTCTGACCCCAAAGCAACTTGTCCCCATGTTGATGGGGACAAGGGCCTCATCCCCACAACCCTTATCCCCACAACCCTTATCCGGTGGTTGTGGGGGTATGCGGGCGGGGGGCTTATCGGAATCTGGAAGCCCCCTTTAACAAGTGGATTCCCAGATTCCGGCCCCCCCATATGAATTGGTAATGGGATACATTGTACTCCTACCATTTCATAAAAAATTGTCAAAAGTGGTAAAAAAGACAAGAGACAGCTTGGGACAAGTCCTTTATGAAAAAATAAAAAAACAAAAATGTCCAGCAATGTAAATTCATGCCACCTGATGGACCAAAAAAAAAAAAAAGCAGCAACAGTTCCGCCTCCATGGGAGGCTTCCGATGAGTGACGCTTATTTTGGGTGACAGCTGTCATATAGCTGAGGGCGGGGTCACCCGTTTGCATCACTGTGTAGCCTCCGTGGCGTCAGAGGGGGGCGGGGTCTGTTCGGATGTTCTTATTTCCCAATATCAAATTTTTGGCCCTTGATAGTGAGCCTGCTCATTGTGAGGTGGCTGGGGAAGACCAGGCTCTCATGGTGCACGTTGGCACCAATGATAAAGTCAGTGGCAGATGGAGTGTCCTAAAGAACGATTTTAGGGACTTAGGAGCTAAATTGAGGAAAAGGACCTCCAAGGTAGTATTCTCAGGAATACTACTGGTACATCGAGCCACACCAGAAAGGCAGAGGGAGATTAGGGAAGTAAACAAGTGGCTGAAGAGCTGGTGTAGTAAGGAAGGGTTTGGGTTCCTGGAGGACTGGGCCGACTTCTCAGTCGGTAACCGGTACTATAGAAGGGACGGACTGCACCTAAATGAGGAGGGTGCAGATCTGCTGGGAATTAAGATGGCCAAAAAGTTAGAGGGGTTTTTAAACTAGGTGATGGGGGGGGAGGGTCCAGAGACAGAGATAGCCAGCGTGGAAGATATTCCAGAGGGTAGTATTGGGGGCATTAGTGGTAGGTTAACCAAGGCACAAAAACACAAGGTGAGTATAGTAGCAAGTCCTAGTTGCAATCTCGAAACACCCAATACGAGGACAATATGCGACCGGTCTAAACTATGTGGCATGTTCACCAATGCCAGGAGCATGGCGGACAAGATGGGTGAACTAGAGATACTGTTGTACGAGGAGGATTTGGATTTTGTGGGAATTTCAGAGACCTGGTTCAACAGATCTCATGATTGGCTGGCAAACATTCAAGGGTATACCATATACCGCAAGGATAGAGAGGGTAAAAAAGGGGGAGGGGTATGCCTATATATCAAGAATAATGTACAAGTGAATGTGAGAGATGACATCACTGAGGGAGCTAGAGAGGAGGTGGAATCCGTATGGGTAGAGCTCCAAAGGGATGAAGCTAAGGGGAAAATAATACTGGGAGTATGCTATAGGCCCCCTAACCTGAGGGAGGAAGTGGAGACAGATCTCCTATCACAATTTGGATTAGCAGCAAGCATGGGAAGTGTTATCATAACGGGGGATTTTAATTATCCAGACATAGACTGGGCGGAGGGAACCGCGCATTCATTTAAGGCTCGCCGGTTCCTTAATGTCTTGCAGGACAATTTTATGGGTCAGATGGTAGACGCACCAACTAGAAATAAAACATTACTGGATCTACTGATTACCAACAATACAGACCTGATCACAGATGTGGAAATACGGGGCAATTTAGGTAACAGCGATCACAGGTCAATTAGTTTCAGTATAAATCACACAAATAGGAAACATAAAGGGAATACAAAGACACTGAATTTCAAAAGAGCCAACTTCCCTAAACTACAAACCTTGCTAAAAGGCATAAATTGGCATAAAATATTAGGAACAAAGAATACGGAGGAGAGATGGATTTGCTTTAAGAGCATATTAAATAAGGGCATTAGCCAATGTATCCCATTGGATAATAAATTTAAAAGAGCGAACAAAAATCCTGGATGGCTTAACTCCAATGTAAAAATGCATATAAAAGCAAAGGAGAAGGCCTTTAAAAAATACAAGGTTGAGGGATCATCCTCAGCATTCAGACTTTATAAAGAATGCAACAAGAAATGTAAGGGTGCAATTAGGACGGCTAAGATAGAACATGAAAGACACATAGTGGAGGAGAGCAAAAAAAATCCCAAGAAATTCTTTAAGTATGTAAACAGTAAAAAAGGGAGGACAGACCATATTGGCCCCATAAAGAATGAGGAAGGACATCTGGTTACAAAGGATGGGGAGACGGCGAAGGTATTGAATTTATTCTTCTCCTCAGTCTTCACGAGTGAATTGGGGGGCTTTAGTAACCAAAACTGCAGTGTTTATCCTCATGACACAACACAGGAAGCACCTCCATGGTTAACAGAGGACAGAATTAAAATTAGACTTGAGAAACTTAACATTAATAAATCACCGGGACCAGATGGCTTGCATCCGAGGGTACTTAGGGAACTCAGTCAAGTGATTGCCAGACCGTTGTTCCTATTTTTTACAGATAGTCTACTGACTGGAATGGTACCAGCTGATTGGAGAAAAGCCAATGTAGCACCAATATTTAAAAAGGGCCCAAAATACATCCCTGGGAATTACAGACCAGTTAGCCTAACATCAATAGTATGTAAACTCTTGGAGGGGATAAACGATCTGGAGGATGGGATAAATAGTTCAATCTCTGTATTTGCAGATGATACTAAGCTAAGCAGGGCAATAACTTCTCCGCAGGATGTGGAAACCTTGCAAAAAGACCTGAACAAATTAATAGGGTGGGCGACTACATGGCAAATGAGGTTCAATGTAGAAAAATGTAAAATAATGCATTTGGGTGGCAAAAATATGAATGCAATCTATACACTGGGGGGAGAACCTCTGGGGGAATCTAGGATGGAAAAGGACCTGGGGGTCCTAGTAGATGATAGGCTCAGCAATGGCATGCAAGCTGCTGCTAACAAAGCAAACAGAATATTGGCATGCATTAAAAAGGGGATCAACTCCAGAGATAAAACGATAATTCTCCCAAGGTTCTGGTCCGGCCGCACCTGGAGTATGCTGTCCAGTTCTGGGCACCAGTCCTCAGGAAGGATGTACAGGAAATGGAGCGAGTACAAAGAAGGGCAACAAAGCTAATAAAGGGTCTGGAGGATCTTAGTTATGAGGAAAGGTTGCGAGCACTGAACTTATTCTCTCTGGAGAAGAGACGCTTGAGAGGGGATATGATTTCAATATACAAATACCGTACTGGTGACCCCACAATAGGGATAAGTTGCGAGCACTGAACTTATTCTCTCTGGAGAAGAGACGCTTGAGAGGGGATATGATTTCAATATACAAATACCGTACTGGTGACCCCACAATAGGGATAAAACTTTTTTGCAGAAGAGAGTTTAACAAGACTCGTGGCCACTCATTAAAATTAGAAGAAAAGTGGTTTAACCTTAAACTACGTAGAGGGTTCTTTACTGTAAGAGCGGCAAGGATGTGGAATTCCCGTCTCAGCGGGGAGCATTGATAGCTTCAAGAAACTATTAGATAGGCACCTGAATGACCGCAACATACAGGGATATACAATGTAATACTGACATATAATCACACACATAGGTTGGACTTGATGGACTTGTGTCTTTTTTCAACCTCACCTACTATGTAACTATGTAACTATATGATAGTGTACATCCTAACCACAGAGGAGGAAATTGGAATAAACTCCTCCTTCAGAGGGAGCTTACGTGGATTTATCTTCTGAAAGGCACTCACTTCCCAGGCCTTAATGAGGCAGTTAACTTCTATAAACCCTTCTTGGTAGGATTCACCTCTGCTGGCATAGAAAAATGTTTTTGTCTTTTGGTGCTCAACCTGTCTCTGCCCAGCGTGCCCTTTTATGATTTATAACATCTATTTGAATTGCTACATTGATTTTGGACCATTCTTCTATATATGTCCAACCAATATGCTTTTGTTCCTCAGAATGCCTCTAAAAAATGGGAGGGGGGGGGCATCTAATCTCTATACCCAGACCCTGCATCCACCTATGTAATCTATCGCAATGCCCACATCCTGTATTCCCACCAGCCAGCAAGTTTCAGTTTCAACTTTCTTTTATTTTATTTTCTTCTTTTGCACTATCTCTCTGGGGCTGGCCCTTTGGGTTTGTTGATGTGTGCACCTGACACACGTGGGCCATTCGACCCATGGTCCTGGGGTAGTTGATGCCCCCCATCTTCCCCTGGATCCCTGGCTGTCCTGCATAATTTTTGTGTGGTTCCTCCGGGTGGGTAGGAGTTTGGAGTTTATCTCCAATCACTCTTGTTCCACACCTTGGTTGTTGCCAGGCAACACACAGACCAGCGCCTCCAGTGTCAGTCGATGCATGTGCGGTCTCCATCGACCAGGGGTGGACCCGCAGGTCCTTGCCCTATGTCATTGTGGCTTTTTTTCCCCCTGTTTATGCCTGGCGCCATTGAACCCATGCTTGCGTGTTGGTGGGCGTGTGATACATAATGCCATCCTGCCACCACCACCTCTCTGGATGTGTGGGTGGGGCGACGCCACGCACTGAATGCCTGGGTGACCACACACAATGGCGAAACAAGAAAGCTCTCTGCTTCTATGTGGAGACTGCTCTCCACCCACACTAAATACAGGGGAGAAGATGTTTTCATTTGTGGCCATCAGTTCCCCCACATACCGTGACACTGACCTTGTAAACAGACCTAAACAAGTATGTTCTGCTTTGATGCTTCTTTCAAGTATGTTCTTACCACATACATGGCATATTTTACTAGATAGTGAGCGACACAGACATATTGTCTTGTATGCTAAATTTCCAGTTACCCTTAGGTCCATTGCTTCTGTGGCACTGTGAGCTTACCAGGCTATCCTTTATACTTTTTGTCATGTGCCTATGACCATACCAGGGATTCATACTCTCTAGGTAGGTGACTGTATACTATACTTTGGCACCTGCTGTATAATGTTGTTACAGAATCATGACACATAGATTAAATGACTCAATTTACATCTTTTTTTATTTATTAGGGACCTTGCTGCAGGCCCCAGCTGGTTGTGATTTGGTTCACCAATAATTATAAGCTGGAGAGGGCTAACCAAAGTCCCACTCCATATGGAGCTGAGCTCCTAGTCAACTTCCATTGCATCATAGGTATGTGTGTACATGTCTGTCTAATACAGTTTGGTTTGACTTCCATTTATACCATGGTTGCAATACATATATAGTATATATTTTGTCAATCTTCTCACTCTCACCTCCCAGTCACGCTATTGGGTCCCAGTGCGTATAACCTTAGCCTTCCACCTGATTTCCAAAAACTTTTTCTTCTTATTCTATCACTCCAGTGTTTTTGTCCATCTGTCATATGGTGGTCTCCTTTCATCACTTGTTTTTATAGTGCTGACCTATGTTGAGTCATGGATTCAAGGCATTGTGAGTGTTACACTCAATGTCCCATTTAATGCCATATAGGCAACTAGTCACTGTACAATTTGAGGAATATGTTTGTAACTTGCCTTTTACCTTTTAGATTGTATTTACATTGACTGCAAAAAGGACTGTTCCTAAGGAAGGAGCCAAGATTACCCTGAAACGTGTTGGAACTGTCTATACTATTTTCTATGTAAATTTATCAATACTGCTGTTATATCATGTTCAACATGGTGAGTTAATTTGTACCTCACTCCTTGTAATCCAGCTTTTTTACTTCAAATATCTTTTTCATATCCATTTTTCTACTTTATGTAAATTTTTGATACAATTAAACTTCAAAATTTTATACCATTCTTTGGTTACATTTCTGTGCCAAGTCACATTTTTTCTAAGGGGGAAAAATTGTTTCCATATAATCCTGTGATGTTGGCATAAGAAAGCGGATAATATTACCTCCAACTGTTATATCCATGTATTGTCCTTTACGTATGTAAGACCCTGCTAGATAGGTGCTAGGATTAAATAGATACAGTAGATTTAGTGTTGACTCATTGTGTTCTGTGGAGCTGTGTTTCTGATAGGTAAATTTAGCTTGTCACACTATAGTCAGTGTGGTTGCATTTGACTAGATAGGTCTGTTCAGTTTTCTCAGCTGCTGCTAGTTTGTTTACTCCGTCTGCGGTCCAGAAAAGCTGTGAGAACTTTCTGGTTCATAAGTGTAGAATTACAGTATGCAGATGACAGCATGAATATTTATACAGCCCTGGCCAATCCCAGGGAGCTGGGCTTTGATGGCATGGTGAGTAACTGTATATATTCTTTGAGTACACTGAGCTCTGGGTCTTTTTCTGAAGAGGATCAGTCCAGCTGGGAGGGCTTGTTACCCTTCAGGGCAATGTTGCCATGTGTTTGCTGTGCATAGACCTCAGGTGGATGACCTGAGGGCCTGGAAGTTGAGACCACAGAGAGCTGACTGAGGGGCTGTCTGGTATCTCTGGAGATAGGCATCACTTGGAAGTTGGGTAACTTGGAAGTTGGAAGTTGGGTAACAGTTCTGAGAGATCTTAGAGACTTTTGGGCTGCTGCCACCCCTCTTGTATAGAGAGTTAGCTGTGGGTTTGTGTAAAGAGGATACCGGCTGGTGTCCTGAAGAACTTAGTCCACCCAATCCTCTATAAAGAGACTTTGCATTTGTGTCTCTAAAGGAGTTTGTGTTTAACTATCACTACTACTACCTTAAAGCTAAGTCCACTGTTTGTTGCAAGCATGGACATTACTACAGCTTTTTCCAGAAAGAATACCTATTCCTCAAGTTGTAGATAGTTCTTGTTTTTGGAGTGTCCAACTCAACAAACACCCCTAGACTGGTCATTGAAGAAATGTGTGACTGAGCTTGTGTGCCTGGCTGTGGGGCAAAACATCTGGGAAAGACCTGACAATATTCTTACAAAAGTAGAACAAAATACCACAAAACTCTGTCATATAAAGTGCATATAGTAAATTCAGTAGATCTATATGATAAAACCTGAAGGGAGGCATTTATCAAAATAGTCTTAGCCATTGCATTTGTTAATGAGCCACAGCTTGCTAATCTGTCATAGAAGCATCATGCAGTAGAGGAATCATATCAATTTGCACCACTTGTTTTGTCAGATTATGTAGTAAGGCAGATTTGCCACACTGTTGCATTATGCAAAAGTGTGGCAATTACAAATTAGAAAATCTATGGCACAATTTCACACTTTTACATGATATGACAAAATAACTTGGTCTTTATTTAGGCAAGTTGCCTAAAAAGCTCTCATAAAAGCATTTATGAACTAATTTTCAGATAGCAGCGCATGTTTAAAAAGTGGTTTGCCTCACTTAATTTGGCACCAGATTGCTGTGTATATTTTGCTGCAATTTAGTTTATAACACTTGCAACAAACATGCAAAAAAGGGCAGATATTCGCAAAGCCAGAAACGGTGCAACACTCCCAAATGTACAAATGTAACATTTGGAATTCGAGCACTACTGCATTAATAAATGTCCTTCAGAATTCATTATAATTACATCAAAGGTTTTAAATATATTTAGACACAAAGAAGAGCAGCGCCATCTAAGTGCAGCAAAGTCAAAACATTTTATTCCAGGAGAGACAATTTAAAACTCACAAGAGTATGGAAGTGTCAGCCCATTGGAATGTTTTAGGAACATCCACTCATAGGGGAAGGAGGTCGGCTCGCTGGTGGAGAGGCAGCTGTTGGTCTGGTTCCCAGTGCTTCCAGGCACTCAGAGCGGCGGTACACATCACTTCCGGTAGGAGAGTGGGGAGGAACGCACGTTCAGAGCATGCGTGCTCCTTCATCAGGCAATTGTCAGACCAACAGCTGCCTCTCCCCCTGCGAGCTGACTGCCTTTCCCTATGAGTGGATGAACCTCCTAAAACATTCCAATGCGCTGACACTTCCATGCTCTTGTGAGTTTTAAATTGTCTATCCTGGAATAAAATGTTTTAACTTTGCTGCACTTAGATGATGCTGCTCTTCTTTGTGTCTTGTTTCTCGCAGAGTACCTTCTAGCTCATTACGAGTCGGCAGCCGTTCACAGTCAGCACACCTGAGACCACTATCATATCCTGTGCTGCACATGAACTTTCATACATGGACTCCCCGTTAAAGAGAGTAGTTTAATTACCTGCACTCTCTCTCTGACCAGCGCACTTGAGTATGACATTTTTTCTGTGTTTAAATCAATTTACACAATTTACTCCTATGGATAATAACTATATATGTACAGTGTATGCGTATGCATGTGTGTATATATATATATATATATATATATATATATATATATATATATACAGTATCTCACAAAAGTGAGTACACCCCTCACATTTTTGTAAATATTTTATTATATCTTTTCATGTGACAACACTGAAGAAATGACACTTTCCTACAATGTAAAGTATTGAGTGTACAGCTTGTATAACAGTGTAAATTTTCTGTCCCCTCAAAATAACTCAACACACAGCCATTAATGTCTAAACCGCTGGCAACAAATGTGAGTACACCCCTAAGTGAAAATGTCCAAATTGGTCCCAAAGTGTCAATAGTTTGTGTGGCCACCATCATTTTTCAGCACTGCCTTAACCCTCTTGGGCATGGAGTTCACCAGAGCTTCACAGGTTGCCACTGGAGTCCTCTTCCACTCCTCCATGTTGACATCACGGAGCTGGTGGATGTTAGAGACCTTGTGCTCCTCCACCTTCCGTTTGAGGATGCCCCACAGATGCTCAATAGGGTTTAGGCCTGGAGACATGCTTGGAGACATGCCAGTCCATCACCCTCAGCTTTTTTAGCAAGGCAGTGGTCGTCTTGGAGGTGTGTTTGGGGGTCGTTATGTTGGAATACTGCCCTGCGGCCAATAATCCGAAGGGAGGGGATCATGCTCTGCTTCAGTATGTCACAGTACATGTTGGCATTCATGTTTCCCTCAATGAACTGTAGCTCCCCAGTGCCAGCAGCACTCATGCAGCCCCAGACCATGACACTCCCACCACCATGCTTGACTGTAGGCAAGACCCACTTGTCTTTGTACTCCTCACTTGGCTGCGCCACACACACTTGACACCATCTGGACCAAATACATTTATCTTGGTCTCATCAGACCACAGGACATGGTTCCAGTAATCCGTGTCCTTAGTTTGCTTGTGTTCAGCAAACGGTTTGCAGGCTTTCTTGTACATCATCTTTAGAGGCTTCCTTCTGGGACGACAGCCATGCAGACCAATTTGATGCAGTGTGTGGTGTATGGTCTGAGCACTGACAGGCTGACTCCCCAACCCTTCAACCTCTGCAACAATGCTGGCAGCACTCTTACGTCTATTTCTCAAAGACAACCTCTGGATATGACGCTGCGCTTGTGCACTCGACTCCTTTGGTCGACAATAGCGAGGCCTGTTCTGAGTGGAACCTGTCCTGTTAAACTGCTGTATGGCCTTGGCTACCGTGCTGCAGCTCAGTTTCAGGGTCTTGGCAATCTTCTTATAGCCTAGGCCATCTTTATGTAAAGCAACAATTCTTTTTTTCAGATCCTCAGAGAGTGCTTTGCCATGAGGTGCCATGTTGAACTTGCAGAGACCAGTATGAGAGAGTAAGAGCGTTAACACCAAATTTAACACACCTGCTCCAAATTTACACCTGAGACCTTGTAACGCTAACAAGTCACATGACACCTGAGAGGAAAAATGGCTAATTGGGCCCAATTTGGACATTTTCACTAAGGGGTGTACTCACTTTTGTTGCCAGCGGTTTAGACATTAATGGCTGTGTGTTGAGTTATTTTGAGGGGACAGCAAATTTACACTGTTATACAAGATGTACACTCACTACTTTACATTGTAGCAAAGTGTCATTTCTTCAGTGTTGTCACATGAAAAGATATAATAAAATATTTAAAAAATTTGAGGGGTGTACTAATTTTTGTGAGATACTGTACATTTACAGTATAGTAGGATGTTTACTTCAAGAGGAGAGCTTTAAGTACTCAGTTAACTTGCCAATTTGTGTTTTTTTGGAATGCCAAAGCAAAGTCCTTTTACGCAAAGGTTTTTCTTGTAGGAGTTGATCAGCATCACACTGACACAGAACAACAAATAGCACTTCAGCCTCCTGGCTATTGAATTGTCTGCCTTGGACTATGTAGGCTCTCTGCCTTTTGGAATGGTGTTATTCTATTTCATTGTTAATTTCATGGTTGTTGTGCAGGTTTAATAATTTTATCTCTTTTTATTGTAATCTAGAAAGATTAAACTGTACCTTCAGATTTATATGTTTAAATATTTTGTTTTTAATATTAACTGCTTTGTTAATGCTAAAACACAAAGGTTTTATTTTAGTATTTATATATATGTACACACACACACACACGCTCACCAGATATTTCTGATTTTCAGGAGGGAGATTATTGATATGAAACAATTTCAATAGTACTAACATCTCACTAGGAGTGCAGTTAGAATTCTACTTAATTGCATTGTTTATTATGTTGAAATTAAATTACAATTGCTCTTGGACAAAGTGCTGTAGGTAAACATCTTTTTAATTCATAAAGTTAAAGGAAAAATAGAAGGCATTTTCAAACTGTTCTCATTAACAAACTTTCTAAAACTCCCCTATATTCTGCCGAATTCTGGTCTCTGTTCAGCACGCAGACATCTGTTGAATGGGCAACGCATACCAGAGTGCAGTCTATAAAACTTTCAATGTTTGGTTTTGCTAGTTTATCTGTTAATCTCAGTTTGTTGGGTGATTTGTTATATTGCAATTGAACACATGGAAGTTTGTAATTGAGACAAAAAGATCACATGTTCTTTTTACACAGTAGCTGCTGTGGATGGAAGATATGTGTGTGGGTTGATTCTAGTATTGTAAAATAAATGGTAAATAATAATGTTTAGAGTGTATATATAACCAAGGCTTTTTTTAGTGTAAGAAGCTGCTTCATTGCAGGGGTGGATCCAGAGTCTTGTCTCGGGAGGGGCACTGCCAGACAATATGTTTTTTGTGGGCAATTTATCGGGGAAATGGCTGGTGTTGGCACTTCAATCATTCTGGCATCATGGTTGTTATGTTGTCAGGATGATTGAAGCGCATTATTTCTATTATTACATTGTACTATACAATGAAATGGTTCAACTCCCCATAATGCAGAATCAGTGGGAGCCCTGAGTGTACCACCGTCGCCTGCCACACATTGCGAATTGTCACTTGCTTGCCACCAGATGCAGATTGTCACTTGCCACGTCACCTGCCACATGTTGTGGATTGTCACTTTGCCACGTCACCTGCCACACGTTGCGGATTGTCACTTTGCCACGTCACCTGCCACATGTTGCGGATTGTCACTTTGCCACCTCACCTGCCACACGTTGTGGATTGTCACTTGCCTGCCACCAGATGCAGATTGTCACTTGCCACACCTTGCAGATTGTCACTTTGCCACGTCACCTGCCACACATTGTAGATTGTCACTTTGGCACGTCACCTGCCATACATTGTGGATTGTCACTTTGCCACATCACCTGCCACACGTGGATTGTCACATTGCCACGTCACCTGCCACACCTTGCAGACTGTCACTTGCCTGCTAAGGTGGTGTTTTGCTTGTCTCTTGCTGTCTCAGAGTCAGGCAGCAGAGAGATAATGTAATCTCTCTGCTGCCCATGCTGCCTGCACAGTGAGAGCGGAAGTTACTGCAGGGATGCAGGGCAGGCGTGGGGCCGTGAGAGATGGTCTCATCTCTCTGCTCCTTTGCCTCCCGACTAGATGATTGGCCAGATGCGCGCTCACACCGAGCCTGTTTTCTTACTCTCACCCGCCCACAAACCACGCCGACCACCCGCAAACCACACTGCCTGGCCCACCCACTCCCTTACCCACCCATGGAGCCGCCCGCTGAGGCATCACGGAGCCACCCACTCTTACACGCCCGCGGAGCCGCTCGTGGAGACGCCCGCTCTCTCACCCGCCTGGCAACACATTTCTCGGGGGTGGCAATTGCCCCGTTGCCCCCCCCCGATCCGCCCCTGCTTCATTGTTGCTTATAGACAGGTACTTCCTGTCCCTGCTAGTTGAGTCAAATACTGGAAATAGCTGGGTCAGAAATCCCAATTGGAGAACTTTCATATCTTCAGTTGCTCAACCAGCTGCCATTCTGGTTGACCATTCTGCCAAACATTGATGTGAGGGCTATGGGGGAACAGTAAAAAGTGTGGTATTCCCTGTACAGGATCAAAGACACGGATGGAAGTGCTTTGGGCTCATAGGTCCTAAATTCATTGCTGAAGTTTCCAGTCCTGGTGTTGGGGCTCTGTGTGCTAAGACCACAATAGTTGAAGAATATGTGCCATCTTTGAGATGCAGTTTATAGGTTCCATAGGAGTGGACCAGAATATGTGCTAAGCACCTGCCCTGTTGCACTGGGGTAATTTGAGAACTGCTCCACAACTCAAGAGTCAAAAGTCTGACCCCAATTTGGGCCTTTGAATAGGGAAATAATTGCCAAAAACCAAGAGATATTAAAAAAGTCTATACCTACAAAGTGTGGCTAGTTCCTGAGAGATATTGAAGAATTATATACCTAAAAAGAATGGCTAGTTCCTGAGAGTTTGGGAGAAGTTTGAGATAGACAAAAACCTGTGTAGTATTGCATTAGGGCCACCCTGGGAGGTGTCAACTGGTTCTCCTGTATTCTAAAAGATGGACTATCTGCAAAGTGTATATCAAACAATATGTGGGACTTTATAAGCACATGGGAGCTTGAATAATCATAAGATAGTTTCAAATCACAACATCAAATAAAAACGATACATTTTATTGAAACATATTGAACTGTTTAAAACACAAATGGCTGATTTGATCACATTTAACATCTGTATATAGATCATAACAGGTTCATAATACACCATTCATATTGCCACATAACAACACTATGACAGATCTTGGATCAAGCTACCATGTGGAAGCACTCAATGCATTTCAACAAACTGTCTTCTTCAAAGGTATGGGTGGTGAATGTTTGTACCATATACGGACATGGAAAACATCATCCATACCTTTAAAAACTACAGACCGATGCCCTCATTTGGTAACCCTTGGAATGTACCATATCCCCAAAGGGTAAGGAACGGACACAAGGACTGCTAAAGGTGTTTACAGATGGACGCTGAAGGACATGTCCACTGCAACTCTCAAGATGGACATTGTAGGGGATTAGTAACTATGCATATTGCCCAAGGTAATGTAAATAGAGCACTTGGCAATGCAACCTGTTATCTACTGGTCCAGCGGTCATGGCTCATCAGTGAAGGCATTCACCGCATGACAGAGACTATTAGGCAAGTGTTTCTGTGTTCTAATAGTTTAGCTGTTGCAGCTTATGTATGTATCTGAAGACTGGTGACAGAAATGTCTTTGTTCTATTATCTTGCATGCACAGTGCTAAATAGGTAGGTATATTCTACTGTATGTGTGTAGTAGTTATTTTGCATCATATTATTAGGTGAACTTATTAATTAAAATATAATTTTTATGTAGTTCCTGTTACCTTTGTTAACTGCTGTCCTTTCTGGTCTGTGATTCTCTAGCTAGCTATAGTTCAGGGCTCAGTAAACAACATAGGGTAGAGCCAGGTTAGTCACTGACAGCCTATAGGTAGCTATAGGTCCAGTTGCATGTCAGATTAGAAACTATTAGAGACTGAAAACCAGATATGTTGACACTAATGTTGTCTGTAAGCAATTGCTTCTCAGGCTGATCGAGTATCTGTTGGAGGATCTCTGTATTACCACTGATCCAGTATTCAGCTCTTCTGAACCAGATGCCACATCTACCAATGGTTTGGAACCAGATGCCACACCTACGACCTTCCCCAGCCTGGGGTCTGCTGTTTCTGCTGCCATCCGCTGCGTCAGCTATGTAGCTTAACTCTGGTGACGCACCTGCCACACACCTCTGTAACCAACAGAAAATCTTACAGGCACTCTTACATCACTGCACTCCTGAGGCTACTGTCACAACATCAGTGGTCTTTGAGCCGGGACTGTACAAAACGTCTCCCTCTACATGTCAGGCTCTGCCACAAGGTAAATGACAGAGGCCTTGTCCTGGGTCAAATTTGCTATAAAACCCACGCTTCCATTTGAAGAAGATACTGGTTCTCCTAATTACACCTCATATACTGTATACAGTACTTTTCCTTGTCTCCTTGTGGCATTGGCCTAGATGTCACAGTGTCAGACACTGAATCAGCAGGGGCTGGGGAAGATGGAGATTGGGGGAATCTGTGTTCCCAATCTAGTGCATAGTGCCGATGTCTCCTTTAAAGTGGACTTGTCACCACCTGTATACACTGTGGTAAATCTAAGCTAAGGTACTAAAAACATACCAGAATACAAAAATAAACAACAAAAAAAACATACACACATAATACATAAACACATAGTATACACGTATGAACCATTCAGATACACAGGTATACCTCAGACCCCCATTGAACTACACATATTAGGTATTCTGACATATGTTGAAGTTTTAAGAATAATTTTACGAACATTATTTTAGTACAACACAAAATACTATCCCAGGTAGTAGTCCTAGTGGAGGCAGCAGCTCTCATTACAGCATATTACACTAACCAATTTCTTCACAAAATACTATGTAAGCCCTGAAGGTGCCACTGAAAGTATACCCAGGTCTTGCTAGTACAGAGCCTGCCTGCAACAGACACAGTTCCATGCACACCAACAACACAGGCTCAATCTAGGGAATGTCTTTTTTTGTATTTTTTGTTAAGAAACTTTGAAACAGAAGAGGGTTGAGGGTCACAGGATACTCCAAAACAATAATAGCAAGCAATAGGAGGACAATCTTCTCACAAAGGTTCACTGCTTCATTCTCCAGCATTCTCTGAGGAGATTGTTCTCCTCTGGATGTCTGTTTATGAAGCTTTGAAGATTGCTTCTCCTTTGGAGGAGTGAAGTGATATAAAAACACTTCAAACAGTGGAGAACGACCCCTGATACTGGAATCTCATGAGACTTTACGAGATTACAGTACCAGAAATTCACCGAAACACAGAGATGTCAGTTTATTAAGAAGTGATAAATTATCACTGCTCAGTACACGGACAGACAGCGTGGTTAATGCTAAAAAAAAATAAAAGGTCCCCCTACAATATATATATATATATATATATATATATATATATATATATACACACACACACACACACACACACACACACATGATATATATATACACACACATTATATATATATACACACACACATAAATATGACAGGGGGGCATGGCTACTGTCTTGGGGGGTCTGAACGAGGTAGAAGGAAGTTAATAATCTTCCTCCTTCCTCCTTAGTTCTCCCCAGATTCTCTCTTCACTCCCTGATTCTCCTCCTCTAAGCTGGTGAATCGGGGAGTGTGAATTCGCCAGTGAAGCGCTGAGATTGCAGCTTCATAAACCGGCCATTTCTGTGTCAGTCAATGAGGATTCTCAGTGTGTGGAGATCATCGGCTGGAGAACACTTTCTCCCCCCATTATCTCTGGTTCATAAACCGTTTATGGACTGTGATCAGTGGCGATCCTCAGAATCACCAATGTTCACTACTTCATAAAGGGACACCTAAATCCTCATAACTGCAGTCACATATGAAAGTCTCAAAGCAGGTCCTACTCACAGTGTCCCAGGAGCAGTATACCACTCAGTTTCCTCCAGGAGTTTTCCTATGTGAAGGAGATAAAAAGATCCTTCTTGCAGACCAGGACATCTGACAGTGCCAAAAATCATTCAAATGAGAAGTATGGACTAAAACAAACATTTATACTCATCAAGGTGGATGCAGCATTGATCCCCCTCTGGCTCTGCAGTGAGAACTGAGTGATCAAACACCGCTCTGAGCAGAGCAGTGTCTCAGTCACTGGTTCCCTGCTCTTCCCCCACAGCGCTTCCTGGATTGCTGGGCTGTAGAGGGGGTGGGAGGGGCTGGCTTAGACTCTCTGTGGATCGCTGAGAGGTTAAGCCAGGTGCCAGACCAGGTATCTGGGTGGATTCCAACCATATGGTCAGGATCTTTACTGAGCCTGGACCAGCTGAGAGCAGGCTTTAGACTGCTGTCAGACGAAAATGGGTCACTTGCAATTCACTCACAAATTTTTGGCAGTGTTAAATTTCAAGTCTGTTAACTTGCTGCACATTTTCGCTACACAGCACTAAAAGCACAAGTTCTAGTTGACACAAATTTGCGTGGCAAGTCTCTTGCAGTGCTGAGTCCATAGCAAGAGCTCTGCAAGTCTACAGCATGAAAATTCAGCCACAGTGACCCCTGTGGTGGGATGACTATTGCACAACATAACTGAACCCGAACTGGCAGCAGACTTGCAGAATAATTGCAAAGAAAGTTGATCTGGAGTTGTGCAATGTGAACTTGCTGGAATTATGCAACAAACTTGTGAAGCCTGGAAAGTCTAGCAATAGCTTAGCAAGTCATTTTCAAACTTGCAGCACAATTGCTTGCTATCTGGGACAGGAGTGCAGAATGAACTGCACTCCTGTGATCTACAGGAGAAGTATAGCGAAAATAGTTTGTCTATACTTCTCCTTTAACAGTCTTCCCCAGGATCACAGCTCATCTCCTGCTAAGGCCTAGACTGTAGTAAAAACCTAACCCCTGAACTCCTGCTGAAGCCCAGACTGCTATCCTTCACAGAGTAAAACTGTCTCCAGGGGCAGCAGCCCCAAGAGAACTCAGGCATCCCAAACATTTATCACCTCACCAGCCAAATTCTGGACACCTCCTTCCAGGGATATGCTGGAGCATGATAAATATTCATGCTGGTCATTTGACGTTCCCTGTTGTATATTCTGGAAGCTTCTTCCATAAACAGGTGAACGTAATCAAGCACACAGCTTAGAAACCCTCACCAGACAAAAACTTAGGATCACTGCTTCAAAAAGCAGCTTAACTGGAGAAGAACGCTAAAACCAAAACAAAGTGATAAAGTTTTAAATGCTTATTTACAGTTTTGTAATTTTACAGTTTCATCTTTTGGATATTATGTTGTTTTTGTGTGTTTATACCAGTTTTAGTGTATTTTTATTAACAATGATTATTATTATTAAAAGTACTTTTATAGCGCCATCAATTTACACAGCGCTTTACATATATATTATACATTCACAACAATATAATTTTGATAAACATTTTATGCAACAATATAATTGTTTAATGCTGCAGGGAGGAACTTTCAAGGCTTTACTGTTCATATAAAAAATGTAAAAACTAGTTCAGCCACCTGAAGTGCATATTGGGAGGCAATCCTTGGCAACGAAAAGCTTAAATGATACAATAATATGATCAAAAGACTAGCAAGCATGGCTTTATATTAGAGTCTGTTCAAGAAATCGACTCATATCTCCATTTATATGAGAAAAAAGCAAACAATTGGTCAGAGAGCTGGCTATGTGTATAGTATATTTGTATTCTGCTAAAGTGTTTGATACAGCTCATCTCTGGTACATAATATGTAAGTTAAGATCTATTTACTGCAGTGGGTCAGAAAACTGAATATTCATAATCTAAATGGTCATTGTTGATAAATGATTTTTCATTTTGGTAGAAAAAAATAGTATATAAAAAATCATGGAGAGAATTAAAATTTAGTGAACCAGTGATGATGGGCAATCTGGGTGTGCTTGTAAATCCCAGCCTTCATTCCTGTGGAGGGGGAGGGGGCTGGACCCAACAAGTAAGATTTTAACTGCTTGAGTCCCCAGGCTTTTGTCTCTCTAAATCCCTTTGAGTCCAAGAGCATTTTTGTTTTAGCAATATCTCAGTTCAGCACATTGTACCAGTCTACCCTAACATATTCAACTTATTTTTAGGGACAGATAAAGCTTTAATTTGGTAACACATTTGGCTACATACACTTTTGTTTCCTTGGTTTTACTGGGAATAAATAGTATTTTTTTTAATGCAATTTCCTATAATCTTTTCCAGTGCAACCCTGATATAATTTGTGCATCCTCATAAATGTACCGAAAAATAAAATCAACAAAGCTGATTTAAATGATATCATATTAATATGGATTTTATTTATGATTTAGTGGAGTGCTAAAGTTCAAAAAGAATGTATGCATTTTACTTTAGGAGAGCTTTAATCTCCACTTAGGGCTACATTTCAACACACTCAAAAGAAAACAAATGTTTGCATAAATTGTTAGCATAATAGTAACATAAGATTATGCAAAAATAAGGTTACAGCACAAAGGTTATTTTATTTTCACAGGTTTGCCATCACTTAATGACGTGCACTTAAATGAGCTTTTGATGTCTGCACAGCAAACGTAAATGTCACCCAGATATTCCGACATCATTGTTGTGCCATAGGGATTAAAGTAGTACTAAAGCTCCACAAAAAATATCACAATTAAATTTGTAATGACTAGTTGAGAATGTCAAATGTTTTCTTTATAATGTCTGAAACGCTTACAGCTTTCTGAGTTTGGAACCACGGCCCCCCAGCTTGCTCTGCGCTACTTCTCTGTGCTCCCTGTGTGGTCAGGCAGTGTGCACTCTCAAATACACAGAAAAGTCCATTAACCCCCTCCTCAGGACTACGAGTCCAATAACACATGCCACTATGCATGAATGACCTCTTTAATCAATTAAGAATCAATTTCTCAGCTTCTTTTTCACATTCGGTGCCTTTGCTGACACCACTTTCCCATCTTTTGGGGCTCATAGACTCCTTACTGTGAATACACTGAAATCCTAGAACACAGCATAGAGTCATCCGGATCACTCACCGAGCATCGAGAGTGGCCATACTCTGTGCAGAGATAGTCATATCCCCTGCAGACTTTCACTCCAGGTTCTCTGATCTCCCATTAGGGAGCTCAGCAACCTCACAGATGTGAGTACAAAAGTGAAATTTAGCTATTCATGATATATTTTCGTTCAATAATATTTATTGGTTTTAACAGGTCAAAAATACAATATACATTCTGAAGACACTGAAAATAGAAACATGTCTTGGCCAACATGGCCTGAGAGGCATCAGGAAAATAAAGCGCAAACACAAGTATCACAGTAGTTAGTGTACCATGAGCGATTAAAAGAATACATCCAACTTTGACTGGACTCAAGCCAGATATGGTTAGGCATTAATGAGAAAACCATAACATGAAATTATAACTGTTTAGAAATATAATGCCCCTAGGATAGTCACAACAGTACCTATTAGCGTGCAGGAGAGAAGAGGGTAGGCGAGAGTCCCACCAGCCACCCCTTATGGGATTACGCTGTGGATGGGGGGACCTTAGCCACCTCATATGTTTAATACTGCTATGAGGCCCTTCCCAGATTTCTCAGGTTCCCATTTTATATTGAGATCATTTTCCCCTGCTTGGGCATAGGAAGGTTTGGACAGGGATGAAGCTAATGAAGAGTAAATTATGTATATTTCCCCCCTCTGATCCATGACGTTCGAACACCAGGATTCATAAGCCGTGACCCTGGGAGGGTCTGGTTTATTGGGCCAGATAGACTGAAGATAATGGGATATTTGTGCGTATCTGAACCATTCTGAGGTAGGCATTTCCAGTTTGTTCACGCAATATCCGATTGAAATGGGGCCTGTAGGAGTTAAGAAGTTCCCTACTCTAATTAAACCTTTGTTGAGCCACCATCGAAAGGCCAGGATGTTCATTCCTGGGGGAAAATTAGGATTGTGGAACAAGTGTGTTAGTGGTAAAAGGAATAATAAACCCGCGCAGTGGAAATAAAAGTGTGTTAGTGAGACCTATGGAACTGCTGCCGCCCAACATGCAGTCACCATAAATGGGGACAGCTGAGTGGATTAATGTGATAGAAGGGTATGGCGCTGTTCCTTTATCTAAATGATGATTCCCTACCTGCGTATTTGTATATTTCTTAGTTCAAAACAAGGTACCTGTATATAAATTCCTAGATGTACCCAAGACGTATAAATATCAGATAGTAGTATTCTTAAAAAATTCCACAGTGTTGAACGAGCTATATATATATAAACAAACCATAAATATATATATAAAATAATACAATAACAATGGTGGTGGTGTCAAATTCCATACATAGTATTACTAGTTAATAATCCAAAAAACATTTGTGGTGAAAGGAAGGAGGAAGGGAGGGGGGAGGGGGGGGGGAAGGGGAAAGGGAATGGGGGTGAAAAAAAAGGGGGGGGAGGAGGAAAGGTGAAAAGGGAGTGAAAGGTCAACCAGTGATAAGGAAACTATCCTAAGATCACTCCTATAAAGTGCAAACGTGCTATCAAGTTCAAAAAGTCCTTAATGTGCAATAAAGTTTTTGTCAAATCCGTTTAAATCCTTATTGGTATAATATCTTGATATATATCTTGTGCAATATCCAGGTGCATGTGATGTTGTGATTGTGATCCTTGCTCTAAAAGTGCAGCCACTCACCGGATCACTTCACCCCTGCAGGGGTATCAGGCAGTTATAGTTTTGCGCCACTGTACGGCAATCTATGGCAGACTCAGGATCGTGGTATATCATATGTAAAGAGAGAAGGGGTGCCCATAGCGTAAAATCGTTTAAAAAGATATTTATTAAACAATTAAAAAGGTACTCACAATTTCACAGTATAAAACAAGCAGAGTAAAAAGTCACGGTTAACCTTCAGCTCTGGTAAGTAAGTAGTGTTGGGAAGCACAGATTAGGCCACGCCCTACGCGTTTCGTCGTTAGGACGTCTACGGGAGCATGGGAGACGTCCTAATGACGAAACGTGTAGGGCGTGGCCTAATCTGTGCTTCCCAACACTACTTACTCCTTAATATTGCACATTAGGGACTTTTTGAACTTGATAGCACGTTTACACTTTATAGGAGTGATCTTAGGATAGTTTCCTTATCACTGGTTGACCTTTCACTTCCTTTTCACCTTTCCTCCTCCCCCCCCTTTTTTCACCCCCATTCCCTTTCCCCTTCCCCCCCCCCCCTCCCTCCCCCCTCCCTTCCTCCTTCCTTTCACCACAAATGTTTTTTGGATTATTAACTAGTAATACTATGTATGGAATTTGACACCACCACCATTGTTATTGTATTATTTTATATATATATTTATGGTTTGTTTATATATATATATATAGCTCGTTCAACACTGTGGAATTTTTTAAGTGTGTTAGTGGCCTAGGACTGAAATCAATGAGGGATGTTTGTGCATGCAATCACACAGGGCCAGTGACTAGTGAGTGTGACAGGGTAGGGGGCCAAGATAGGAGGTCTGAGTTTTGTGGGGGACCACAATAAAAAAAATCGATTGTATGATGGAGAACCGCTTGCCTCTTCATTGACATCCAGCCGGGTTATAAGTCTCGTAAGTATGCGATGGAGATCTGGGCAAGTTGAGCTGCTTGGTAGTATCACCAAATGTTGGGGAGGGCAAGTCCCCCTTGCGTCCTTGAGTCTAAATAGGATATTTTTAGAGCATCTTCTGCCCTTAGGTCCCCAAATAAATTTCAAAATGTTTGATTCATGATATATTTTATCCAATTATCTGTTAAACTACTACACCATAAGGAACCCCCTGCGACCTCTGTCACTTTTTTTTTCTTTTTTTCTCCTTATCTTTGGAGGTACCCCAGTTATATTCATAGTTAGACACGTGTAGAATGGAAAAACATTGTTTAATTTCCTTTCAGATAGATTTGTAATGTTACTAATTTTGTTTTGTTAATTTGTTTAGTTTAGTTTTGTCTAATAATTTTCTAATGAATTCCGAACTTTCAGAAAGATTTGAAATTGAATTGGTCGAGAAATGATCGACCAATTCAAATTCTGTGTTGTTAAGGAGTGAGCCGGGAAGCCAGCCGCCACGTCCTTAACAACTGATAGCTCATCAGCTTCTCCACTGAAAGCTGAAATGTAAACAAAAGAATATCTGCAAAAGAAAATTCAGAAAAAAACAGATACTATTTCATTTGGAGATTCAGATACATCTGAATCTCTGAATAACCAAAAATTTGGCTGAATTTACATTCGGACTAGAACGAATCACACATGTCTATTCATAGCATGTTTGATAAAGCAATAACAGTCACATGAAACATGTATTACTGGTGCTGTGGTTTAATGAAGAAACTTTTTGCAATCTGGTAGTATGGTTTTCTCTTTGTTGCATATAAGTCATTTAAAGCCCTTTACACTCCTAAAATCCACCCAAAAATGTCTCAGTTTTGCCTGCCTCAATCACTGAATTCTGTTGATTTTTTACCACACTTTCAGGGAATATTTTTTTTTTAACGTCACTCATGCCTACTGCGCAACAAACATCATAGCAGAGCAGAGACAGGTAGGTATATGGCTTTCAAGAGCTGTTGGGGATAGGCATCTGAGCCCAATAAGCATAGGGGTAATTAAAGTGCATATTCACATTTTTGAAAACCTGAACTGCCAGTTTGCAGCTTCTAAAGATAGCAATACATTCTCTTGCATTAAAAGGCAAAAGGGTCAATTACTGCACAGTGTTTTACTTTTCATGAGAAAAAATTCTAATCCACGTCAAATAAAGGCTTATAGGGGTTAAATAGTAGAATGAAAAACATTAACGCAAAAATAATGATTGCACATCTATCCAATATTCATATATATGGACAGAAAATTTTGATGAGGAAATTATCTTGAGATCAAATGGTGAACACAGTTAAAATAATTCATACAGCTTGTTGAACTGATCTCATAGACTTGGTAGAGAAATGTAAGGTGACCCCTAATCAGACCATTACATGCTTTTATCTTGAATATTCTGTTTACTTGAACACCCACCCAGAAAAGGATGCCCTGGAACTGGAAGAGAGAAGGAGAAGAAAACAAGAAACAAAGCAATGCACCTTAACACGCCTATAGCACTTATGATGTGTTCTTGATGCGTTTTGTTGTGTTTATGAAGCATTGAAAAAACATCAATAAAGCTTGTTAAATGCCCATGAAAGTATTGTTTTTTTCTAGGGGGAAGCGATGTAGAGGAAATGATCTGCTTTGAGGCCAGGTTAGGTTGTGGTGTGATAGCATGCATTTTTGTGAATTCTCTGCAAGATGAAATCATATATAGTGCCTTGAAAAAGTATTCATATCCCTTGAAATTTTCCACATTTTCGTCATGCTGCAGACATTGGGATTTTATGTGATAGACCAACACAAAGTGGCTCATAATTGTGAAGTGGAAGGAAAATGGTAAATGTTTTTCAAATTTTTAAATTAAATATCTGAAAAGTGTGGCGTGCATTTGTATCCAGCCCCCTTTACTCTGATACCCCTAACTAAAATCTAATGGAACCAATTGCCTTCAGAAGTCACCTAATTAGTAAATAGTCCACCTGTGTGTAATTTTATCTCAGTATAAATACAGCTGTTCTGTGAAGCCCTCAGAGGTGTGTTAGAGAACCTTAGTGAGCAAACAGCATCCTGAAGGCCAAGGAACACAACAGACAGGTCAGGGATAACGTTGTGGAGAAGTTTAAAGAAGGACTAGGTTTTAAAAAATATCCCAAGCTTTGAACATCTCACAGAGCACTGTTCAATCCATCATCCGAAAATGGGGTATGGCACAACTGCAAACCTACTAAGACATGGCCTTCCACCTAAACTGACAGGCTGGGCAGGAAGAGCATTAATCAGAGAAGCACCCAAGAGGCCCATGCTAACTCTGGAGGAGCTTCAGGGATCCACAGAGTTGGGAGAATCTGTCCACAGGACAAGTATTATTCTTGCACTTGACAAATCTGGCCTTTATGGAAGAGTGGCAAAACGAAAGCCATTGTTGAAAGAAAGCCATAGGAGTCCCATTTTCAGTTTGCAAGAAGCCATGTGGGGGACACAACAAATATGTGGAAGAAGGTGCTCTGGTCAGATGAGACCAAGATTGAACTTTTTGGCCTAAAAGCAAACTTTTATGTATGGCAGAAAACTAACTCAGCTGGTCAGAGTTGATGGGAAGATGGATGGAGGCAAATACAGTGCAATCTTAGAAGAAAACCTGTTTGTAAAACATGTCTGTAAAAGACTTGAGACTGGGGTAGAGGTTCGCCTTCCAGTAGGACAACGACCCTAAACATACAGCCAGAGCTACAATAGAATGGTTTAGATCAAAGCATATTCATTTGTTAGAATGGCCCAGTCAAAGTCCAGACCTAAATCCAATTGAGAATATGTGGCAAGACTTGAAAAATGCTATTCTATCCAATCTGACAGAGCTTGAGCTATTTTGCAAATAAGAATAGGCAAACATGTCACCTAAATGTGCAAAGCTGGTAGAGATATACCCAAAAAGACTTGCAGCTGTAATTGCAGCGAAAGGTGGCTCTACAAAGTATTGACTCAGGGGGGCTGAATACAAATGCATGCCACACTTTTCAGATAGTTATTTGTAAAAAATTCTGGAAACCATTTATGATTTTCCTTCCACTACACAATTATGTGCCATTTTGTGTTGATCTATCAAATAAAATCCCAATAAAATACATTTACGCTTTTGGTTGTAACGTGACAAAATGTGGAAAATTTCAAGGGGTATGAATACTTTTTCAAGGCGCTGTACAGTACCTTGATGCCTTTAAAACTTGGCTTGGTCCAGCTCAAGATGATCATGGAAAAAATCGCCCAGCAGGAAAGGAGGAGAGTGTTGTGTCGATATTGGGTGCATCCTATAGTCTTGCATAGAATTTCCAAGGGGCATTTCCATACTCTTCATCACGAATTGCAGGAGTATCCTCAAAAGTCCTTTATTTATACATACATAAAGATGTCCTCATTTGATGCCCTTCTTGAGATTGTTAGACCCCAACTAAAATGCGGCATCTTGTGTCACCCGATAAACGTCTCCTTTTAACTTTGCGGACCAAGCCAGATGTCTAGACCCCTACTATGAGCCATCCTGTGCCACCAAATACATGTCTCCTCCTAACTTTATGTCTAAGTATTCTCTTTTATTGCCATTACTGAAGAAAATTACCATCAAGTCACTTCCACCACATCACTTCCGGTTCTGATGTCACTTCTGGCTGCCGTGTAGCCACATCCCAATGTCAGAAACCATGAACCAGGCCGAGACAGAAGTACAGTAAAATCACACTTTGTTTATTAATAAAAATAAAAAGGTAAATAGAGTAAGCATAGTCAAAGCATAGCCAGAGTCCAGTAACCGTATCGGGTAGTCAGCCAAGCCAGAGTTCAGTAACCAGATCGGGTAATCAGCCAAGCCAGAAGTCAGGGATCCAAGTAGAGGAACAGCAAGCAGGATAAGAAGCCAGAAGGGATGTCAGCAAGCCAGTCTTTAAACAGGAACGCAGGAGATGGTTTCTTGTGATGTGACCAAGGCGAAGGCAGGAATGAAGTGAGCTGGAGATCTTTAAGTAGGCAGGACTACTGAGCAGATCCACAACAGCTGGTTAACTGTGGAGAGAGATGAGAGCTGGCAATTAGCCGACAGCTGAGTGGCCAGCTCTGAGAAGGAAGGGTTGAGCCAGCCCTGACAGTACCCCCCTCCTCAACGACCCTTACCCCTTGGAGGACCACCGGGCTTGAGGGGAAAACGTCTATGGAAATTACGGAGGAGGGCAGGAGCATGTTTGTCCGAGGATGAGACCCAGGAGCGTTCATCCGGACCGTACCCCTTCCAATGCATCAGGTACTGTATGCGCCCACGGAACCTACGGGAGTCAACAATGGACTGTACCTCATACTCCTCATGGTTCTCAACCTGTATAGGGTGAGGACATGGTACCGAGGTGGTAAAGCGGTTGCAGACCAATGGTTTCAATAAGGAGACATGAAACACATTTGAGATGCGCATACTAGGAAGAAGGTCCAACGCGTAAGCCACTGGGTTATACCTGTGAAGGATACGGAAAGGCCCAATAAACCAAGGTGTGAACTTCAGTGAGGGAACATGAAGTCGGAGATTGCGAGATGACAGCCAGACCCTGTCCCCAATCTATTAGGAAGGTGCGGGCAGGCATCTGCGGTCAGCATGGAGTCTTTACCTATCATTAGCATG
This sequence comes from Aquarana catesbeiana, assembly GCF_042186555.1. NCBI lineage: Eukaryota > Metazoa > Chordata > Amphibia > Anura > Ranidae > Aquarana > Aquarana catesbeiana. Next base: position 146,755,560 of record NC_133333.1, read on the forward strand.
ACGCAAAGCCTCCTGGACTTGTGCCCAAGTGGAACGAAGACCACGGAGATGCTCCTCTAGTGCAGGAATACTCTGCAGAACAAACAAGTCAGGCAACATGGAAGGTTGGAAACCATAATTCACCATAAATGGAGACAAATGGGAAGCAGAATTCAAGGCACTGTTGTGAGCAAATTCTGCCCATGGTAATAGGTCTGACCAGTTGTTGTGATGGTCAGAAATATAGCAACGTAGGAATTGCTCCAAGGACTAATTGTCTCGTTCTGCGGCCCCATTAGACTGCAGGTGATACGCCGAGGAGAAAGCAAGCTGAATTCCCAGCTGTGCACAAAAGGCTCGCCAGAACCGGGACACAAACTGACTACCCCTGTCTGAGACTATCACCTTGGGTAGCCCATGTTAGCAAAAGATCACCCAAGCAAAAATGGAAGCCAGTTAATTAGAAGTGAGCAACTTCTTAAGTGGAATACAATGACACATCTTTGAGAACCGGTCAACCACCATAAGGATAACTGTGTTGCCTTGGGAGTTGGGCAACTCCACAATGAAATCCATAGACAGGTGGGTCCAGGGTCTCTCTTCGTTGGGTATGGGTTGTAGGAGGCCCACTGGAAGGTGTCATGGAGTCTTGCTCTGAGCACACACGGAACAGGCAGCTACGAAGGCAGTTACATCAGCACATAGACTAGGCCACAAGAATTGTTGGGAAATGACCCAAACAAGTTGATTCTTACTAGGTTGGCCAGCTGGCTTGGGAAAATGGTAAGTCTGGAGCTCGGCAGTACGGAGACATTCTGGGACAAAGTAGCAGTCACAAGGTTTCTCAAGAGGAGCATCAACCTGAGCAGCAAGAATTTTGTCACCCAAAGGAGAAGTAAGACTGCTGCGATCCATAGCTAGAATGCGATCAGGAGGAATCATAGGAACCGTAACCGACTCCAACTTGGAAGTGGAGGAAAATTGTCGTGACAAGGCGTCAGCCCTTACATTCTTAGTACCAGGTAAGAATGAGACAATGTAATCGAAACTTGACAAGAAAAGAGCCCATCGCGCCCTTCTGGAAATGAGGTGTTTAGCCTCAGACAAGAATGTGAGATTCTTATGGTCAGTAAGAATGAGAACCAGCACAGTGGTACCTTCGAGGAGATGTCTCCATTCTTTCAGGGATAAACCAACAGCTCTTGTAATTGCACCAGGCAGGTGACAATTTCTTGGAAAAGTAGCCACAAGGATGCATAGCACTCTCAGAGGTAGGACGTTGAGACAGAAGGGCGCCAACACCAGTCTCAGGAGCATCAACCACAAGGATAAAAGGTAACGTAGGATCAGGATGTGCCAACACAGGAGCAGAAACAAAGGCAGCCTTGAGACTTTCAAAGGCATTAATGGACTCGGGAGACCAACTCTGTGAGTTACCGTTCTTTCTGGTCATATCGGTCAGGGGCTTGACCAGAGACGAGAAGTTACAAATAAACTTCTGATAATATTTGGCAAAACCCAGGAAACGCTGCAGAGGACGTAACCCCACGGGCCGAGGCCACTGTAGGACTGACGAAAGTTCCTCTGGGTCCATTGAAAAACCAGCAGTGGAAATGACATAGCCCAGGAATTTAACCTGTTCCCAATGGAACTCACACTTCTCCAGTTTACAATAGAGATTGTTCTCTCTTAATTTCTGAAGCACACGACAGACATCTGTGTGGTGGCTCTCCAGGGACTTGGAAAATATGAGGCTATCATCAAGGTAAACCACCACACATAACTGCAACAAATCTCAGAGGACATTGTTAATAAATTCCTGGAAAACTGCCAGGGCATTACAAAGGCCAAAAGGCATTACGAGGTACTCATAATGGCCTGTTCTGGTATTAAACGCCCTCCTTATTCCTCACGAGATTGTAAGCCCCTCTCAGATCAAGCTTAGTGAAAACCGTTGCTCCCTTGAGGCGGTCAAACTCTGTAATCAATGGGATAGAGTAGGCATCCTTAATCGTGAAATGATTGAGACCCCTATAATCAATACAAGGTCTCAGTTCACCACTCCTCTTCTTCACAAAGAAGAAACCAGCACCAACAGGAGACGAGGATTTGCGGATGAAACCCCGAGAAAGTGCACCTGCAACATACTCCTCAATGGCTTTATCCTCCAAGACCGACAAAGGGTAAACCCGGCCGCGAGGGGGAGTGGCACCAGGTTGAAGGTCAATTGCGCAATCATATGACCAGTGTGGAGGCAAACTACTGGCTTGACCTTTGTCAAAGACATCGCTAAAATCACGGTACTCCTCTGGCGGGGAGGAGAGTGAAGAGGTACCTTGGCTACCTTCCGGAAGCATGTCTCACTACATTGTGGGGACCAGGAGAGAACCTCAGCACGGAGCCAATCAGAAGAGGGCTTGTGCCTCTGTAACCAAGGATAACCAATAACCAGCGGAAACCTAGTAGAGGAAATCCCTTGGAACTGGATTATTTCATGGTGAAAAGCCCCTACGGCCATGGACAATGGAACCGTCTCATGAGTCACATGGGCAGGCTGTAGAGGTCTCCAATCAAGAACCTCAATGACAAGTGGATTGTCACGCAGCTGCAGTGGAATTGAGTGCTTTGATACAAAGGCAGCATCAATGAACAGGCCTGCAGCCCCAGAGTCGATTAGAACCTGTATCTCGATAGGCGACTTAGCCGAAGAGAGGGTGACCGAAACCAGGGGCTTATCCTTCTGGATAACTGGGGACTACACAACATCACCTAAGGTCTGTCCATGACAGGACCTCAAGGTTCAGGTGTTCCCAGGACGGGTAGGACAAGACTTCAAAAAGCAACCTGCCTGGCCACAATAAAGGCACAACTTCTCCCTCCTCCTAAAGGCTCTCTCATCCGCAGAGAGACGCGTAAACCCCAAGTGCATGGCAAACAAGATCAAGCTCTCCAGCTCAGTGGGTATATCTCGGGCTGCTATCTCATCTTTGATGGAATCTGAGAGACCATGAGAAAAAGCAGCCACGAGGGCCTCATTGTTCCAAGCAACCTCTGCTGCCAGAGTATGGAACTCAATGACATAGTCTGCAACAGTTCCCGTACTCTGTTTGATGGACATGAGCAGCAGAAGCGGAGCATGCGGGAACACCAAATACCCTTTTAAAGGAGGCCACAGACACAGTGTAACTCAAGACAACAGGTTTTTGCGACTCCCATAAAGGGTTAGCCCAGGCCAAGGCTCTCTCAGAAAGCAAAGATATCACAAACCCTACTTTGCTTCTGTACGTGGGAAACGCCTGGGGCAGCATCCCAAAATATATATCAACTTGGTTGAGAAACCCTCTGCATTGAACTGGATCGCCCCCAAATCACTGGGGAAGCAGGGCGGAACCAGACATACCTCTTATAGAGGTAATACTCAAGGCGGGTGCCTGCACAGAGATTGGCGCAGCAGCAGGGATGGCCTACAACTCAGGTTGTAACGGAACGGCCACAGTCGGGGATGCCAGGTGAGCTGTGCGACTCAGGAGCATTTGTAACGCCATGGCAAACTGATCCATGCAGTGATCTTGCTCATCCAATCTGGAAAAAATATTACCAACAAGTGGATTGACTGTATCTTCTGAATTCATGGCCTTCGCCTACTGTCAGAAACCATGAACCAGACCGAGAAAGAAGTACAGTAAAATCACACTTTGTTTATTAATAAAAAGGTAAATAGAGTAAGCATAGTCAAAGCATAGCCAGAGTCCAGGTAGACAGCCAAGCCAGAGTTCAGTAACCAGATCGGGTAATCAGCCAAGCCAGACATCAGGGATCCAAGTAGAGGAACAGCAAGCAGGATAAGAAGCCAGAAGGGATGTCAGCAAGCCAGTCTTTAAACAGGAATGCAGGTTTCTTGTGACGTGACCAAGGCGAAGGCAGGAATGAAGTGAGCTGGAGATCTTTAAGTAGGCAGGACTGACGAGCAGATCCACAACAGCTGGTTAACTGTGGAGAGAGATGAGAGCTGGCAAATAGCTGACAGCTGAGCGGCCAGCTCAGAGAAGGAAGGGTTGAGCCAGCCCTGACACCCAACACATTTCATCATTTCCGACCTTGTTCCAGGGAAGTTGAAAGTGACAAATTTATTGATTAATAATGGTTGGATTTTGATCACAGCACCACTGTTAAGTTGGGATGTTTTTATCACATTCACCTTATTTCATAGCTGATATTTGTCTCAATTATTGAATCTGCCCGCTACCCACCTCTTTTATGAGTACTGATACATTAATATAAGCCTTCATGAGATTTGCTGGCACCATCACTTCCATATACTGACATTTGCTGGTGAGGTCGCTTGCTGGCACCAACAATTTGCTGACACAAAAAGCTTTGCCACTGGCAATAACACTCAATGCCTCTGCTCCTGCCTAGCACTGTCAGTATTGGTGGCTGGCTTGATGCTTTTGCCTGCACACAGAAGCAAATGGCGTTACCACACGGTTGTTCTGACCTAGTTCTTTATTATTTCCCAGTGCATATTTCCTGGGATATAGGAACCTCCACTGTCTCTCTCCAGCACCAAGCTAACACTGTATAAATGCTTCACTAATGCACTGTAAATGCTATAGGTGCAGGTAAGTAGCGCTTACAGTGTGCTAGCATTAAAATTAATGGAAGTGGCTGATAAGCAGCACTGCCTCCTAAAAGTGATGCTGCCTGATTTTTAACACAACGCTACAGCACCTGTGTGTGCTGCATTGTGTGGTGCTCATTGTAATATTCATGGCAGGCATTAAATGCTGGTAATGAGGCTTTAAAAACACTGCTTAAATGCTGCTTAAAGTATTGGCACACATGTGAATGAGCTCCGCTTGCCCAACTGCAGGCCCAGGACCAAAACGATGGGTGTCAGCAGGTGGAGGGAAGGGAGAAGAGCAGAGGTCTCCTCCCCTTCTTGCTGTGACCCAGAAAGCAACGTGTATGATGTCACTTCCGGGTTACCTGTCACTTTCCATGGCTAGCATAGCCGTGAAGAAATTTGATTGCAATGCAATGTGCATTGCAATACATTTAGTGGAGCCCAGAGGAGACATGCAGGGTTTTTTTGTTCCCTATGTGATGTAAAAAAAAAAAGTTAACTGAAAAAAAAATGTTTTTTTTTTTTTTTTTTACAAAAGAATAAAGTTACACCAAAGCACAGAAAATTCCCCCCCCCCCCCAATTTTCTTTTTTGAGGCCCCCACATACACGCACATTTGAATGTAAACTCATGTGTCGGGGGTGTCTACACGTGAAAAAGTTGATTGAGATACACATGTTACATATTGCCCTGATGCCAGAGTAAGAGCAAAAATAATATATAATATTATTTATTATTATAATAATAATAATCTAGCACAAGGCTTCCTCCATAAAACTAAACTAATTACCTATAGGGGGCTTTTAATGTTCCACCTAAAGAAAATATAGGGTACTGAAGTTTTGTCGTCATTTCACGGGCGCACAAAAATTTAAGGTTTGACATGCTGGGTATTTGTTTATTTGGCACAACCTTGTCTTTTATATTTTACCAAAAATGTGGTTAGTTGATAGCGTTTGTTTGCTCTAAAATTTACTTAGTGTGTTTTCTACTGAAATTTTGTTTTCTACTGAAAATAGGATCTACCGCTATTTTATTCTCTAGGGCAGGGATATGCAATTAGTGGACCTCCAGCTGTTGCAAAACTACAAGTCCGAGAAAAAACAAGGAAAATGGGGCGCCTCTGAGTATGTATCAATAAACATTTATTATAGAAAATAACATCCACTCACATGGAAGATAGCATATCTGCATTCAGGCATGTCTCTGGATGAGAGGAGAGGGACTGCAAACTTCAGCATGTCCACAAACGGCTGGCAAATCCACATAGGATGATGTGAGGTGGTGGGGCACAGCGGTTCTTCTCCTTGGCACACAGAACTGAGATGTGATGGTATGTAGAAACATCCAGGCATGTGTGGGTTCCAGTGGAGGGGTAAGGAGGACACCGGGTCCTGTCACAAACAGTGCCATGATGTTGTCAGTCTTCTCTGGTAGCACGGCCGTGGAGAGGGAACCAGAAAGAGGCTTGGCACACACAGCAAAGCGTGGCGCGGAGCCGTGACGTCACCAATGTGCGACGCGTTTCCGAGTATACAGGCTATGGATGGTCGGCATAGCAGCACTCCTTTGTCTGATGGGAGTCTGTGGGCCTCTTTCATATAGTCGGCTTTATCTTGTACGACTATACCACCCCCTTTGTCGGCACGTGAGTGGTTTGGATGAGAGATTCTAGGGCTGGAGTTTCAATAACAGAAAGGTTGTGTACATGGGGAGGTATAGAGGAAGATGACTGGCAGTGCTTAAGGAAGTCTGCATACACAACCCTATAAAAGCTTTCCAGGTAAGGGCCTTGGACTGTGCAGGATAAAAAACTGACTTGGGTTTGAATGATGAATGTATGATGGGTGGTGAAGTGGCCAAATGCTGAGTGAAGAGGCTAAGTGTATCCTCATCCTCAGTAAGGGATTCTAGAACGTCTATTAGATCACCATCGTATTCAAAATGATTAGAGGACAGGGGGGGGGTAGATGGGGCTGCGTCATTCACAGTGGGTTTGCTCTGTTTGGCGTGAAAGAACCTTTTTAAAGTGAGATTGCGGATGTATCTATTCAGGTCCTTGAATAGAAGGAAAGGGTTGGGCTTATTTATTGGGGCAAAATTGAGCCCCCTATTAAGTAAGCTTATATCGGCAGTGGAGAGTTCGAGGGAGGATAGATTGAAGATCTTCATAGTTTGTGGAGTTTTGATGTGTTTAGCTCTTTGCCTCGTCCTCCTCTATAGCCTCTCCGGTAAGTTTTCTTTTTCTCTGGTTGGCTCGAGGAGGACTGTGCACTAAAAAATAGGGATTGGAGGGCAAGGAGGAACATGGAACTGAAAGTGTGGATGTGGATGGGATAAGAGGGGAAGGAAACCCCAAAACGAGAGGGTCTGGATGGTCTCTCTTGCTGGATCTTGGGGGGTAGATACCAGAGGGAAGATTCGCAATATTTCCAGATTGAATCTCCATAAATTCATCTGTAGTATTACTGAGGGAATTTTGGTTAGGTAGGTAAGCAACTTCATCATGTTTGGTTAAAGGTGTGACTTCAGATGAGGGGCCATGAATCTGGTGGGGAATGGATGTGTTAGTGGTAGTGGCGAGGTTGGTACCTTTTTTCCTGTAGGAGGGTCTATTGTAAAATTTATTAAGATCAGCTAATAAATTGTTGGTTTTATTGGATGGGGGTTTAGGTCCTATGTGTGTATTAGCACAGGATGTGGGCCGCTGGGAAAAGGTTTTAGTAATGGGGATCTCCATGAGGGGAGGAGGATATGATAGATGGGAGGGTGGTGGAAGACGGGGCTGTGGACGAGTGGTGTGGGGAAGTGCAGAGGGAGGAAGGGAAGGGGGAGGGAAGGAGTGTCTGTGGTCAGTGGTGGATTTTTGTTTCCAATTGAATACCCGATCCAGATTAAAATCATCCAGATCTCTCTTGAATTTGCCTAATTTAGTTTTAACCAGAAACTCTTCATCTGATTTAGTATTTTTGTGTAAAATACCAAGCCAGGAGAGTGGAGCGGTGACTTGATGGTCCGTGATCTCTTTGGCTATGGTATGAGCTTCTGATTTGAATTTCTCGAAAAGATGCAGTCTATGTTCAATCAGGATTTCCATCCACTTTGAGGTGCAAAACTCGGAAATGTTTTCCCATTCCTTTTTGCTGGCAGCATTAAGAAATGGGCAATCTTTAATAATTCTTAAACCTCGGAGTGAGACCTTGGTGGAAATGTATTTTTCCAGAAAGAATCTATCCCACCATTGCTGATTGGCATGTTTAAAAATTCATTCTAGATGTTTAATTTTGCCGCACAAGGTCTGGTGGTACCAGTTAGCTTGATATCATTGGAGAACATGGTGGGAGGTAATAAGGTGTAGAATTCCTCCAGCACATTGTACCTATGAATCTCCACATCATTAAGAAGATCCATAATAAATTAACAAAGTGGTAAAATGCTGAGTATACAACGTAGATAAAACAATAGTGAGCAAATGAATGGGGGAAGGACGGGGGAGGGAGGGGGAGTGGGGGAAGGGGAAAGGGAGGGGGAGGGGACAGATGAGAGGCACTTAAGTAGTTAGTCTGTAGTAGTGCATATGGAAGTAAACACTATACACAGATCAACAAGTGCAGTTGCAATAAGTGGTAAATCTACATATGTTAGACAAGGAACCAATTGCATATAACATAGTATGTTCTAATAAAATCAGACACGGTAAAATAGTAGGCAAGCAGGTGCATGCAGCGCTGAAGCTTCAGTACATGGAACAATTTACAAGTAAAACAGGCGCAGTGCAACAGTACCTCTATAGAGCATACCTTGATAGTCCAGGGGGGTCAGAAACTATATATGATGATTATATATATTTATAGAGTCTGGTCTGTCAGGGCTGCCACTGATGGGACCAGAAGCAAGGTCCAAACAGGCTGAGAAAAAACAAGGAAAACGGGGCGCCTCTGAGTATGTATCAATAAACATTTATTATAAAAAATAATATCCACTCACATGGAAGATAGCATATCTGCATTCAGGCATGTCTCTGGATGAGAGGAGAGGGACTGCAAGCTTCAGCATGTCCACAAACGGCTGGCGAATCCACATAGGATGATGTGAGGTGGTGGGGCATAGCGGTTCTTCTCCTCGGCACACAGAACTGAGATGTGATGATATGTAGAAGCATACAGGCATGTGTGGGTTCCAGTGGAGGGGTAAGGAGTCACAAACAGTGCCGTGATGTTGTCAGTCTCCTCTGGTAGCACGGTCGTGGAGAGGGAACCAGAAAGAGGCTTGGCACACACAGCAAAGCGTGGCGCGGAGCCGTGACATCACCAATGTGCGACGCGTTTCCGAGTATACAGGCTATGGATGGTCGGCATAGCAGCACTCCTTTTAGGGCTGCAACTAACGATTATTTTCATAAATGGTCAATTATTGTTTCGATTAATCGGTTAATAACCTTAAAAAAAGTGTGGTGTATAATTTAGTGAATATGTAAAGTTTTTTAAAAAAAAGCTATTTATTCTTAAATATCTCTATGCAGTGGTAAATATAAACAACCAACTATATGGTTAGGGAGCAAAATATTGAATCCACTCTGAGAATAACAGACAGAAAAGATTTACTGTATATACACTATTAGAGGAGATATACTGTATACACTATTAGAAGAGAAATAGTTTTTTGGCCAATTTGTTGTTGGGCAGATTAAAAACATTACATGCTTTTCTGCAGCTTCTTTTGCGTTAAAAAAAAAAAAAAGTCCTTGACCCTTTCCAAATACGCAGCGGCTGAAAAAAAGCATAGATGTGAACGTGTCCCATAGAAAACCATGTTAAATGAACTGTAGTGTGTTTCTGTAAAAAGCACCAAAAAACACAAAGATGTGAACCAGGTCTAATGCCGCGTACACACGGTCGGACTTTTCAGCTACAAAAGTCCGACAGCCTGTCCGACAGACTTTCGACGGACTTTCGACGGACTTGCGGCGGACTTTCTAACGAACAGACTTGCCTACACACGATCACACAAAAGTCCGTCGAATTCTTACGTGATGACGTACACCGGACTAAAATAAGGAAGTTGATAGCCAGTAGCCAATAGCTGCCCTAGCGTGGGTTTTTGTCCGTCGGACTAGCATACAGACGAGCGGATTTTTCGACCGGACTCGAGTCCGTCGGAAAGATTTGAAGCATGTTTCAAATCTAAAGTCCGTCGGATTTGAGGCTGAAAAAGTCCGTTGAAAGTCCGGAGAAGCCCACACACGATCGGATTACCAGCCAGCTTTAGTCCGTCAGCGTCCGTTGGACTTTTGTAGACGAAAAGTCCGACCGTGTATACGCGGCATAAGACTTTTAGTAACATAATGGGGTTAAAAAAAACTAAAATGAACCCTTTATAGTACAAAAAAAGCAAATAATCGCTACTGTAAGGGGTTCATTTTTTTACTGTAGAACTGTGAAAGTAATATTTACAGTAACGATTATTTGCTCTTTTTGTACTATAAAGGGCTAATTTTATTATTTATAAACCCATTATGTTACTGGCTGATTAATCGATTATGAAAACAGTAATCGATTAATTTCATAATCGATTAGTTGTCAATTAATCGATTAGTTGTTTCAGCCCTAACTCCTTTGTCAAGCATGGGGTGTGTGGGTCTAGGCAAAGTCTTATAATCTAAACAGGGGGAGGGGCCAGATAAATACACACTAGGTTTAACACATTGTATTTTATTCATCTGCATTTTACTTATTTAAATCCTTATTTATTTCTCATGCATTTTTTTCCATCAAGTATTTCTTTGCCATGTTTATCTCATTGTTTCCTGATATGCTGATTATCCTCCAGCCCCTTTGTGCCTACAATGTGTTAAACCTAGTGTGTATTTATCTGGCCCCTCCCCCTGTTTAGACTATAAGACTTTGCCTAGACCCACATACCCCATGCTTGACAAAGGAGTGCTGCTATGCCAACCATCCATAGCCTGTATACTCGGAAACGCGTCGCACATTGGTGACGTCACGGCTCCGCGCCATGCTTTGCTGTGCATGCCAAGCCTCTTTCTGGTTCCCTCTCCACGGCCTTGCTACCAGAGGAGACTGACAACATCACTGCACTGTTTGTGACCCGGCGTCCTCCTTCCCCCTCCACTGGAACCCACACATGCCTGGATGCTTCTACATACCATCACATCTCAGTTCTGCGTGCCAAGGAGAAGAACCGCTGTGCCCCACCACCTCACATCATCCTATGTGGATTCGCCAGCCGTTTGTGGACATGCTGAAGCTTGCAGTTCCTCTCCTCTCATCCAGATATGCTATCTTCCATGTGAGTGGATATTATTTTTTATAATAAATGTTTATTGATACATACTCAGAGGCGCCCCATTTTCCTTGTTTTTTCTCAGCCTGTTTGGACCTTGTTTCTGGTCCCATCGGTGGCAGCCCTGACAGACCAGTCTCTCTCTCTCTCTCTCTCTCTCTCTCTCTCTCTCTCTCTCTCTCTCGGGTGTCTGCTTTCAGAAAAGATATAATGTTTGGGGGTTTTGTGTAATCTTCAGGCCTAAAATTATTTTTTAAATGTATGAAAAAAAAAATAATGCAAAAATGGCTCTGGCAGTGAAAGGGTTAAACAGCAAAGATTGGCATAAAACAAGTAAAAATTTGCGCTGAACTGAAAAAAGCAAGCGGCCAGCAAAGTTCATAGATAACAAATAAAAAATCACATGCATAAAAATTTTTGCGGCGCTGAAAAGTTCAAAAATGAAATTCAAGAGTGGGAGGAATCCAATCACCAAATGTATTGTGCAGATGTAGAAAGAGTCACTCGTCACCACGTGGTAATGTAGTCTGCTTACCAGAAGGTGTTAAGGATTAGGCATAGATGATAAATTCTCAATAGCATCCAGCAAATCCAGCCCACTGGAACCCCTCATCAGACCACAACATCCGTGGGATTTCCTTCACATATAAACATCTCCCAATGGTCACTTCAGAATTAGGCATTCAGGCATGTAGTCATCATATATCCGAGAAAAGAAAATGAAGGACCCATAGTGAAGCCCGTAATGATAGATAAAAAAACTTTTATTGTAGTAACTTACAGTTGAAGCTTAAAACAGCATGCATCAATGATAGGAACAAACGGCTGCAGCAATCAGCGTATGGATGTCAGCCTGCCTGACATGTTTCATCGTAACAGATGTCTTCAGAGGCATGGCTACAGCTACAACCGCACGCTCTATATATATGGTATGGTTAGTGGGTGGATCAGAGGGGATATAATCAAACTCATCACTAACAGCTGGGTAGGATGTGTGTCTTGTGTAGAGCGCCCTGGTGCTAACAGGATAAACCTGGTTAGCAACTGATGATGCGACAGCGCACGGCCAATCAGAAAAAAGAGAGGATAGGAACAAAAAGAGGATGGCAACAGATGACTCAGTGCCACCTCATTGGTTAACCTATCTCTCAGTGAACAGAAAAATTGAAAAATGCCAGATAAGCATGAACAGGCGACGAGGAAGAGCGCCGGCTGTGCGGTCCAGCTCAGGGACATGAAAAAGGCTAAAAATGTATTTTTGATTGATCAGACAAAAAACCTGATATTATATAACTCAATATACACAATAAAAAAAATATGGAAAAGAATTAACACCCGCACAGATAAGCTTTGAGATTAACGCCTGTCATGCAGTATAGATCAAAGGCATAGAATAAAACGCTAGACTTTGTATAACAAATCAGTGCCTGCATGGGAAAAAAACACTAACCTATGTATAACAAACCAGCGACTCACATGCAACTGAGCAATAGACATTGTGAATGCGATTAATCGCACACATTTCCATAAAAATACATGCATGCAATATACATCAATACATGTGTTAAAATCAATACAGATGATTGTGAACATCATTAAAAAATATTGTTTTAAAAAACTGACCTAGACCCAAGATTTGCAAAAAAATAAAGGAGAAAAAACAAAATAAATAAATAAAACGAATAAAGGAGTGTATTGATGCTAACTGTTATTAATGAAGCTATTAACATCCCACTCTACGTTTAACCCATATGGTGTATAGCATTTGAGGTTGTGTATCCATTGTGTTTCCAACCTCGAGATTTCTCTCTTGGTGTAACTACCTCTCCAATGGGGTGTGAAACGATCAATGGCGGTAATCAGATTCCCTACTGGATTTCTGTTATGACATTCTAAATAGTGACGTGAGACCGTGTGCTTAGGAAAACCTTCCTTTATGTTTTTTATATGTTCCTTTATTCGCACATTCATGGCTCTCATAGTGCGGCCTACATACTGTAGACCGCATGGACAAGTCAATAAGTACACAACATTTACACAACAAACAGCAAAGATTATCACAGTTACAAAAACAGGCAAACTGAACAAAGTTAATTTATTTTTGAAAAAGAGGGAAATAACCACCTAATTAAGCATATTCAGGGGGATTTATTAAAACTGGAGCAGCCAGAATCTGGAGCAACAGTGCATGGTAACCAGTCAACTTCTATCTTTTTATTTTCAACGCTTAACTGAACAAGCTGAAGATGGAAGCTTCAGAAAGTTATGGGTTTACTTCCTGACTCCCCTCTGCCAATACTGCCATTGCTTTGTAGATAGGATTCTAGGTGAACCTAAATGCATACTCTGACTATGGCTGTTGATAGGGGTGCTTTAGAGCTACTAGGAGCATTTTTAGGGGTGCTACCGCACACCCATAAATCCCCCTGGCACTGCGACTGTATAACATGAAGAAAAAAAGAACACTCCAAGCCACTCCATGAAAAGGTGATTAAAATGGAGAAGTCAGAGATTTATACCAGAAAAATTGACTGAATAAAAAGGGAAGCCACCAAGATACATATGACTAAGGATTGTTTCGGAAATATTTATACCTCACTTAAACGATTAACGATACAAATATAAGTGATTAAACATTTGTCTATATGAGAATAAAAACGAGCGATAACAGGGAAAAAAGATAAACAATTACATTTATTTACACAGAAAAGAAAGTTAGAATAATTAGAATTTATCATATATCTCCAGTGATGTCATAAGTACATTGTTACTCTAGGCTGCAAAGTTAATTTAGGCCGAACTCAGAAATGGTTACAATGGTCATACACGGGATATACAATATCATAAGACAAATCCTAGGATAAAAAAAGGTTAGAAAGAAAGAGAAACAGAGATTCCAGTATACATTACTCAGACAGCATATCCCCTAGATGGTCTCGGGCTTTACAGGGCCAAACCATTTAGCCCTCTCCCTCTTTTATATGCATTCTCCACCAATCAACAGATGCCCCACATCCATTGGTTCCGAGTGGCCTCAAAGTCTGGTTGGCTACATTTAAAGCCTAGTGGCTCATTGGTTTACAGCTGCCTTTAATTCTGATTGGTCACATCTGAAGCTGTCCAGAAGTTCATGCTCGGACATTGCTGGAACAATGAAACCCTTCGGTGCCTCACAGTCTATGAATTAATGAACAATCTCCTTTGATCTCCCAGCCCAAACAGTCCCAACAGTAGCATATTTATGGCCCCCTGGTGAGCTGATTCAATTAACACCTGGGGACCTTTCCCGATTCCCACCAGTGTATTGGAAGCATGTTAATGGCCCCCTGAAGAATGGATGCCTTAAGGTCTGCCAATACTCTTTGATTCAATTAACACCTGGGGGCCTTCTCGGGTTCCCATCAGTGTAACTACATTCCTAAGGTATGCTCTATCATGATATTAAGAAACATATACCCATGTATAAATATATATACCCACACATAGATACACACATATACACGTAGATATATATATATATATATATATACATATACATATATACACATACAGACATACATCCTATGGGGCAAGGCAGTTTAATTGTAGTCCTTGCAATGGTCCACTTGAATCTCATTGATATAAATATGGAATTCAATATCTCCATCACATTTCCCCCTGAAGTTCATTCTTGAACTTATGTCCTCCTTCAATGATCTTGCACCCACCCACAACAGCCCAGAAGCCCCAACCCTTCCCCACCACCACTGCGGCCTCCTCTTCCTTTCTTGAACAAGCCGGAACTCCTCAAGGTAGGCTTAAGACAGCAAAGAAATCCTGGTGACTTTGAGACTTCACATCCAAACCATGAGTGTCTGTACTGCAATGTTTCATCGCCCCTCTGCCTTGGAAGAGTGGAACTCCAACATTGATGGCGGGATCCTGGCATATCTAGTCCTGTAACTTTGTAAGACCATGTAATGGTTGCATCGATTGGATCGCACTGCGAGACAGCACTTTTCAGCATGGTGAAGGAAAGTTCAGGAAAGTCTTATTCGTGACACATTTATCTCAAAAAATAACTTGGTGGTCGTTGCTTCTTCAGGTGGGGGTCGGGCAGGCCTCCAGACAGTCGTGCATGAATACAAAAAGAGAGAGGAGAACGTTAGTGTACAGATATTGGAGAAATGCCAGACAGGAGCAGAGTGTTGGCCATTAAGACTAAATACTCATAAAGGGTGTAATGTGGACGAGTAGAGTGAGTTCCCCACAGGGTACAGAGTCTGAGCAACAGCCAGTATCATCCATGGCCCTTGATGGTAGGGATAGTCAATACTGTCTGTTATTGCCAGGTCCCTGGGTTCACCACCCCTGCTCACGGGGCTCAGATTAAAGCAGTAGGTAGACTAGGGGAGGTGGAATTACATTAAGACATAAAAACTGGATGTCCAGAGATACTTTAGTTATAATATGGTACTTGCGGGCAGGCAAAGTCTTTTTTAAACAAAAATGATATGACTGATGTCTTAGTTACATTATCTTGAGAAGATAGATGATAGAAACCAAAGGTAAAACTCAGAGAGCATAATATTAAAGAAGAAAAAAGAATGGAAGAGAGGTGAGTAATGAAAATGAACAGGAAAAATAGTGGGAATAATAATGAAAAAAAAAACAAAAAACGAAAAAAAAACTACAGATTGAACACTTCTCCAACCAAGACTGTTAAAGTATATAAAAAAATGAATACATTGGTTGAAAAAAAAAAATAAAAAAAACAAAAAAAAAATGTTTTTCTTTAAAAAAACTCCTCTCCCATTAACAGTATTTTTGCAGGTCAGGTACACAGATATTAACAACAAAAGGGAGAAAAAAAAAATACAAAATAATAAAAAATGATTAAAACTTTTAGAATTTAGGTAAACCTGACTGCACTTTACTACTAAAAATTGAAGAGGCTTATCCCTGGAACAAGAAAAATATAGTTCTAGGGTCCTCTCTGAAAATGCGCAACTTCTGTGTACTGGTCTGGATTGGATCTGGCTTCCTCAGAGATTTGTTTCTGAGTTAGTGGCCTTTCTGTTCCTTGAGAGAAGATACCTTGTTGAGGTACACATTCTCATAGCTTTGGCATTCATTCTCCTGATAGTAACGCACATTATTACCTGCATCAGGAAAAGCAATAGGGCTGCACAGGTTAGGACAACAACAGGGTGGAGCAAAATGTTTAGGAAAGCTGTAGCGTTAGGACTATACCCAAATAAACTTTCCCACAAGGAAATCTAAAGCGTGGGATACTTGGATCAATCTATTTTGATCATGGGTGAGTTGTATGGTGGCTTGTTTTTCAGCATCTCTTAGTACATTTAATATTTCATCCTGTTGTCCGAAATCCATCAGCCAAGATTTTAACTCAGCCCCAAATCCCAGAGGAAGTTTCTGTAAATGGATGGGGGTATCAGGTTTGATATCAAGCCTTTTCTTTGGGGTAAAAGGGGTCCACCCTTGTGTCCCTGCTATATCTATTCCAAGGACAGGGGAAGATGTGCAGTAGACTCCCTGAGGTAGCGTACCACGCTGAGTACAATTCAACCCATAGGCAGAATATAGGGCATCACTGGACGTTTGATACCAGCACCAATACCCTTGCCCCAAGTATTTTATATAAGGTTGGGACATTTCCTCGGCATCCATGAGACATGACCCTTCCCTGTGCCAGCATTGTTGTCTCATGATCCTATCCTGTTTCCCTTGGCATAACACAACCCCTTCCTTTCTCCAGCACCCATCAGTATCAATCATTTGAGGTTGTCCAGACTCATAAACCATCAGATCATGATGGACTCGGGGGTGTAACAGGGTAGAGCCCGATAGGATAGTACCCAAATTGACTGTGGTATAAGCACGATGCTCAGTTCCTGCAACCGGAATCAGGGATGAGACTGTGCAAGTCAGGTTTTTACAGCCATGGAATTGAGTCATTCACCAATCCATATGACTCATAGCAAACTTGGATACTACCCTACCTGCTTATTTTCTCAAATTTAGTGGAAATTGTCCTGCTGAAAAAGAAGCAATCATTACTCTGAGGTCTTGGGACAATTCTGATTGTACCTGGGTGCAAGATAAAGCAAGCTGGATGCTTTCCTGTACTTTGGATAAACTCACTATCAATCCTGTGAATTTCTGTTTCATTACCTCAGATATTGAGGCAGTAGCATCGATATGCGCATGTTGTAAATTTTTGAGGATATGATTCACGTCTAGCTGCACCTTAACCCCTTCTCCAACATGTTGTGCCAATCCTCCTAACTTGTTTCTGAGTATTTCTAAATCCATAGTGTTTAGGCTACCCAGGGCAACACCCCCTGCTCCTAAGGCAGTCTCTGTTAGGCCTCTCTTTACTCTAGTGCGGCAATATTCTCAATATCCCGACTGCAGCCACCCCTTCAACATGTATACCTGATTCTTTGTGAAGGCTGCACACCGTTTATCCCACTTATCAACCCGGAAATCAGATAAGGTTATCCTCCAAGTATATAACATAAATTGCATGTCTGTTAATACCGTCCAGTGAGAAGAGAGTAAAGGGATGAGTAGATCTGCTGCCTTCACTATAAGAGCCTTACAGGTGTCTGAACTAATTTTTGCTGGCACAAGAACATCTAACTCATTGGGTACATGTACACACAGATTTTTCCTCGCCCCTTCCAGGGATACCAACGTTTAGGATCAATAACTGGGGTACTGATTCCAGGAAACATGTCATCACTCTTAAGCTTTGTCATTTGCATAAAGGTCCAACAGCCTTCGTCAAATGCGTTGCAGAATGGCCACACAAATGGGCCATCTAGATGTAAGTCTAAATCCAGATCATATCCTTGGGGATCCTGCCAGTCTACAGTCAAATGCACGCCTCTCATTTCTTCATTTATTGGCCTTCCATTCATCCACTCATTCACGCTAGGCAGATCCACACCATTGCATAAGACATCCCACTTCCATGGGTTTGGACTGTTAAAAGCCAAGGACTGATTTGGGGGCCAATAAGCGGTGTCAATAAAATAGTGACCCTCTGTTTCGGGGTCACAAGTTTCCATCATTACTTGCAACACAAAGGCATGTATGGACAGTCTAGGTTGTAAATCCAGGACCTCATACTGTTTGTTTTAAGCATCGGTCCTAATTTTTAGGATTACAGTGTTTGTATATTTGGTAGAGAGTGTCACATTTGCTCGTTCATACCACATAGCCTGATGGGCGTTACTACAATTCAACTGCAAGGCAACCTTTTTCTTTGACAGGTAGTTTAGTGGATGTGTCTTCCTATCATAGTTGGGACTTTTAGTGATTAGAATCTCAAGGGTTCCCTCCGCGGGGTGGAAACACTTATCTGCTAGTGACCCTTGAACAAGTTCTGGGAAGTCATAATAGTACCTCTTATGTTCTTTCTCTTCCCCCTGATTGAAGATGATGTAAACAATATACCACCCTTCATAGTTCTCCCCTGTGGGATCTACGGGATATAACTTGCTATTTTTGCATTTTATCCTCCATAAATCTGACCCCTTGGTTAAGTTTGTTATGGACATTTCATAGGTCTCGGTATCAAGATCTACAAACATCCTCTTGGTAGATTGACTGTCATTTGATCCTTTAGGAAACTTTCCTGGGATTAGACATTCCACATCTTTGGGGTCCCAATCTCCTTCACACAAGGCAACGTAGTCATCTAGGTGATATGTTACATACATTGTGGTATCAGGGCTCTCTCTTACCACCTGCTGTATTCATTCCCGCTTATCAGGACTGGTCTTCCAGTCCGCAAGACTGCAAAGCCTATCTAGTAGATACCCTGCATCAACGTCCCCAAAGGCTGTATGAAATCTGTAAGGGTGGGGATCGAGGCCAGTGGTATGTTCTAGGAAGGTCCCATCAAAACCCACCCCTGCTATGGCATGAATGAGTATATACCCATGAAAGTACATTGGGTATCTGGGGAGTAGTTGTCCTTGTTTGGATCTGTGTGTGACTCCACCCCTCAGGTTTTATTACCCATTTACTATACTCCTTCGGTGGGATCCAGGGTACAGGCTCTGTTTGGATTTCCTTCTTAGGAGCTGGTGTTTCTTGAGCAGAAACGAGAACATACCAGCTGAGTAAACCTAACAATAGGGGAGATGTGCCCATCCCACCCACCTTCCTAAATCTCCTTCTGAACTTGTTTGCAATGAGAAGCATGCACCCAAGAGATTTTTCCCTCTATCTTCACTGAGGTGGGGGTGGTCAGCAATACCTGGTAGGGACCTCAAACCTGGGCTCCAGTCCTCTTTGTTGAAATTTCTTGATTACCACCCAATCTCCAGGCTGTAGGGAGTGAGATTTACCATCAGAATTTGGGTCTGGAATAGAAGAGAACACTTGGGCATGCAACTTGGTGAGCTGCTTATGTAATTCCTGCACATACATCTTTAAGGAACAATGAATTAATGTCATCTCTTGTGGAAAAAACAAACCTGTCATTGGGGGTCTCCCAAGCAATATCTTGAATGGAGATAGTTTTTCCGGACCTCTAGGAGTATGTTGCATGGATTTCAATACCACAGAGGGAGAGCTTGCACCCAAGTAAGGCACGTATTTTCACAAATTTTGGCTCGTCTATTCTTGATCATTCCATTATACCTTTCAACCTTTCCTGATGCCTGTGGGTGATAGGGAGTATGGAACTTTTGTTCAATTTGGAGTCCTCCCATAACCTCAGCCATCACTCAGCCTGTGAAATGGCTCCCTTGATCTGATTCTATGGTCTCCATTAGGCCATACCTGCACACAATTTCCTGCAATAGTTTCTTTGCGGTGACCGACGCAGTAGCATTGGCTACAGGCCAGGCTTCTACCCATCCTGAAAACATGTCTACACATACGAGGACAAATTGGAATTGTTGGCATTTTGGCAATTGAATATAATCAATCTGCAGTCTATGGAAGGGGTACTGTGCTTTGGGCAAATGTTTAGTTGGAGTTTTGACAAGCCTCCCTGGATTATGTATCTGACATGTTTCACACCCTTGACAGAATCTCTCTGCAACAGTTGTGAATCCGGGGGCCACCCAGTGAGATGTGATTGTGGAGACCATTGCTCCTTTGGACAGATGAGAGGGGCCGTGCGATGCCTCAGCCTAATATGAATACAGTGCTGGATGGGCACAGTACCTTCCATCCTCATGAGCCCAAAGTCCAGCTGTTTCTTTACATCTCTGGTCTCGCCACTTCTGTTTTGTCTTTTCGTCAGTTTGCACTTGCAATCTTTCCAGAACAGTCAAATCTACCTGATTAGGACTGTCGGAGCAAGGTGTGACCATGAAGATTCCCACAGACTCAGTACCAGTTACAGCCGCTGCCTTTGCAGCAGTATCTGCTTTAGCATTCCCAAGTGAAACCTCATCCATGCCTTTGGTGTGTGCTGCACATTTTAAGACTGCTATTTCCTCTGGGAACCAAAGTGCCTCAAGGACTTTCTTAATGAGCTCACCATGTTTAATAGGTTTTCCACAGGTGGTCAGGAAGCCTCTCAGTTTCCATAGTTGGCCAAAATCGTGACATATGCCAAAAGCATATCTCGAGTCAGTGTAGACATTGAGCTTTTTTCCTTTACCTACTATGCAAGCTTGCATGAGAGCCATAAGCTCTGCCACCTGGGCAGAATGATGCTCCGGTAGTCTTCCTTGGAACAGGATTTCATCCTTGGTGACTACTGAATACCCAGTAACAGGGTGCCCTTCTTCAGTATAGAAGCGGGACCCATCTACAAAAACAGTGAAGTCAGCATTGTGGATAGGGGTGTCTCTTACTCTCTGTGCTTCACGATAGTGGTCCTCCATTTCTGCATTGCAGTCATGGCTTTCTATTTCATCTTGCGATGTCTCTGGTAGCAATGTAGCTGGATTTAATTTTGCACACCTTTTGAGGGTAATATTTGTGGGCGTTAAAAGGGCCAGTTCATATTCGGTCAATCTCACTGACGAAATGTGCTTTGTGGTCAGGTTCTGCATGACCACGTGAACCTCATGGGGTACATAAACTTCTAACGGGTTTCCTAGCACAATGTCTGCAGTTTTAGTCAGCATCTCAGCAGCTGCTGCTACTGCCTTTAGACAGGGTGCCATTGCATTGACAATTGTGTCAATCTGACAACTGTAATAGCCAATGGGCTTGTCATTTCCTCCATGGTCCTGTGTCAGGACTCCAGCAGCGTGTCCTCCAGACTCATGACAATAAAGCCGGAATCCCTTGGTATAATCTGGCAGGCCCAAAACAGGGGCTTCACTGATTGCAGCTTTCAAGGTCTGAATAGCATGTATTTGCTCTTCACTGAGTTCCAGTTTCCCCTGTATGTTTACAGAATCATAGAATGGCTTACAAACATTGGACATTTCTGGTATCCATTGTTGGCAATATCCAACTAACCCTAGGAATCCCCTCAATTGTTTTGCATTTTGTGGCATTTTGCTATTCAGAATAGCCTTCTTTCGGTCTTGTGTTAAGTGTTTTTTTCCTTTGGAAATGCAATGACCCAAAAACACAACTCGGTCCATGTTGTATTGTAACTTAGCGGGGGGTATCCTGCATCCCTCCTCTCCAAGGTGATTCAACAAGGAGATAGTGGCCTCTCTACATGCTTCTCTCGTGTCGCCTCCAATCAGCAAGTCATCCACATACTGAAGGAGAGTGATACCCTCCGGGCAGTGCCACCTGTTCAAGCATTCTTTCATTGCTTTGCTGTACTCGTTTGGGCTTGATACCATCCCCATGGGCAATCTACACCAGGTATAGTGCTGCAGTTCAAAGCTGAAGGCAAAGAGGTATTGACAGTCAGGGTGGAGTGGTACAGTGAAGAAAGCATCCTTCAAATCCATAACTGTGAAATATTGATTAGAAGGGATGATGTTACTCAGAATAGTGTGAGGGTTTGGTACCACTGGAGCATCCTCTTGGATGATTTTGTCAATTGCCCTCAGGTCTTGTACCATCCGATAAACGTTCCGGCCTGGTTTTTTCACAGGGTACAATGGGGTATTAGCTGGTGAGCTCACTTTCACCAGTATACCCTCCTTAAGGAGGTGTTTGATTTGGTCTCTAATTCCCTCCAATTGAGCCAATTTCAAGGGATACTGAGGTAATCTAGGAATGATAGCATCTGGTTTTAGTTTGATCCTAACAGGGGGACAGCGGATCATAAGTCCCGTGTTCCCCTCTTTAGCCCAAACATCTGGATTGGTGTTTTTGACTAAATCACTGGGCAAGCTTTCTGCAAAGCTTGCGTCCTGTTCCAATTTAGACAAAGCAATGTCCCAGGTTTCTACCATTTGGTGTTGGCCAGGATCAGAAGGGATGTTTACATCCACTCCATTCTCAGTAAATTGTATTTGTGCTCTCATTTGTGAGAGCAAATCTTTTCCCAGCAAATTGCAAGGAACTGAATCGCTCAAGAGCAGGGAGGCTTCAGTTTGAAAGGGTCCAACTCAAATTTTTGTGGGAGTGGTTTCAAATATGGGATATGATATACCCCTAGCCCAACTCCTCTCACTGTATTTTGAATGGGAAGATTCACCTCACTAGATTTTAAAATGGTACAAGCTGCCCCGATGTCTGTTAATAGATTTAGGGTCTGATTATTTAATTGCATTTGTACATAAGCACTCCCTTGCTCATTTGTCGAGATTACAGGCAACACCGGGAGCTCTCCCCATCACTTGAAGTCTCTTCCAGATTCCCTCTCCTGTTGTGATGGCCTATTTAATCTTGTAGCTCTACAATCCCTCTTGAAGTGTCTGGGTCTGTGGCATTTGAAACAAACTGGTTTCCCCCTTGGTTTCTGTCCAAGATCTGCACTGTTCAACTGATCAGTGACAATGCAGATCTTTTGAGGTTTTTGTGACTCCCAATCTGCTATGTTCCTTTCAATCGCAGTTGCAAGTGACAACAAAGAGGAGAGGGGCTTATCTCTCCAGTCTGGATTTGCAGTCATCAATTTTTACCTGATGTTTCCTCTCAACCCGGTAATGAAGCCATGGATGAATACGGGTGATAGGGCACTGTTATTAATGTCCCCACCAGCTGATTCCACGGCTTGTTTAAAGTGATTGTAGTATGTCATACAATCTTCCTTTGGACCTTGGATCACTCCTGACACCTTGGTCCAAGACTGGGGAGGGTAGACTGTTTTAATCAACTGTGCTAATTGTTTAGTGAGTAAATCTCCTTGATGGCTGGAGTCCACATACAGGGTTCGTGGAATATTGGTTTTACTAAGGATTTCATCCAAGTCCCCATCTCCACAAACCCTCTTCATTATTTGAAGCATATCACTCCAGTTTGCATTGTAGCTTGTCTGGATGTCCAGCAGCTCTTTGGCAAATTTAATAGGATCTGTCCTTGGATGGGGGATAACACTCAGAAATCCCTTCATCTCAGAGGGAGTCCATGGCACGTGATGTGTCATCTTTCCCGTGGATCTCCCACTTTTGTCATAGACCACCTGTTCTCTTACAGGATAGACAGATACGTCCTCTGAAAAAGATATCAGTTGTGGATTGGTCTTTTGGGGTTCTGTCACAGAATCCCAATAAGACTGTGGAAGATGGTTACTGCCAGGTGGAGGCACTTTATCCAACTGCAAAGTGCCCTGAAGGGTGGCATTAACAGTCCCATGGTACACAGGTGTGCCCACATTGGTTGATATCCTTTCACCATTAGAGTGACATCACACAGGTCCTTGCTGTGGGGTGCTAGTTACTTGGGGGTATAAAGGTACATAGGCTGTGTACTCTGTAGCAGAACTGCCAGTATTGCTTACAGCAGCAGGATTGCTAGTTAACTGCCGTTTAGGGGAGAATGCTGGCTCGCCGCCCGTAAATGGGGGATTACTATATTCGGGAGGTTCTTCTGTCAGAGGGGAAGAAAGTTTCCCTTTTGATGGTATCTGGTCTCTGGAATTAGGGAGACTTTTCTCCCCTGATTCTAGCATTCCCTCCCCCTGGTTTGCTGTGCTATCTCTTTCCTGTGGTTTCAATGCTTCACAGGAAGAGTTTTTCTGTGACTCATTGGGGGTTTTACCTGGGGTGTTAAACTTGGCAGCAAGTTGTAGCTTCCCCTTTTTTTCATCTGTTGATAGATGACAACTCCTATCACTTTCTGAGTATCTGGCCAACAAGGACCGGGCGATTGTATAAGGCCCCAATCCTGGCCATTCCTCATCATCCCCCTGTTCATCACTGTCACTATTCTGGGGATGTGGCTCTAGTGGCTGTCCCTGCTTGTCCCTACTCCGCAGCATCATCTGGTGTTTTTTCTCCTTAACTCCCACCGTAAAAATATTCACATCATCAGTTCTATGCATGGATTCTACCATCCACGCGCTCCACGCATCTCTTTCGTTTGTTCGTGTCATCTTCCCACGGTGATTGTACCACAGGGCTTCCCAAGCTTTTGGCTTAAAAGTACCTCTTTTAGAATACTTTTTCCCAGTCCAACGATCCCAATCTTGCAAATATTTCACAACCCAAGGCCCATATTTATCTATCATCTCTTCCCTCTGGGTCAAGTGGTAGGGTTCCCCACGGTTAGACGCCCTCCTTGAAGCAATTTGATTACTCATCCTTTACGGACCTTGAACTGATTCCCCCAACCTTCCTATAGGTTGCCTTTACTCCAGAGGTAGCTACTCTCTGGCCAAGAATTGGGTTGACAGGTACAGCCCCTGTCACCGTTGCCGCTTTTTTTTCACTACTTGCCAGACCAATTCCCTGTCCTGGCTATAGTCCTTCATAAAATTAGCCTGGAGATTTCCCAAACTAAATAATAGTTTATTCCCCTCCCTGGACTTTTCTGAAGTATTCCAAAAGAAATGCTTTACAAAAGGCTATTACTAATGATTAGCACAAACTTAGATAATCAGGACCCTATGCGTGCTTGTAGTACAGGAGGTAGTTAACTGATGCACACCTAACTGTAATATGATTTGTAGGAGTTACAACATTACAGATCTAATCACAAAGCTTACGATCCCCCGTTAGTAGTTTACACAGAAAGATAGATACATACATCGAAGATCATTCAGTGTGTACTAGGCCCACAGGTGCAATTCGATCTCAAAGCCCGGGAAGTGTCTTGACCCAGACTCATGCAAGGGTCAACCAGAAGCGCTTGTTGGCAGAAAGGCCCAGATCCTACTTCTTTCCACTGCCTTCAAGCGTCCAATCAGAGCCCCTTATCATTCACGCAGACACCCTCTTGCAGTTTTGGCCCAACCGAGCAGATTGCCTTCTCATACACTCTCAGTACAATTTTATTTCACTTATACTGTTCATATCAGTCTCATCAAAGTATTAGTACAGACAAAAGGTTTTATATATATATATATATATATATATATATATATATATATATATATATATATATATATAAACAATGTTCAAAGAAGCTTGCTAGTTTGGGTGTTCATACAGGAGAGACAGACATACAAACAAGGACATAAAAATGCTTACCGTTTTTGGAGTTAGACTTGTCCTCCACCCGCAAAACCACAAGTCACTCAAACGTGAAGCTTCCTCACATGGGGCACCATATGTTTCGGAAATATTTATACCTCACTTAAACGATTAACGATACAAATATAAGTGATTAAACATTTGTCTATATAAGAATAAAAACGAGCGATAACAGGGAAAAAAGATAAACAATTACATTTATTTACACAGAAAAGAAAGTTAGAATAATTAGAATTTATCATATATCTCCAGTGATGTCATAAGTACATTGTTACTCTAGGCTGCAAAGTTAATTTAGGCCGAACTCAGAAATGGTTACAATGGTCATACACAGGATATACAATATCATAAGACAAATTCCAGGATAAAAAAAAGGTTAGAAAGAAAGAGAAACAGAGATTCCAGTATACATTACTCAGACAGCATATCCCCTAGGTGGTCTCGGGCTGGACAGGGCCAAACCATTTAGCCCTCTCCCTCTTTTTTATGCATTCTCCACCAATCAACAGATGCCCCACATCCATTGGTTCCGAGTGGCCTCAAAGTCTGGTTGGCTACATTTAAAGCCTAGTGGCTCATTGGTTTACAGCTGCCTTCAATTCTGATTAGTCACATCTGAAGCTGTCCAGAAGTTCATGCTCTGACATTGCTGGAACATTGAAACCCTTCGGTGCCTCACAGTCTATGAATTAATGAACAATCTCCTTTGATCTCCCAGCCCAAACAGTCCAGACAGTAGCATGTTAATGGCCCCCTGGTGAGTTGATTCAATTAACACCTGGGGACCTTTCCCGATTCCCACCAGTGTATTGGAAGCATGTTAATGGCCCCCTGAAGAATGGATGCCTTAAGGTCTGCCAATACTCTTTAATTCAATTAACACCTGGGGGCCTTCTTGGGTTCCCATCAGTGTAACTACATTCCTAAGGTGAGCTATGCTCTATCATGATATTAAGAAACATATACCCATATATAAATGTATATACCCACACATAGATACACACATATACACGTAGATATATATATATACATATATACACATACAGACATACATCCTATGGGGCAAGGCAGTTTAATTGGAGTCCTTGCAATGGTCCACTTGAATCTCATTGATATAAATATGGAATTCAATATCTCCATCACAGGATGAGCTCCGGTGTGTTCGCATGCTAAAAGTGCCGAGCCCGCCAGGAAGTCGGCACAGCGCAGCGCTAATCACAGGTAGGGAGACATTTCCCGTTCTCTGCAGCCGCACATCGGGAAATGTCTCACTGATTGTGATTAGCGATGCGCCATGCCGACTTCCTGGCGGGCCCGGCACGTTCAGCATGCAAACACGCCGAGGCTCATCCTTACTTATGACTACTTTGAAGGAGTTAAAAACCTCAATGGCTTAGATTCAAGAGACAACGTGCATAAAAAAACATATTAACCAGGTGCTTTACCATTTACAGCTTTATGAGAGAGTATTGAAAAAAGAAAGCCATTGTTAATAAAAACTTACATGATGTCTTACCTACTGTTTGCCAGAAGGCCCATGGGAGACTTGTAGACTCTGATGTCAGCTTGAAGAAGTTTAGCTATGTCCATGGATTTTCTCCTTTAAACCGCACACAAAAAAGGTTGTCTATGTTTCTCCCCAATTTTTATCTTGGCAGCAGAGCCACTTCTATGACACATTTAAATGAACACCAACATTTCTGTCTTTGAGGGAACTGCAGAACATCAAAAAGTAGCTGCATTTGTGGATGTTGTATTGTTTTTCTTAAAAACACCTCAGAAACTACAGTTCCCAAATTCTTGCAGAGCTAGATAGATATGCATCACTGTCTAACTATAAAATAAATCTAAGAAAATCGTAATCTCTGGTTAATATCATTAATCCTCGCTGACAGGCTGCTATTACATTTAAATGATACATAGGAATCTACATAATCATCTACAGAAGTCACATTTAAAGAACTCCCACCTTCTCACTGCTATATACCAATACCTCAAATGATGGGACAAAGACCTCTCTATACTTGTGTAAGAATGTTGTGTTTTTGATCATTTTGTTTTTGTATAATCATACTTCTCTATGAAGCTGTAGGCTGCAGTCAGATAATCTGTACCTTAGGAGGCGTGGTCTCTAAGCCCAAAGTGTATTTTTTCTGCCAGATGCTGTTTCAGCATGCTACAGAGTGTTGAGTGTTATTCTGTGTTATCAATGTTTAATGACCTAGCCAATCAGCAGGCTTGGAAAACCTGGTGATACATGCTGGGAGCAATGTTATTTATTTGGGACGCATCTTGCTCTACCTCTTCCCTCATAGACTTTTGCTCTGTGAAGATATCATTGGGAAAGATCTGATTATCTCCCCAAGCTCTAGGGCCTAGGGGTTGAAAGGAAGCCAGGATCTCCTCTTCTGGGAGGTATTCATGAATACACTGGCTGCTGGAGGCTATGGAGCAATAGGTGGAATAAGTTGCAATTTTCTCCCACAGGTGATGTGGTGAGTAACTGGTGGAGTGAAAAGTATGCACAGGACCCTTAACATGTTGTCCCAGATCTCTGTGGGAAACAAAACAAAATAGTCTGAGTTTAGAAGTTACAGAGATGTTTTGTCAGAAATTAGAGATTAGGAAGGGAGTAGAGCCTAGTCTGGTGTTTTAGAATATCCATGATTTGGGGGAATATCCCAATTCACCCCTCCTGTATTGTAATATGCAAGACATGTTTTGAGCTCACTAACGTTACTAGCGCTCATTCTTTTTACACCCAGAAAAAAAAGAGCCAGACAAGAGATTGATTGTTTCTGGGATCCTTTTGCAATAATGGAGTGATTAGGACATTCGTAATGTAGCTGTGGGTCATCTGCAATATGTTTGAAGATCAGTATCAATAATGCTACACTTGGTTTGGGAGAAAACATTTCTAATTGAATATTCTCCCCCATCTCTTTCTCTTTTACTACAAATCCTCCTAATTCAAATCCCTAGCTCCTATCTCTGATCACTAAAAAACTGAATTTCTTAAAAATTTTGGGTCCTTTCACACGGGACGGATCCGAGATGATCCGCCCTGTGAACATCCACTTGCTCAGCGGGGATCGCTCTGTGGATCCCCGCTGAGCAGGCAGATGACAGTGTGCAGCGACGGACCTGTCACAGTGCCATTCTCCCCTATGGTGGATCGGATGACGACGGACCGTAGAGTCCGTCGTCACCCGATCCGAAAACGGATGGAAAAGTAGGTTTTTCCTCCGTTACACATTTTCGGATCGGAGCGGGTCGGATGTCAGCGGACATGTCACCGCTGACATCCGACACTCCATAGAGGTCTATGGAGGGTCCGCTCAGGTCTGCCTAAAAAACTGACAGGCGGACCTGAACAGATCGTTAGTCTGAAAGAGGCCTTATGGGCCTATAAAACATCAGACATGATGTCCAGTGCCAAAATTACATAACAAATGTGCGGCGCTAAGACCAAACAGTGAATAAGGAAAAGGAATTAGGAAGTGCTTTGGGGTGAATGCAGTTCCGGTTTCAGGTGACACCATCACCCCATCACACATAAGTATACTAAGGCGTGTTTTTTATTATGAAATGTGAGTGTAATCTTGTGAAGTTTAAGTTGTAATAAATCTTTTAAAAAACTATATCACACTATTGCAAGCCTCTGTTGTTTCTACATGACATATATGAGAGGAGGTCACTGGTAACCAGGAGGAAGGAGTTGTTCTTGATCAGTAATTTCAGCCAAATAGTTACCACAGGAAGGAGGAATCACAGGAGGATTTCCTAAGCTGTTAACATTAACTACAGGCTTTTATACAAAGTCCTTAACCACTTCCTGACCGCCGCACGACTATATACGTCCTAAGTTTGAACGGGGATATCGTTGCTATGGCAGCAGCTAGCTGCCATAACCCCGGTATCCCCGTTTTCGTGCGGCGGCCGGCTTTCAGATAAAAGTGGTCCCTGCGGCGGATTCGCCGCGAGATCACTTTTATCGGTGGCGGGAGAGGGGCCCCCCCCCTCCCGCCGCGATCCGGTGCCCTCCGCCGCTTACCGGAGCCGTCGGTAGCGGCGGAGGCGATCGTGTCCTCTGCCGTTGTGTGTCTGGAGACGAGTGAGGCCAAGATGGCGCTCACTCGTCTCCATGATACTGCTGGGCGGAAGCGACGTCAAAACGTCACTTCCGTCCATGCCTCTTAAAGGCATATTTTTTCAAATGTCATTTTTCTAAATGACTTTTTTTTTTTTTTTTTTTTTTTTATTGCATTTTAGTGTAAATATGAGATCTGAGGTCTTTTTGACCCCAGATCTCATATTTAAGAGGTCCTGCCATGCTTTTTTCTATTACAAGGGATGTTTACATTCCTTGTAATAGGAATAAAAGTGACACAATTTTTTTTTTTTTTTAAACAGTGTAAAAATAAATAAAATATTTTAAAATAAATAATAAAAATAAAAAAAAAATTTTTTAAAACCCCCCTGTCCCGACGAGCTCGCGCGCAGAAGCGAACGCATACGTGAGTAGCGCCCGCATATGAAAACGGTGGTCAAACATGTGAGGTATCGCCGCGACCAGTAGAGCGAGAGCAATAATTCTAGCCCTAGACCTCCTCTGTAGCGCAAAATATGCAACCTGTAGAATTTTTTAAACGTCGCCTATGGAGATTTTTGAGGGTAAAAGTTTGACGCCATTCCATGAGCGGGCGCAATTTTCAAGCATGACATGTTGGGTATCAATTTACTTGGCGTAACATTATATTTCACAATATAAAAAAAAATTGGGATAACTTTACTGTTGTTTTATTTTTTTATTCAAAAAAGTGAATTTTTTCCAAAAAAAGTGCGCTTATAAGACCGCTGCGCAAATACGGTGCAAAAAAAAGTATTGCAATGACCGCCATTGTATTCTCTAGGGTGTTAGAAGAAAAACCATATATAATGTTTGGGGGTTCTAAGTAATTTTCTAGCAGAAAAACCTGTTTTAAACATGTAAACACCTAAAATCCAAAACGAGGCTGGTCCTTAAGTGGAACAGGAAGGAGGAATCACAGGAGGATTTCCTAAGCTGTTAACATTAACTACAGGCTTTTATACAAAGCCCTTAACCACTTGACCACTGGGCTCTTAACAGTGCCGGGACAAGGTCATCCGGTGCCCAAGGCGAAGATGAAAAACTGCCCCCCCCTTCTGTGAAAAGCTACCGCGCCTACAGATGATGGGATCTATACTAATGCATCAGTGACATTGCATTAACCCCCTTCTTGCTGCATATTACCAATACCATTGCTAATAAAGCAAACTCCCCTCAGAGACTGAAGACATGATACAAGAGATCAATGCAGTCTCACCAGTGCCCATCAAATGCAGCCTACCGCTGTGCCCATCAATGCCGCCTCACTATGCCCATAATTGCAGACTCAATGTGCCCATAATCGCAGCCCCTGTGAGCATAATCGCAGCCTCTCTGTGCCCATAGTTTCAGCCTCTCTCTTTGTGCCCATAATCGCAGCCTCTGTGCCCATATTCGCAGCCTCTCTGTGCCCATAGTTTCAGCCTCTCTCTTTGTGCCCATAATTGCAGCCTCTGTGACCATAATCGTAGCCTTTCTGTGCCCATAGTTTCAGCCTCTCACTTTGTGCCCATAATCGCAGCCTCTGTGCCCATAATCGCAGCCTCTCTGTGCCCATAGTTTCAGCCTCTCTCTCTCTCTGTGCCCATAATCGCAGCCTCTGTGCCCATAATTGCAACCCTTTCTGTGCCCATAATCGCAGCCCCTCTGTGACCATAATAGCAGCCTCTCTGTGCCCATAATTTCAGCCTCTCTCTCTGTGCCCATAATTTTAGCCTCTCTCTCTGTGCCCATAATCGTAGCCTCTCTCTCTGTGCCCATAATCGCAGCCTCTGTGACCCGAATTGCAGCCTCTCTGTCCCCATAATCGCAGCCTCTGTGACCATTATTTCAGCCTCTCTCTCTGTGCCCATAATTTCAGCCTCTCTCTCTGTGCCCATAATCGCAGCCTCTCTGTGCCCATAATCGCAGCCTCTCTGTGCCCATAATCGCAGCCCCTCTGTGCCCATAATCGCAGCCTCTGTGACCATAATCGCAGCCTCTGTGACCATAATCGCAGCCTCTCTGTGCCCATAATCGCAGCCTCTCTGTGCCCATAATCGCAGCCTCTGTGATTATAATTGCAGCCTCTCTGTGCCCATAATCGCAGCCTCTCTGTGCCCATAATTGCAGCCCCTCTGTGACCATAATCGCAGCCTCTCTGTGCCCATAATTGCAGCCTCTCTGTGCCCATAATTGCAGCCTCTCTGTGCCCATAATTGCAGCCTCTGTGACCATAATCGCAGCCTCTGTGACCATAATCGCAGCCTCTGAGACCATAATCGCAGGTTCTGTGACCATAATTGCAGCCTCTCTGTGCCCATAATTGCAGCTTCTATGTGCCCATAATTGCAGCCTCTGTGACCATAATCGTAGCCTGTGTGACCATAATCACAGCCTCTCTCTCTGTGACCATAATCACAGCCTGTGTGATCATAATTGCAGCCTCTCTATCTGTGACCATATTTTCAGCCTCACTTTGCCAATGAATGCAGACTCACCATAGCCTGCCCTGGATGCATCACACAGCCGACATCTCCTGCAGCGCTGTGTGTCACACAGCTGGGTCTGTGTGTGTGTTCAGTGGCGTAACAAGGTCCCGACCCCCTAGACTGGCTCGCGTGATAGGCAGAACACTGATTCAATCTGCTACCACATGAGCCAGTCCAGGGGGGTGGGTCCTTTTTACGGCGCAGCCGAACACACAAACAGACAGCGCTGTGTGTCAAACAAGAGGAGGAGGTGGGAGGGGAGCGCTGCAGCCACAGATCAAAGCGGTCTGTAGCGTGGCCTGTACTGCGCCCCCCTTCCTCCAGTAAATGGTCCCGCCCAGGGCATCTGCCCCTTCTGCCCACCCCTTGTACCGGCCCTGGCTCTTAAACCCCCTTAATCCCCCTTAAACCCCCTTAATAACCAGACCAATTTTCAGCTTTTGGTGCTCTCACATTTTGAATGACAATTACTCAGTCATGCAACACTGTATCTATATGAAATTGCTGTCCTTTTTTTCACACAAATAAAGCTTTCTTTTGGTGTTATCTATCACCGCTGGGTTTTTTATTTTTTGCACTATAAAAGAAAAAAGACAGAAAAATCTGTAAAAAATTGCATTTTTCTTCATTTCTGTTATAAAATTTAGCAAACTAGTAATTTTTCTTCATATATTTTGGCCAAAATTTATACCGCTACATATCTTTGGTAAAAATAACCCAAATCTGTGGATATTATTTGGTCTTTGTGAAAGTTATAGAGTCCAAAAGCTATGGTGCCAATATCTGAAAATTGATCACACCTGAAGTACTGACGGCCTATCTAATTTCTTGAGACCCTAACATGCCAGAAAAGTACAAATACCCCCCAAATGACCCCTTTTTGGAAAGAAGACATTCTAAGGTATTTAGAAATATTTTTTCCCACAATTTTTGCAAAATCAAGTTTTTTTTTTGCTTTTTTTTTCACAAAATTGTCATATTAGCAGGTTATTTCTCACACACAGCATATGGATACGACAAATTACACCCCAAAGCACATTCTGCTATTACTCCCGAGTATGGCGATACCACATGTGTGAGACTTTTACACAGCGTGGCCACATACAGAGACTCAACATGCAGGGAGCACCTTCAGACGTTCTGGAGCACCCAGGCCAATTCTGACATTTCTCTCCTACATGTAAAAATCATCATTTATTTGCTAGAAAAGTACATAGAACCCCAAAACATTATATATGTTTTTTTTAGCAAAGACCCTAGAGAATACAATGGTGGTAATTGCAACATTTTATCTCACATGGTGTTTGCGCAGCAATTTTTCGACCACATTTTTTTTAGAAAAGAAACAGTTTTGTGCTTTAAAAAAAAACAAAACAGTAAAGTTAGCCCAATGTTTTTACATAATGTCATATATGAAGTTACGCCGAGTAAATAGATACCCAACATGTCACCTTTCAAAATTGCACACACTTGTGGAATGGCGCCAAACTTCGCTACTTAAAAATCCCCATAGGCGACGCTTTAACATTTTTTACTGGTTACATGTTTTGAGTTACAGTGGAGGTCTAGGGCCAAAATTATTGCTCTCACTCTACCGATTGCAGCGATACCTCACAAGTGTGGTTTAAACACTGTTTTCATATTTCATACTTACGTATGCGTTCGCTTCTGCATGCGAGTGTCAGGTCACCTGTATCCAGGTGACAGATGCACCCCTTTGGGGTCAGGAGTGCACCGCTATGATAGTGGACCCTAAGGCTGACTGCTGCGGATGGAACTTGGGGTGGTTCAGGAAGGCAGGTCCCCTGGAGCATCAACACGGATCCCACAGTGAGTTAGAGCATAGATTCCCCAGGGCACGGAGTCTAAGAGTCAGCAGGTGTTCACCAGAGCCTCTAGTGGTGAGGATGGACTGGGCTGCAACTGGCTCCAGGTCGCGGCCCCCAGGGTCTCCCAGCTCACGCTCACGGTAGGCTACAGGAGGATGGAGAGGAAACAGCAGCTCAGGACAGCAAGGAATAGAATGGAGGTAGCCAAATGTCGGGGCAACTAGCAGACAAGGATAACAGAGAACACGCCAAAAGTCAGGGTCACAGGCAAACAGGGATAGTTGAGAACGTGCCAAAGGTCAGGGTCACAAGCAGACAGGGATAGTCGGGAACACGCCAAGATCGGTAACAGAGACAAACTTAGAGCACACGGCAAACAGGAAGCCAATCACACAATATTGCATGGCAAGGCAGGCTTGGAAAATACGGTGTTAAATAGTGGTTCCTGTTGAGGCTAGGGTGAAGCCACAGAGAGGGAAGATTACTTAAGCATGCAGGTGTGAGAATACAAGCCTCAAGGCTGATACACAGACCAAGTAAGAGACAGACAGGTCATGAATGTATTACTGCAAGGTCATGACAGTACCCCCCTCTTATGAGGCTTCCCCTCCCCCGCTTTGGACCAGGCTTGGAGGGGAACTTCAAATGGAACTTCCTCAGAAGACGAGGTACGAAGACTTCAGAAGCAGAAATCCAAGATCTCTCCTCAGGACCGAAACCTTTACAATCCACGAGATATTGAAGGACACCTTTATGGAAGCAAGAATCCAAAATTTGACTAACCCGTACTCCTGATCATCTTCAGAGACTGGAGCCAAGGTAGGGAGAGGTGGAGAGAACTTATTGAAAACTAAAGGTTTCAGAAGGGATACATGAAAGGAGTTTGAGATCCTGAGGCTTTTAGGGATATGGAGTTTAAAACAAACAGGATTCAGCTTAGAAATTATATTGTAAGGACCAATGAATCTCGGGGCAAACTTGAGAGAAGGAACCCGGAGTCTGATGTTCCTGGTAGAAAGCCAGACTTTGTCTCCTGGCTGTAGAGAAGGCGGTTTACGCTTGCGACGGTCAGCAAAACTTTTGAACTTGCTGGCAGCTTTCTAGAGGGAATCATGAACATCAACCCACAAGGAATTGAATGATTCCTGAACAGTAGCCAAAGCTGGGATGTCAGAAGAACAGGTCATAGGAAGAGGAAGCTGAGGATGTCTTCCATTAACAATGACAATGGGTGTCTTCTGAGAACTGATGTTGACATGATTGTTGGGGGAGAACTCTGCCCACGGGAGTAATGATGCCCAATCATCATGATGAGCCGAGACCAAGGTACGGAGAAAGACCTCCAACTCCTGATTAACCCTTTCAGTCTGGCCATTGAATTGGGGGTGGTAAGAAGAGGTAAAATCCAAGGTAATGTTGAGGGATTTGCAAAAGGCTCTCCAAAAGCGAGAAGTAAACTGAACACCCCTGTCCAAAATGACATGGGAAGGGACACCATGAAGATGGAAAATCTCTCGTACGAAAATGGGAACCAAGGCAGGAGCAGAAGGGAGACCAGGAAGAGGAACAAAATGGGCCATCTTGGAGAATCGATCAATTACCACCCAAATGACCGTATTCGTCTCAGAAGGTGGAAGATCGGTGATGAAGTCCATGGCTATGTTAGAGCAGGGCTCCTTGGGAATGGGCAAGGGCATGAGAAGACCAGCAGGAGCCTGCGTGGAGGACTTAGACTGGGCACAGACATGACAAGCCTTAACATAGTCTTTGACATCCGAACAGAGAGTAGGCCACCAGTAGTGGCGACTGATGAGGAGGAAGGATCGAAGAAACCCAGCATGACCTGCCACCTTGGAGTCATGTCCCCAATAAGGGATCTTAGCTCTTAGCTCAGTGGGGACGAAGGTCCTGCCAGGAGGAATTTTTGACTTCAGAGTGGTAGAATGGGCAAGGATGCATGAAGTAGGGATAATCGGCTCAGGTTCAATGGTAGGCTCCTCATCCTGAAAGTCAAAAGATCTAGAGAGTGCATCAGCCCGACTGTTGCAGGAACCAGGTTTGAATGTAATGGTGAAGTTAAAACGGGAAAAGAAGAGACTCCACCTGGCTGGTCTGGGATTCAATCGTTTGGCATTCTGTAAGTACTGCAGATTTTTATGGTCAGTGAAAATTGTTATGGAATGTGGGGAACCCACCAAGAGATGACACCACTACTCCAACGCCAATTTAATCGCAAGAGGTTCCTGATCACCAATAGCGTAATTCTTCTCCGCCTGAGAAAATTTTCTGGAGAAAAACGCATATGGTAGACGTTTTTTCCCAAAGGATTGAAGAAGCACAGCCCCCACCCCAGTTGAGGAAGCGTCCACTTCAATAAAAAATGGATCCCCCGGGTCAGGTCGCCTCAACAAAGATCCAGAAATGAAGGCCTGTTTCAAATCATGAAAGGCAGAGACAGCTTCAGGGGACCACTCCTTGGCATTAGCACCCTTCTTGGTCAAGGCGATAATTGGCGCAGCAATAGAGGAGTAATTCCTAATGAAGTGCCTGTAATAATTAGTGAACCCAAGAAAGCGCTGCGTGGCCTTGAGGCTGGCAGGAAGAGGCCAGTTGGTAATGGCCGAGACCTTCCCAGGATCCATACGAAGACCAAAGTTAGAGACAAAGCATCCCAGAAACACGACTTGAGAACATTCAAAAGAAGATTTCTCCAGCTTGGCGTACAGATTATTTTCTCGAAGGCGCTGAAGTACAATCCGGACATGGTCTCTGTGAACCGACAGTAGGGATGAGCTTCAAGTTTGAGTCGAGCTCATGTTCGAATCAAACATCGGCTGTTTGCAAGTTCACCGAACAATTTGGGGTGTTCGCGGCAAATTCGAATGCCGCGGCATACCCTTTAAAAGTCTATGGGAGAAATCAAAAGTGCTAATTTTAAAGGCTTATATTCATGGTATTGTCATAAAAAGTGTTTGGGGACCTGGGTCCTGCCCCAGGGGACATGGATCAATGCAAAAAAAAGTTTTAAAAACGGCCATTTTTTCGGGAGCAGTGATTTTAATAATGCTTAAAGTGAAACAATAAAAGTGTAATATCCCTTTAAATTTCATACCTGGGGGGTGTCTATAGTATGCCTGCGCATGTTTCCTGTGTTTAGAACAGTCTGACAGCAAAATGACATTTCAAAGGAAAAAAGTCATTTAAAACTACTCGCAGCTATTAATGAATTGCCGGTCCGACAATACACATAGAAGTTCATTGATAAAAACGGCATGGGAATTCCCCACAGAGGAACCCCAAACCAAAATTTAAAAAAAAAATGACGTGGGGGTCCCCCTAAATTTCATACCAGGCCCTTCAGGTCTGGTATGGATATTAAGGGGAACCCCGGCCAAAATTAAAAAAAAAAAAAAAAAATGACGTGGGGGGTCCCCCTAAATTCCATACCAGACCCTTCAACCAGAAGAAGATGGAGGAAGAAACCAAAGGAAGATAGAAGATAGAAGAAAGAAGAAGCATTTAAATAAAGGAATTGTCAAAAACTGTCTCTTGTCATTTTTACCATTTTTGAAAGTTTTTTAGTGATATGGTAGGGGTACTTTTATACCCCCTTACCATTTCACACAGGGGGAGGGCCGGGATCTGTGGGTCCCTTTGTTAAAGGTGGCTTCCAGATTCCGATAAGCCCCCCACCCGCAGACCCCCACAACCACCAGCCAGGGTTGTGGGGATGAGGCCCTTGTCCTCATCAACATGGGTACAAGGTGTTTTGGGGGGCTACCCCAAAGCACCCTCCCAATGTTGAGGGCATGTGGCCTGGTACGGTTCAGGAGGGGGGGCACTCTCTGGTCCCCCCTCTTTTCCTGCGGCCTGCCAGGTTGCGTGCTCCGATAAGGGTCTGGTATGGATTTTTGGGGGGACCCCACGCCGGGTTTTTTTAAATTTTGGCGCGGAGTTCCCCTTAAAATCCATACCAGACCTGAAGGGTCTGGTATGGAATGTAGGGGGACCCCCCACGTCATTTTTTTTTTTTTAATTTTGGCCGGGGTCCCCCTTAATATCCACACCAGACCTGAAGGGCCTGGTATGGAATTTAAGGGGACCCCCCACCTCATTTTTTTTTTTTTAATTTTGGTTCAGTGTTCCCCTGTGGGGAATTCCCATGCCGTTTTTATCAATGAACTTCTATGTGTATTGTCGGACCGGCAATGCATTAATAGCCGCAAGTAGTTTTAAATGACTCTTTTTTCCTTTGAAATGTAATTTTGCTGTCAGACTGTTCTAAACACGGAAACATGCGCCCCTTTACAGGCATGCTATAGACACCCCCCAGGTATGAAATTTAAAGGGATATTACACTTTTATTGTTTCACTTTAAGCATTATTAAAATCACTGCTCCCGAAAAAACGGCCATTTTTAAAACTTTTTTTTTGCATTGATCCATGTCCCCTGGGGCAGGACCCAGGTCCCCAAACACTTTTTATGACAATAACTTGCATATAAGCCTTTAAAATTAGCACTTTTGATTATTCGTGTTCGTGTCCCATAGACTTTAATGGTGTTTGCGTGTTCGAACAAATTTTTTGCCTGTTCGCATGTTCTGGTGCGAACCGAACAGGGGGGTGTTCGGTTCATCCCTAACCGACAGACTATCCGAAAAGATGAGAATGTCATCCAGGTAGATGACAACAAATTGGTAAAGCAGATCCCTTAAATTTTAGAACACCGCTGGGGTGTTACACAAAGCAAAGGGCATGACCAAGTACTCGTAATGCCCATCTCTAGTGTTAAACGCAGTTTTCCATTCATCCCCTTCCCGTATTCAGATCAAATTGTATGCACCCCTGAGATCCAACTTGGTAAAAATGGAGGCACCTTTCAACCAGTCAAATAGTTCCAAGATTAGGGGTAGGGGGTATCGATTTTTGATCCTTACTGCGTTTGGGACTCGGTAGTCAATGCAGGGTCTTAGGTACCATCCTTTTTGGCAACAAAAAAGAACCCTGCTCCTGCAGGCGATGAAGATTTCCAGATGAATCCTTTTTCTAGATTTTCTGCAACATACCCAGACATGGCCTGGGTCTCTGGGATGGACAGAGGGTAGGTACGACCCCTGGGTGGAGCTGCTCCGGGAACAAGGTCAATGGCACAGTCAAAGGACCTGTGAGGAGGAAGCACCTCAGCTGACTTTTTACAGAACACATCCTGGAAATCGCTATATGCAGCGGGAAGGGCAGAGGATACTGAGGTGGTAGCCACGTAAAGTCTCCCCTTAGGGGCAACCTTGAGTAGGCAGGAAGAGAAACAAGAAGGACCCAAAGCCAGGATCTGCCCAGAAGTCCAGTCAATGTGTGGAGAGTGGAGCTGCAACCAAGGAAGCCCCAATACGATAGGGGTTGAGACCTTAGGAAGGATAAGAAAGGATATCCACTCCTGGTGGAGTATCCCTACCGACATCTTAACAGGAGGGGTCTGGAAGCAGATAGGGCTCCCTGGAAGAACAGAACAGTGCCATCAATCGCTGAGACCACCAATGGAGTGGTGAGGGGTAAAAGGGTAAGGTTCATGGAAGATGCAGTTCTCCAGGCCATAAAGTTGCCAGCGGCTCCCGAATCCAGATAAGCCAAGGCCGAGTGGGAGGAAACGCCAACATGAAGAAACACCGAAAGAAGGAGACGAGAAGATGGCTTTTCTGGGTCCAATACTCCACCTTTCAGATGTATTACCCAAGCTTTTCCTGGATGAAATGAGCATGTGTCACGAAAATGACCTTTGTCCCCACAGCAGAGACACAGGCCCGGAGTTCTGCGCCTAGCACGTTCCTCGGGGGATGGCCTGGTCTGGCCCAGCTGCATGGGTTCCTTAGTTGGCAGGAGTTGCTCCACAGGATGAAAAGAGGGGAGCTCGGCCTGACTAAGGACCAAGGGGTCATTTTTCTAGGGTCCTTTCCTGAAAACGAATATCAATATAGTTACACAGGGAGATAACTTCGTCCAGATCAGTGGGGATGGTTCTTCTTGCTAATTCGTCCTTCACTCTATCAGAAAGGCCATGCAGAAAGGTTGCGACTAAGGCCTCATTGTTCCAGCTCAGCCGTCAGTATGCGTAAACGAAGAGCATACTGTCCCATAGAAGCAGGCTCTTGGCGGAGACGTAAAAGGGCGCTGGCCGCTGAAGAGACACGACCTGGTTCCTCAAAGATATTCCAGAAGAGTTTCAGAAAATTAGAGAGGCTGGAAACCACGGGGTCTTTCCTCTCCCACATAGGGGCAGCCCAAGCTAAAGCCTCGCCGGACAGGAGAGAAATAATATAGGCTACCTTTGCCCGATCAGACTGGAAGTTTTGGGGTTGGAGTTCGAAATGAATGGTACACTGGCTAAGGAACCCTCTGCAGGCCTTGGAATCCCCAAAGTAACGGGAAGGAGCTGGTAAGTGCAAAGGGTTAGCGGCTGCGATTGTAAGCGGAGCTGATATGGCAGCCGATTGCGGTTGTGGAACAGGGGAGCCTAAGGAAGCTTGAAGTTGTTCAAAGCGGGAAGCCAAATCCTGAAGGAATCGCATCACCTGGGTCTGATTTCTGGGTCTCGAGTCTGTGGACTATGCCCTGCAGCTGATCATCGGCAGGTAGCAGCACATTAGACAGGTCCATGGCCGTGCAAACTGTCAGGTCACCTGTATCCAGGTGACAGATGCACCCGTTGGGGTCAGGAGTGCACCGCTTTGATAGTGGATCCTAAGGCTGACTGCTGCGGATGGAACTTGGGGTGGTTCAGGAAGGCAGGTCCCCTGGAGCACCAACACGGATCCCACAGTGAGTTACAGCATAGATTCCCCAGGGCACGGAGTCTAAGAGCCAGCAGGTGTTCACCAGAGCCTCTAGTGGTGAGGATGGACTGGGCTGCAACTGACTCCAGGTCGCAGCCCCCAGGGTCTCCCATCTCACGCTCACGGTAGGCTACAGGAGGATAGAGAGGAAACAGCAGCCCAGGACAGCAAGGGATAGTAAGGAGGTAGCCAAATATCGGGGCGACTAGCAGACAAGGATAACAGAGAACACGCCAAAAGTCAGGGTCACAGGCAAACAGGGGTAGTCGAGAACGCGCCAAAGGTCAGGGTCACAAGCAGGCAGGGATAGTCGGGAACACGCCAAGATCGGTGACAGAGACAAACTTAGAGCAAACAGGAAGCCAATCACACAATATTGCACGGTAAGGCAGGCTTGGAGAATACAGTGTTAAATAGTGGTTCCTGTTAAAGCTAGGGTGGAGCCACACAGAGGCAAGATTACTTAAGCATGCAGGTGTGAGAGTACAAGCCTCAAGGCTGATACACAGACCAGGTAAGAGACAGACAGGTCATGAATGTATTACTGCAAGGTCAGCACACGGGAACAGGGGCGCTATAAATTTTTTTTTTTTTATTGTTCATTTTACTTAAAGAGGAAGTAAACCCATCCATAAAACAGTTTAATTTCCGGCACGTGCCGGAAATGTAACACTCCCATTGGTTGTGCTCTCAACCAGACTGTAAAACCATCCAATGGCTGGTGTCATAACTGATCACATGTGCAGAATCATGGCAGTTGTAGATTAAACAGAGGCCAAGATGGCAGCTTCCTTGGTTGAAAACGATAGGGGGGTTTACTTACACTTTAATTTATTTTAGTTTGACGCTTTTTTCCAAAAACATTTTTTTGATCACTTTTATTCCTAGTACAAGGAATGTAAACATCCCTTGTAATAGGCATATGGCATGACAGGACCCCGCATCTCACCTCTAGGCTGAGAAGCCTGAAATAAAAAAAAAAAAAAGATCCTGGCTTAGATCGTAGCGGTAAGTCGGTAGAAGCACTGGAGGGCAGCGGGAGGGGGGGGGATGTCCCCTCTCACCTCCTATAAGAATGATCAAGCAGTGGAACAGCCGCTATGATCATTCTTATGGTGTAGGGAATCGCTGGCTGAAAAAGGTGATATCTGAATGATGCCTGTAGCTGCACCCATCATTCAGATATCCCCGCACAAAGTCAAGGACGTCGTATGACGACTGGCAGGCGGGAAGTTTTTTTTTTTAACACAAAGTTGTCCATTTATACAATATTTCTACCACATAGCATGTACATACCAAAAATGACCCCAAAATAGATTCTCCTACTCCTCCTGAGTACGGTGATACCACATGTGTGAGACTTCCACAGCCTGGCCACATACAGAGGCCGAGTACAGCCGAGTATGGCTGAGTATGGTTGGGTATGGCTGAGCATGGCTGGGTACGGCTGAGCATGGCTGGGTATGGCTGAGCATGGCTGGGCATGGCTGAGTATGGCAGGGTATTGCCAAGTATGACTGGGTATGGCAGTGTATGGCTGGGTATCACTGAGTATTGCAGGGTATGGCTGGGTATGGCTGGGTATGGCAGAGTATGGCTGGGTATGGCTGGGTATGGCAGGGTATGGCTGGGTATGGCAGGGTATAGCAGAGTATGGCAGGGTATAGCAGAGTATGGCAGGGTATAGCAGAGTATGGTTGAGCATGGCTAAGCATGGCAGGGTATGGCTGGGTATGGCAGAGTATGGCTGGGTATCACCGAGTATTGCAGAGTATGGCTGGGTATGGCTGGATATGGCAGGGTATGGCAGAGTATTGTGGTTTATGGCAGAGTATTGCGGGGTATTTCGGGGTATTGCGGGCTAGTGCAGAGAATTGCGGGCTAGTCCAGAGTATTGCGGGCTAGTGCAGAGTATTGCGGGCTAGTGCGGGCTAGTGCGGGGTATTGCACAGTATTGCACAGTATTGCGGGGTATTGCAGAGTATTGCACAGTATTGCGGGGTATTGCAGAGTATTGCAGAGTATTGCACAGTATTGCAGGGTATTGCAGAGCATTGAGGGATGGCTGTACGCCGTCCCAGAGTTCAGCAACCGCCCTGTAGCCTTCATTCGGCTATGGGCCGGTTGTTAAGTGGTTAAGGTATGGGTACATCTGGTGGAGGGGTACACTAGGATTGTGTGCACACTGCATGAAGGCACCAGCATCACTTTTATCCATGTCTTTATGATGGACTGTCAAGATTTTGATTCAATATATTAAGGATATTGTGCAGCACACAGAGCACTTGCACATTATTGTGAACATTATAAATAATTGAATGTTATGTGCACGTTTTTGGATTTGTTTCACAGGATATATTTATTATTAATTCAATATATTTTTAATTAATATATTAGTAGATTTGTGTAATATATATTTTTTATAGTTATTTCATTTATTTATTCACTGTTTGGTCTTAGAGCCACACATTTGTTATGTAATTTTGCATTGTCACATTTAGGGAAGCGTGGGGAGTGCTGGCAGATGTCTATTTTTATTTTATTTTATTTTTTTATATATTTTTTATTGCATTTATTAATTTTAGCAGCTCACAAGGTTTTCACCTATTTATGATGTCCAGTTCACTTTGACCTACACAAAGGGGAAATATCACTTTTCCAGGCCCTATCAAATATCACCAAGCAGTACACCTGTCAATGGTGATTTGTTGGTGTGAACATGTGTAATTTTCAGTGTCATTAAACCCAAAAATGTTTTATGTGTATTTTTCCTTGTCAAAAGAAGTTTATTGAGTATACAATGTTATAAAGATACATAAAGATACATAAAGTAAGTTTACAAGGATCTATAAAGTAAGCTCATTGTTTTACAGTAGGGTTTATATAGGTAAATATCATGAAATTTCAAATATTAAACATTGGGTTCACGTAAACCTAAATTAAAGATATATATAATTTCCTTAGTTACTTTTGTAGGTATTTAAATGATTTATACCTACTATACATATTGTTTACAAGTAGAGTGTATATAGGTCAAATTAATTCTGATAATGAGCTTTAATCGTAAGGTAGAGAAAAGGAAAGAGAAAGAAGAAAAAGGGTTGAAAGGTAGAGGTATGGTCCACAAGGTTGTCCCGCTCGTCAGTTTATTATTCTTTTTAGTTCTCTTTGAAGCCTTAGAATGGGTGTCTCTGTAAGTCATTTAATCTGTTACCATGGCAACAGGACAGAGTCATTGAAATTTGACAGGAACTGTTGTTTTATCCAAGGATGCCAAAGTTTTTCAAATTTTGGAAT
The DNA here is from genome assembly GCF_042186555.1 of Aquarana catesbeiana. Classification (NCBI taxonomy): domain Eukaryota; kingdom Metazoa; phylum Chordata; class Amphibia; order Anura; family Ranidae; genus Aquarana; species Aquarana catesbeiana. The sequence continues at coordinate 146,799,547 of NC_133333.1, forward strand.
TTGATTTTGATCGATGGCTACCATCTTAGCATGGGACATTGTATTATTCATTCTGTGAATTGTTTCTGCTAGTACCAATGTAGGAGATTTCCATGCCTTGGCCACTGTTTGTTTTGCAGCCGTTATTAGTTGGATCATAAGTTTGAATTGAGAGAGTGTTAACCATTCCGGTTTTAGATTAAGTAAAGTTAAATATGGATCTGGTTGTATTATTTTTTTAAATATTTTAGATGCAATCACGAAGACTTCCTTCCAGAAGGTTTGGATTACTGGGCACGTCCACCATATGTGTAAATATGTGCCTATTTCTGGGCATCCTCGAAAACAAAGAGTTGAGGTATTAGGTGAATATTTTGCCACTCTAGCGGGTACAAGGTACCAGCGAGTTAGGACTTTATAATTTGTCTCCAGTGCTAAGATGTTGGGTGAAGATGACTTAGATGTGAGCCATATATTAGACCAGTCCGTGTCTTCTAAAGTTCCCAGGTCCTCCTCCCACCTCTGAACGTAAGAGGGTCTATTAAGATTTGCTACTCCATATAATTGATTATAAAGTGATGAAATTGTACCTTTAGCAAATGGATCTTTTGTACAGATTGATTCAAAAATGAATAATTGGGATAATGGTGTATCCCCCTTTAGGAATGGTGTATAGAAATTTTTGATTTGGAGATATCTAAATATCTCAGAGTTTGGTAGATCATATTTTTCTCTAAGCGATGGGAATGAAAGGAATGATTTAGATGCTATGAAGTCATTTAGTGTCTGAATGCCTGATGTTGTCCAAGCTTTAAAAGAATTTGGGTAGATCCATGCCGGATAAAAGGCCGGATTTCTGATAAAAGAAAGGAGAGGATTGTGTGGAGATTGTAACTGATATTTGGTTTTTAGTTTATCCCAGAGAGATAAGAAGTGTTTAGTTATGGGATTATGAATTTTAAAGCGGTCTTTAGGATCAAGCCATAATAAATTTGATATTAATAGAGGGTCATTTTCTGAAGCCTCTATAAATACCCATAATGGGATTTCCTGTTTTGCATGGTATTTGGACAGACTGGCCAAATGTGCTGCTCTGTAGTAGTTAGTAAAATTAGGGTATCCCAGGCCTCCTTTATTTTTGGGAAGATGTAGTGTGTGTATAGGTATACGTGGTTTAGAAGAGCCCCATATAAACGAAGTTGCTCTTTTTTGTACTATTCTCAAAAAATAGGAAGGAATTGGAATAGGGAGGACTCTGAATAGATAAAGCAATTTGGGTAGAATAGTCATTTTGATTGCATTAATCTTCCCTATCCAGGATAAAGGAAGTTGCGACCATTGTTTTATTAGATTTGTGATCTGTCTTAATAAAGGAGGATAATTGGTTGAGAATAAGTCAGAATGAGATGCTGTTAAATGAATTCCAAGATATGGGATTGATTTTTCTGCCCATGTGAATGGGAGTGCAGCCCTAGCCAGGATCAATTCCATGTTTGTGAGTGAAATATTAAGCACTAGGCATTTCTTAGGATTAATCATAAGGCCGGATAGGGCTGCAAATCCATCAAGAGCTGGTATTAAGTTAGGACCAGAGACCTGTGGTGATGATAGAAAAAGTAATATATCGTCTGCAAATATACATAATTTGTGTGTAATACCTCCTACTTCAATGCCAGTTATAGTTTGGTTTGTTCTGATGTATTGGGCCATGGGTTCGAGTATAAGGGCAAATAATAAGGGAGATAATGGGCAACCCTGTCGGGTACCTCTTTCGATATTAAAGGCTTCAGATTTGTATCCAGCATATTTTATATAGGCTTTGGGTTTATTATATAATGCTTTGATCCATGTTAAAAAGTGTGGTCCAAAACCCCATTTTTGTAATGAATATTGCATATATTGCCAGGATACTGTGTCAAATGCCCTCTTAATATCGAGAGATAGAAAACATAAAGGGATTTTCCGTTTTTTAGCAATATGTGCCAATAACACTGCCCTGCGTATATTATCGCCTGCCTGTCTATTTGGCATGAAGCCTACTTGATCTCTATGTATTAATTTTCCTATAATGCTATTGAGGCGTTTTGCTATTATTTTTGCTAATAATTTAATATCGAGGTTTAACAGAGAGATAGGCCGATAATTCACACAGGAAGTATCATCAGAAAGGGGTTTTGGGATCATACAAACAATTGCCATTAGTGTTTCTTGCCGAAAAGAATGTCCATCTAGAAGTTTGTTAAAAGTTTCAGTGAGAATGGGAGAGAGTATTTCTGAGAATGTTTTATAGTATAAAGCCGAGTAGCCGTCTGGGCCTGGTCTTTTGTTAAGTTTTAGGTCTTTTATGGCGTTAGCAACTTCATCTATAGTTATAGGCTCATCCAAACTGCTTTTTTGATTCTGAGATAACTCAGGTAAGGTTATTTTTAAGAAGAAGGATTCAGCTTCTGTAGGATTAAATTCATTGTTTGTCTTGTATAAAGTTGCGAGATGTGAGTGAAATTTATGGACTATTTTAACTGGATTACAAGTGTAAACATTTTTTGATAATTTCAAACGTATTGGTTTGAAAGATTTGTTAGTTGAATTTAATGCCCGAGCCAAATATGTACCTGGTTTGTTTGTATTCATGTAGAAATTGTGTTTGGAGCGTTTGAGGGATTTATCAACTGACTCAGTGAGAAATAGTTCGTATTCCAATCTAGATTTTTCCAGATGAGATTTTGTACTCTGGGATGGATTATCTTAAAATGATATGTAGGCTGCATTAAAATTGAGTTCAAGTTTTTTTGCTAGATTTTTGCGTTCCCGTTTAAATAGTGCCATTTGTCTTTGTATTGTACCACGCAAGACAGGCTTATGAGATTCCCACAGTGTTATTGGGGAGATGTCTGTTGTGTTATTAATTGATATGTATTTCTTTAAAGCTTGTTCAATGGCCATCTGATGTAGTGGGTGTTTGAGCATTATGTCCGGTAAGTACCACGTTGGGTCATGCGCTTTTGGTATGGCTGAGGCTATAGTAGTGTATACTGCATTATGGTCAGACCACGGAATCGGAATTATATCTGATGCAATAATTTCTGGTATCATTCCTATTGTTAGAAAAACATGATCTATTCTGGTGAAGGTTTGATGAGGGTGCGAGAAATAAGTGAATTTCTTTTTCATTGGGTTACTTTCTCTCCATGAATCTACCAGATTGTATTTGGAAAAAGTTGAGAAAAAGGTAATCTAGAGGTTATTTTGGATGGTGTAAAAGGTGATTTATCTAGAAATGGGAGGAGGACCTGGTTCGAATCCCCACACATTATCACTGTTCCTATTTTGTGTGTATTAATCACTTGTAATATATGTGAGAGGAATGGTGTAGGTTGTTTGTTAGGAGCGTAGTAGGAAATCACCGTGATTGCTGTATCCATTATATAACCCATGAGTATCAGGTATCTACCTTCTGGGTCTTTAATTTCTGATGATAAGGTGAATGGTGTGGATCGGTGAAATGCAATTAAAGTTCCCCTTTGCTTGGTACAGGCAGAAGCCGTGTAAATTTGTTGATAAAAAGGAGAAATATATTTTGGAGTAGAATCTTTGGTGAAGTGTGTTTCTTGGAGGCATACTATGTGAGCCTTCTTGTTATGGAAAGTACGGAAGGCTTTGGTCCTTTTTTGAGGGACATTTATTCCCTGAACATTCAGGGAAAGTATATTCAGTGGTGCCATGGCAATAGATCAAATAGTTTTGACTTACTTTTTGTTATGCAGAGCTGACTGCGCAGATCAACCTGTGTGGACTGAAGAGATGAATAGATAGAAAAGAAACCAGTGAATTCTGGAGTAAAGAGTAAACAAAAAACATATGAGATTAGATGATACATTGTATAAATTATTTTTTGCAAGTAATCACAATTTACCCGTGAAAGAGAATAAATATCTCTCTCAGGGGAATAAGTGCCTTCGTCACACTCCCACATAATATGGTTGGGAGAATGAGGAGGGCTAATGGGGGTACACGGATCTTCCGCTTACAGGAGAGAAGTGCTATGTCAAAAGACATCAAAATGATGTTTCATTAATTGGAGTGCAGAATATAGTTTTTGTTGAAATTATTTATTCCAGGGTGGTTGTATATGGTTAGTCTTGCCCTAGGCTAAATAATTCAGTTAGAAAAGTACTGTTAATAACTTTGGTATTGATGAAGATAGTTTGAATTATTTTGGGATTTTAACCCTTTTAGAGTAAACAATTACATATTTTATTCATATGCAACTGTTTAGATATGTTAACTCATAAAATTGAGGTTGTATTGCTTCAGATTAGAATAAACAAAAACATAATTCTAGGAACTAGTTAGGTAATAATATATTTGTTTTAAGAAAAGAAAGAAAAAGCTTCCATTACTTCTGGATTATTGAACATATTTGCCCTAAAAAGTAATAAATCTATTGTTATTACCTGATAATATATAACGGAACAAGAATTTCCTTATTTCACTTATATATTCTAAGGCTATATGAATCAGAAGTAATAAGAAATATAACTGGAATGTAACATGATCCCACACAGTGTGTGACTATCAGAATGCAGTTACATTCAGTTATAAATATAGGTTTTTTATAGAGAACCATCTCTTAGTATAATAAATGAAGAGATATCAGGAATTAGGATGTCAGTCCATTGAATCTTCTTGGTCCATGGATGATGTGGCATAATGGCCTCTTTTGTGAGAATGATGATTCCCATTTTGTTCTGAAATTTTCTGGGTGCTGCCTGAAGGTGAAGATGACGCCATTCTTCTGCGTGTGGGAGTGTTGCTGCTTGTGGGTTCTGTCAGATTTAATTTTAAAAGGGTTTGTTGTAGTTCATCTGCTGATCTGCTTCTGTAAATTGTACCTTGGTAGTTAAATCTGACTGAAAAGGGGAAGCCCCATTGATACATAATGTTGTGGCGTTGCAATTCCATTAGTTGGGGTTTCATGGATCGTCTTTTAGTAATAGTAAGTTGGGATAGGTCAGCAAAAATTTGATAATTGTGTCCTTGAAAATTAAGTTCCTTTTTTTCTCTTGCAGCAATTAGTATTTGTTCTTTCGTTCTGTAATAATGAAATTTTGTGATTATATCACGTGGGGGTCCATCTTTCTTTTTGGCTGTGAGGGCTCTGTGTACTCTGTCCAGTTCTAAACGTTCAATAGGGATATCTGGCTTTAGTTCTTGTAATAGAGCAGTAATAGTAGATTGCAGGTCTGTCACAGTTTCAGGTATTCCCCTTATGCGCAAGTTTGAACGTCTGGCTCTATTTTCGTAATCTTCGAGCTTAGTTTAAAGTATTAAATTCTCTTTTTTTAATTGTTCCAATTCTGTTATATTTTCTTGGGTTGTAATTTCAATTTCATCCATTTTTATTTCTAAGGCTGCGGTGCGGTTTCCCAGCTCTCTTATTTCTTTGGTTAGGCTTTTTGTTATTTGGTCTGAGGTTTGTTTTAAAGCCTTATGAAGCATCTTTTCAAATTGTAATTACTGGGGATACTGAGGAGGCTTGTGGAGAAGTTTGTGAGAGGATTTGTTCTGTATCTGACTCAAATGGAGAGTCTTGCTGTGACATTTTCTGTCTGTGAGAGCGCCCTGATGCTGTATCTTGTGAGGTGACTGGAGCTGCTTCAGCTGCAGTGAGTGCCTGTGAGCTCTTTGTGAGGTGATTTTTATTTCTGCCACGGTTTCCTCCCAGTACCATATTTCCTGCCCAAACTTTCACAGTTTGTTCCCTGTGGCAAAAAGGTTCAAATGGATACCTTTTGAGCCTGGAGGCTCCGCTTTGTCCTTCTCTTCTCTCCTCAGTGGTGTGGAGCTCTAACAATGCATGTCTGCTCTGCTAGGCTCCGCCTCCTGCCCCCGTTTTATGTGTATTTTTAATAAAAATCTGTTCTGTACCTTGTTAAAGAAGCTTTCTGCCATTATTGCTGTCTAGAATATCTGGATGATCATGTTGCTTACACTTGACACTGTAGGGTTTAAGTCTCCTACTATTTAACCTTAACCCCACATTACTCTCCCTCCAAAAACATCATAAACGACTCAAACTAGTTTTTGGAGTAAATGGCCTCACGGCCTTAAATTTTCTTTATTAAAATATAAATTACCATAAATATATAACATAAATAACCGTAACTTTTAATAATAATTTATTGTGTAACTATCAGTAAACAACTATCACCATCACTATCAACAATTCTTTTTCTTGAACCTACCAGTCAGGAACCCCTGACTTGGCAGTACCCTAACTTCCGGTGACCAAAACCTTTTTACCTCCTCCAAGCCCTACATAGCCTGAAAGTACACAACTTCAATCCCCAACCTTCATGGATGGGTACCAGCAAAAACTCCCCATCCAATGGATGGGTACCATAACGCAACCCCCATCCTCTGGATGGGTACAACATGTTTCATACATGTAACTTGAGAAATCCTATTCAAGGAAACCAAAAAACTGCCAAAAAACACAGGGCGGGTGGGTGGGAATCTTCTTCCTCCGCCGCTCTTCGAATGACATCACTTCCCCCCTCCTGTTCTCCTTCCCCTCACTGCTCCCTCAGCCCCTCCCTTATCCTTAAAGGGCCAGAAAACTCTCTTCCCATATTAACTGTGCCATCCCCAGCACTGTCATGCCAGCCCTGCACCGATCGTTGCACTTAGCTCCGGGCCTCTCTTGACACTGTAGGGTTTAAGCCCAGTCTCCTACTATTTAACCTTAACCCCACATTACCCTCCCTCCAAAAACATCATAAATGACTCGAACTAGTTTTTGGAGTAAATGGCCTCACGGCCTTAAATTTTCTTTATTAAAATATAAATTACCATAAATATATAACATAAATAACCGTAACTTTTAATAATAATTTATTGTGTAACTATCAGTAAACAACTATCACCATGGTCACTGTAAACAATTCTTTTTCTTGAACCTACCAGTCGGGAACCCCTGACTCGGCAGTACCCTAACTTCCGGTGACCAAAACCTTTTTACCTCCTCCAAGCCCTACATAGCCTGAAAGTACACAACTTCAATCCCCAACCTTCATGGATGGGTACCAGCAAAAACTCCCCATCCAATGGATGGGTACCATAACGCAACCCCCATCCCCTGGATGGGTACAACATGTTTCATACATGTAACTTGAGAAATCCTATTCAAGGAAACCAAAAAACTGCCACAGCACGAAAGGGGTAACCCCTTACCCTTTAGCGCACCTCCACACCCTCAAGCCTCTCTGAATCCCTTCTTGCAAACCTAGAGACCACAGATCAGTCCCCACCTCATTCAAATGTACCCCGTCACTGCGTAGATATCTCCAGGTATCTACCTCTAGCTCTCTATGCCTGATGGCTAAGCCCCCGTTCTTCACAAAGAATCTGCTCACTTCTTTATTCACTTTGATCCTTGCTCTGTCTACCTTCTTTGCTGACCATGCCCAACGCCATGACAACCTGCCCACCATGTCAGACCAAACTAAGACCATACTAGGGTATGCCGCTTTCAAACGCAAAAAATCGCATTTTATGTCTCGAATAAGGTCCCTCATGGATCTGTCTCCCATGTCATTCCCACCTGACATTGCAAAAGGAATACATCGGGGGCTCTATCCAATCTGGAAAATCTATGTACCTCCCCCAACACCCTGTTCCATCGCATAGCCGGGACCCCAATCCACCTGATGAGTGCTTCTTGCCTGGGGATCCTTAACTGTCTGCCGTTCGGCCGAACGTCGGCTCGCTTTGCCCCCCAAAAAACGTACGAGTGGCCGAGTATCCATACCAGGCCCACATCATTACCTGTAAGCAAGAAGAACAATACAAAACTCCAATGAACATACAGTATCCACCAACATGCCCTGTAACTTAACCAACTATACTTGCAACAATTGTGGGCGGACGTACAATTTAAATCTATCCGAATCCCACCTTCCAATAAGTCTAATGACGTCTTGGCTCAAACCTGCCCTAGCAGCCTCTGTTGCCTCCCCAATCCTAAAGGAATGGGAAGAAAATTGTCGCGGGTCGCACCCCACCCTGACCACGCATTTTTTAAAAACCGCTATAAACTGGAATTTTGATAAAAACCCACCATACTCATGTATTAACAAGGGCCCCTCAAACTCTGATCTAATCTCCAAAAAGGATTTTACGACAGTCACCGGGCAGATGCTTACCTCTTCAATCCTGCCAACATCCAAGTACCTGCCTTTGCCAGCCTGATCAGTCTTAGACCTTCTGATCCACACTCTAATCGACTCATGCCACAGCTCCACATCTCCCACCATGAGGCCCCCTGGTATTGTCTTAGATGGGCTGACCAACTTGCTGATGCGCAGTGCCCCAAAAATTGCCAAAGCAAAAGCTGCCCGAAATAACTTGTGTTCGTAAACGGATATACATACCATTTCCAAACAACCAAACAACCTTCTCAACATGTCAAACGATACCGGTCACCTCCCATCCCTGCTTTTTCGTGACTTCCTATACCCTTTCACAGCCTGTCTTACCCAAAATTCCTTGGTATAATCACACAGCCCTTGCCATTTGAAAAGAAAGGCCAAACCTGCCAACTCGCGGTCTATGGCAGCTGCCGAGATACCCTTTTCAAAACCCTGAATGATGAAATACAGAACCGCATGTCCGACTGTCGGATCATCTGAGGCTATTCCCAGCTCATTTAAACAAGTAAACCAGGCTTTCCATACCTTAGAGTAGGCATTCCATGTAGCCATACTCACGGATTGCCGAATCCACTTTGCTGCGATTCCAAAGCAATGTTCCACATCCAGTTGGGACAGGCGATCCCTTGCCGTTCCGCCTCTGGCGCCAACGTCTGGAACCTGTCCCACTGAAAACATGACAAAGCGTCAGCCAAAGTGTTGTCGACCCCAGGTAAGTGTACAGCATAAATAAATGCGTTCACTTGTAAACAGCGAAGCACCAAATGTCTTAACAACCTGACCACTGGAACCAATGCTGCCGTCAGCCGGTTAACCACTTGGACCACTCCCAAATTGTCACAATTGAAGCGTACTTTTAGATTCCTGAAGGATTCTCCCCACAGTTCCATGGCCACCACAATAGGGAACAGTTCCAATAGAACAAGGTTCTTCAAGAACCCTGCTTCTTGCCATGCCACCGGCCATCAGGCCGCACACCAATGACCTTTGCAGAATGCCCCAAACCCTGTGGAGCCGGCTGCATCGGTGAATAGCTCCAGGTCACAGTTGCGAACGGGACCTGACATCCAAAGAGCCCTTCCATTGAAGGACTCTAAAAAAACCTGCCATACACGCAAATCTTCTCTATGTTCCCGAGTAAGACTGACAAAATGTGTTGGCGCCCTGATCCCAGCCGTAGCAGCCGCCAAACGCCTGCAAAAAACTCTGCCCATTGGCATGATTCGGCAAGCAAAGTTCAGCTTTCCCAGTAAAGATTGAAATTTTCGTAGCTGTACTTTTCTAACCCCTACGGTCCCACGCACTTCCTCCTGTAACTGCACCAGCTTGTCCATCGGAAGCCTGCACTCAATCTTAATTGAGTCTATCTCAATGCCCAAAAACGTTATAGTCACAGTCGGAACCTTCCGTTTTTTCAGGAGCTAGTGGAACCCCAAAACGATCCGCCAGGTGTTGCAGTGTACCCAACAGAACCGCACAAATCTTGGAGCCAGCTGGGCCAACACATAAGAAATCGTCCAAATAATGGATGACTGAGTTGATCCCCGCGACATCCCTAACTGCCCATTCCAGGAATGAGCTGAATGTCTCAAAAAGGGCGCAAGATATAGAGCATCCCATGGGTAGGCATCTATCCACATAGTAAGCCCCTTCCCATGAACATCCTAGTAACCGAAAACTGTCAGGGTGCACCGGCAATAACCGGAAAGCCGATTCTATATCAGACTTTGCCATTAAGGCACCCTGCCCATACTTCCGTACCCACGCCACAGCCGCGTCAAATGACGTGCACGTCACCGCACACTCTTCAGGAGCAATGGCATCATTGACCGACCCCCCTTTTGGAAAAGAGAGGTGGTGTATGAGCCTAAACTTATTGGGCTCCTTTTTGGGAACAACTCCCAAAGGGGAGACCACTAAATCCGGCAGTGGCAAGTCTTTGAACGGGCCCGCCATGCGACCCAAAGCCACCTCCTTCCCTAATTTCTCGGCCACTATCACTGGATGCTGCATTGCCGACTTCAGATTCTGAAAACCGCTCGTAAATCCAGCTTCTAATACAGCAGCCGCTGTACGATCGGGGTATCTATTGAGGAAAGGAAGCATCCTTTCCACCCGCACCGGGGTCCTCCCTCTTACCCGAAGCATCTCCAACCCGACCTTTTCCTTTTTTAAAACATTTGGACACCGCATGAGATCCCCCGCAGCCGGAGCACATGTGTTTAAAGCGACAGTTGGATCCAAATCTGCAGGTGCCCTCGTTGAACTGCCAGCAGTAACCCCATCTTTTTTCGGCCGGTTGTCCTGGTGCTGCGGAACCTCCGACCCCTGCCTGAAAAAACTGATTCGGGGCCCTCGCTGCCTTCATCAACCTCATCCATAGGCTTATGTCTTTATGGTCCCAGCGCAGAGTTGGTCTTACCGCCATCCGCTGACGAAATTGTTCATCATACCGTAGCCAAGCCATGCCGCCATACATCCTGTGGGCTTCGCTAATGGCTTCCAGATAAACAAATAAAGCCGAGCAGTTCTCTGGTGCCTTTTCACCTACCACACTTGCTAAAATGGCAAACGCCTGCAGCCAATTAGCAAATGTACGCGAAATTAAGCGATATCTCCGCTTTTCCTCATCCTCCTTCTTGCCCTCAACTGGTTTTAACCTATCCAGGTTAAATTTTTCCAACGGCAATAACGTGAAAATTTCCATGTATTCGCCCTTCCATATCTTTTCCTTTATCTCCGTCTTTAAATGGGCTCCCAAAGGTCCCTCAAAACACACGTACACTTCGCTCCTAGCCGCATCTGCCAACCTAACTGAATCCGACCTTTTTTCACCCGTCTTACCTTGATCCACCGAAGTCGTGGCCACTACTGTCGGACTGGCATCCCCTACCGGTACCACAGGTGGAATGCCTGTGCCCTGCGTGTCCCCCCCTGTCTGCGGAAGGGTAGGTGCCATCCATGCACTCGCGGGACTACTAGTCGTCCCTGCCTCCACCCATGTTACTAGCTCCTTCAGCCCAACTAACAGTTCCCTTAATCCAACGTTCCCAGACCCAGGTACCCGCACTGTCGGTGTAGCTATGGTAGGCCCAGTCACCCCCGACCCTGTTGACCCCCCTGTATGTTGCAGTCCCCCCTGTTTTCCTTGCCCCAATAATGCATGTAACACAGATGTAAGAGAATTCGAAGAATCGCACTCACCGGGCTGCCCTTGACTGGGCCCAACAGCCGCCACTCCTGGAACCACCGCCGCAGCAAGTCGTTGGTCTTCTCCTCCATCTGACCCGGACAATTCTCCTTCCGATCGGTCCTCACTGGGTTCGTTCCTGACGACCGCCTGCTGCACCCCAGGTGCGGCCGCTCTGGGTGCCGAGGGTCTGCGGTGCTGTGGCCAGCCTTCTCTTTCAGAAGTACCGCCAGACCCGTTAGATGCCCCCCTAGATTTGACTTCGGTGTTGTGGGGTACTTAACACCTGGCTGCTTCCTGCACTGGAGCCCAACCCTGCATTCCTCGCTGACCCACTCCTCTGCTGCCGAGTGTTGCTAGCCGACCCAGCCATCTGTGCTGTCTCCTGGCAGGCTGATCCCCTCTCCCTGGTGTCCTTCCTCCTCTCCGTCCCTGCTGCTCCATCCCTCAGTGCCATGCACCTGCGACGCGCTGGGGGGGAAGAGCCGCGTGGTCTGCTTGGCATCCTAGCACTTGTCCCTCTGCCTCAGCGACTGGCTCCCCTTGCTTCCCCTGCTCTGGTCACAGGGGGCCGACTGCTATCAAAACTCTGGGGATCACTGTTGTCCTCTGGTCTTCCCCTCCCCCGGGACTCACTTGTGCCTGAAGCTGGGCTGTACCTCTCAGGAGGCCGGGAACGCCGAGCACGAGGTGGGGGCGGCCCCCCCGCTCACCGCTGCCCTCTCCCCAGTTATCTGTGAAAGCTGCTGCTGCAGCCAGTCCGCGCCGTGAGCGGCAACCGCCGCTCTCAGATCATCTAGAAATCCCTCCATCGCCGCCATCCTTAAAAATTAAGCACTTACAAGGGGGGGAAAAAGCCTGGTTTGAAGAGCGGTGAGGAGCTGTGATGAATCTTCTTCCTCTGCCGCTCTTCGAATGACATCACTTCCCCCTCCTGTTCTCCTTCCCCTCACTGCTCCCTCAGCCCCTCCCTTATCCATAAAGGGCCAGAAAACTCTCTTCCCATATTAACTGTGCCATCCCCAGCACTGTCATGCCGGCCCTGCACCGATCGTTGCACTTAGCTCCGGGCCTCTCTGACTTATTGTTAGTGGCAATGCAAAAGCAGAAAATGTTGTTGGTGCTACATTGCCACTCTCAGTGTGCGTGATCCACAAGTTTCCTAAGAGAAAGCCATTTGCTTCCTCTTGTGTTCTGTGGAAGCCATCAGCTCCGGCATCGTGAATGCCATGTCCTCCTTCCCTGGCTCCTCTCCACCCCACATAATCACTGCGTCTGCTTGCAAGGTGGTTCTAGCAGAGATGATTGATTAGGCTTCTTCTTCCCTTCTAGTTAATCAGCTCTGTGTGGGCCAAGAACACATATTATACTTCCAGGAGTGATGTTTATGGGTTTCATCAGAGGATTTGTGCTTGCTCCTTCCCCAGATCACACAAACTTTTTGTTTGCTCAACATCCTAATAAGTCCAATTTTGGGTCTCGGACCCTGGGGCTTTTCAGTTTTTAAGGCTACAAAAGTTTTGAGGGCTACCAATCCTCTATTTCTAGGTTCTCACCTTACCTGGTAGCCAGACCTCATTATTAGTTTCAGCTGTCCACAGGCCTTAAATTTTATATATATATATATATATATATATATATATATATATATATATATATATATATATAGAGAGGAGCTGACTGATGTTGGAAAAGGCTGATAACATACTAAAAAAGAGTACAAGTGCTGCCTGTTTGTTTGGGGAGCCCATTAGGGGGTACCCTGTTAACCAGGAACTGACCTGATTTTAGTTGGTGGGTCGGACAAACCGAAGCTTTGTTTCATGAATGCTTTGGACTTGCTGAACAAAGCATTGAAACTGTGATTGCTGCCCAGCTAAATAAAATTGCAGGACAAACCTGCATGGACTGTTCTAGGATGTTCCCATCTTGTGCATGGTGTACACCTGCCAATACCAACTGAGCCCGTCCCCCTTACTATATCTATTGAAAAGAAATTAAAAATTATGATTACTAAATGAACCAGAGTCTCCTTGAGTCATAATTTAATGGCCTTCCACTGCTATCCTAAAGTACAACTAAAGGCTCTTCTGTATGTCAATATAAACAAGTACTAAACCCAGTTATTATGTGACTTCCCATGACTGAGCCAAATTTTTGTCTCAAATGACCCCCCTCCCCTCTACCAAACACTGCAACCAACAGTGGGAGGCTTTTGACAACAGAAGCAGTGCTGTCATCCAACTCAGGCTTGTGGATCAGAAGTGACAATGCTGATAGCTGATGTCCCCCCCCGCATCATTTTTTCATCCTACTGTAGTGCAAACAGACACAGACAACATGAGCGTGGCAATTATGCTATAAATTCATGAGCAGTGCAGCATTGTTGCCATACCATCAAATGAACCAGAATTAGGTAGAGTTCATTGGCAGGATCAACATGTATTTGTGGGACTTTGCAAGGGGGCTAAGAGAAAACTGTATGTACAGAAGCGCTTATAATTAAGTGCTACCACATATATTTTTAATGGGAAGGCATAGTTCTATTTTTAACCCTTTCCTTAGTAAACTGCATACAAATGAACTGCTCCTGCGTCTTGTCAATGACGCAAGAATGTGCATATTAACATAGTGGAAAGATGCTATTCCCTCTTCAAATGACCAATGGGTGTCTGTAGTCAATAGAATTAAACAAACGGAGTACCTCACTGCCTTGCTAAAAAGCAGGAAGCAAAATTTTAGAAAATGTAGGTCTATTGGCATGAGTTACATAATTTACACCGGAATATAAATCACTACTCTCAGATCGAATTTGAATTATAACACCAAAGATATAAGACCAGAACAACTAGATGTGCCCCCTCCCTCCACTCTTTTTTTATTTTCTATCATACTCCATGATGTCCCTTCCATCCTTCTCCCTGTTCTCCCACCACAACTACCCCTACATTACTGCTTTATATTTTTTCCCACCACCCCCTTCTTTCTCACACCAGCTCAGTAGACACCATCTCCTCTACCCTTCCTTCCCTAAAACAGATTATAAACATTGTCTGCACATGTCAGGACCTGGATCATCTGCTGGTGGCACTGTGGTTCCCTGGGTGGAAGGTTGTTATTCCAGTATTCACCAGCAAGTGTCTCCTATCAGATCCCAGTAATCAGTTTCCACCTGATGCTGGCTGCTGGGAGGGTATTTAGGTCCTCACTGACTAAGCTCCTGCTCCTGCCCTACTCGCTGTACCCTGTATCCTGCTGCCTTGTACCTGCTCCCCCTTGTTCCTGGTCCCAGTTTTGTTTCCCCTTTCCCATCTGTTTCCTGGAAAAACTTAAATAACACCTAACTATATACAATATATTTAAAATGGGGAACATTGAATAGCAGGGAAAAACTGTATCCTGCTGCCTTGTACCTGCTCCCCCTTGTTCCTGGTCCCTCCAGTTTTTCCCTGCTATTCAATGTTCCCCATTTTAAATATATTGTATATAGTTAGGTGTTATTTAAGCTTCTGTTTGTTAGTTATTAGTTAGGTATTCTGTTGCTGAGTTTTTAGGTTCACTTATATTTTCATATTTGCTGTGTGGTGGTGTGGTGGTGTTTGGAAGGATTTCGTTTCACTGTAAATAAATCTCACTTAAGGCATACACAGTCTGCTCCCAGTTTCATGAGTGTAGATGTGCAGGTTTGGTTATCTCTGCTGCTGATTCCTGACAGCACTAGACTTTATGACACTGCTGTAACAAAGAACTCATACACAGTTTTGGGTTTAAACATTTTATTTAACTATTCTTATGACATACAAATATAAAAAAATGTGATCATTGTTCTTTTCTGTGTATCCATGTCAAATTCAACTCTAAAACATATACTGTACAATGTCTACTCTGGTTTGCTAAAATTTAAAAGATTAAAACATCCCAGGGGGAAAGAACACTTTTTTAAAGCCCAGCTTCAGGAAACCTAACAATTATAAATAACAAGCATGTTATACATACTTGCTCTGTGCAATGAGTCTAGGGTCCCCCACCAGTGATCTTGGTTCCTCCTCTTCTCCCTGTGCCCCCATAGCAGGCCGCTTGCTATGGGGGCACACAGTGAGTGCTCGCTCCTCCATAGACACACACAGTGGGGCTTGTCCCTGTCCCCCTACTTCCTCCTCACAGCATTTGATTGAAAGCAGCAAAAGCCAATGGCTCCTGCTGCTGTCTGAGTCCCTGTGTGAAGAGGAAGAGAGAGGAGAGAAGGCTTCAGCCGTGGACAGCGCTGGATTGATTGAGGACTCAGGTAAATATTTTTAAGTGTTATTAAATCCAGGATCGTGCACAGTACACAGAAAATGGAAATGCAATTACTTTAGTAAATATAAACTGCTAAATACCTTTTCTCATCAGCAGTATATAGCAGTCTTATGACTTCTATCAGTGTCTGGCCGAGCACTGGTTAAAGCTTGAAGGAGGTGTTTTCATTCTCCTCTGACTGTCCTATGAGGCTGCATGAGCCCTGACTTTCTGTCTGGACAGTGCTGATTGGCCCTGTGCTGATCACATGCACCCTCCCAAAAACCCCAGCAATACACAGAGCATGTACAGAGTGTCTACTTGGGCTCTGTTCTATCAGCAGATGGATTGGAGACACAATGTAGAGAATTAACCCCCTAGGTTCCACAGTGAGTATAACAAGCATGCTTTACTGCATATACACAGTGATTTTACTGATGTGGGTTTAGTAACACTTTAAGGAGGGGGCGGGGGGACAGCAAGAAAGCATTATTTACTTTAATGCATTAAGGTAAAAAACATTTTGCCTTTAGAACCACTTTAGCTTGTGTGGGTGCAGCTCCACTGCTTTTTAGATTTCCTGAGCTGAACAGCTCAGCTTTTTTTTTGCTCTGGGCATCCGCTCTGTGTTTGTACTAGGACCAATTAAGATTTATCTGTTACAATGTCATGCATTAATTCAGGTGCTGCCAACACTCTACAGTGGACCTGAACTATTTCTTCAGAAACAGTGAACTACAACACATGTTAAAGACATAAATCACTCAATTATTCCCATAGTGAAGACTATGTAGAGAACATGGAATAAAACGCCACTCATTGTGATCCACCACCACATAAATGACGCGCTTACCAGAAGGCAAGCTAAGTAAGCCTGTGTGAAAGCTGAGGATCCGGATGCCGAACCAATGTCTCTGGGCTTACTGTGTATTGATGCTTGATTGTGGTATGATCCTTGACGGTACATGTGTCTAAGAGGGGCTTATTGAGGAATATGCCTAATCTACCTGGAGCCAGAGGATTACAACTACAGCAGACATTGTGGTGAACTGGTCGTATGAGTGTGGTTACATGCGCATTGCCCCTTTGGGGTGGCTGGATCCGGTGAGTGAGGACCCTTGTGGGGGAGCACAAAAGTCACCTGGAGACACTGGGAGCACTCAAGTCACCTTCATTTTTCTGCTATACACCTGAGCATTTCCAGATTTATATCTTATATGAACTGTCATGTATTCACCACATAAACGGATGCACAATTGTTTCTGGAGTTGATTGGAACTTTGGGACTGTATCACTTCCTTTATTGGGAATATTATGTTTGGGATTTTTTGACACAATATTTTTAGATATGTTTATCTTTTAACTTTATTAATTTTCACTGCATCAACTTGGTAGTTGGGCTTATTACTACCAGATATCCACTAATTTTTTTACTGTGTGTAATACTTCCTATGTATTTTATGTAGTTTTTGGTATGCAGACGATTGGGACCTATTTGTCCCTCATTCACTTCACAGCTCTGTGTATACACATACACCAGGCATTTATGGGTCGTGCTCTGTTGGCTACCGGTAGGGGTCACCCTGCACAGCAACTCACGTACATGTTTACAGGGTATATGTGTTGTTCTTTACACACCCACACATATTCCACAGGCACATTTATATACGAGTCCCTTATATTCTATTGCAAGTTGGAATTGCATGTATATTGCACTGGTGAGGTTCACACACTCACTGTGTAGTCCTCCTATCTCTCCCTTATACATCTCTTGTTCATTACCACTGGGTAGCGCCATACACCCCTTTTTCCATTGTCTGTTCTTTGCCAAATTTACTGCCTTGTCTGGGGCCCCATTCTTTTTTCTTTTAAGTGATTGTAAAGGCTTGTTTAAAAAAGTAAAAAATAACAAACATGTTATACTTTCCTCTGCTATGCAGTTGGTTTTCCACAGAGTAGCCAAATGCTCCTTATCTCGGGTCCCTCTTTGCTGTTCCTAGCCCCTCCCTCCTTTAAGTGCCCCTCAGCCAGCAGCTTGCTATGGGGGCACCCAAGTCGAGTCAGAGCTCTGTGTTTCCATTCAGATAGAGCCCCAACCTGGCCCTGTCCCCTCTCTCCCCTGATGTGCTGACTGACTTTGACATTTCTAAAGGAAAAAAAGTAATTTAAAACTGATCGTGGCTGTAATGAATTGTCGGGTCTCGGCAATATAGATAAAACTCATTAAAAAAAAGAGCATGGGGTCCCCCCCCAGTCCATTACAAGGCCCTTTGGGTCTGGTATGAATATTAAGGGAAACACCGAACCAAAATTAAAAAAAAATTGCATGGGGGTCCCCCTAAAATCCATACCAGGCCCTTTGGGTCTGATATGGAAATTAAGGGGAACCCTGTGCCAAATTTTTTTTATAAATGGCGTAGGGGTCCCCCCCAAAATCCATACCAGACCTAAAGGTCTGGTATGGGTTTTAAGGTGAACCATGTGCCAAAATGTAAAAAAATTCCTGGCAGGCCGCAGGAAAATAGGGGGGACGAGAGAGCGCCCCCCCTCCTGAACCGTACCAGGCCACATGCCCTCAACATTGGGAGGGTGCTTTGGGGTAGTGGCCCCCCAAAGTACCTTGTCCCCATGTTGATGCGGACAAGGCCTCATCCCCACAACCCTTGCCCGATGGTTGTGGGGGTCTGCGGGTGGGGGGCTTATTGGAATCTGGAAGACGAGACCTGATAATTCATTACAGCCGCGATCATTATAAATTACTTTTTTCCTTTAAAAATGTCATTTTGCTGAGGTACTGTTCTAAACACGGGAAAAATGTGCCACTTTACAGGCATACTATAGACACCCCCCAGGCGCGATATTTAAAGGAATATTTAATTTTTATTGTTTAACTTTAAGCATTAAAAAAAAAAAATCACTGCTCCCGAAAAAAACGGCCATTTTAAAAAAAATGTTTTGCATTGATGCATGTCCCCTGGGGCAGGACCCAGGTCCCCCAAACACTTTATGACAATTACTTGCATATAAACCTTTAAAATGAACACTTTCTTTTGATTACTCATGTTCGTGTCCCATAGACTTTAACGGTGTTCGTGTGTTCTGCCAAATTTTTTGCCTGTTTGTTATGTTCTAGTGCGAACCAAGCCGGGGGTTATTCGGCCCATCCCTAGTGGCCAGCAGTTGGCTGACTCTTTAGAGGACTTATGTAAACATCAAAATGCCTCTGGAGGAATAGGCTTGCCTAGGCAATGGCATGAAGACTGCTCTACCTCTCACAAGTGATATTGCTCTTTCATGATTGAAAGAACTGAAAGCCAATGAAAAAAAGGGGTGGGCCAGGGACAATAAGGCTGGATAAAAACAAACTAGAAAGGAGGTGGGTTTTTCATTTTCTGCAGCTTCTAATCCAATTGCATTCTAAGTAAGCAATTTCATTACAGGAGAGGAGCCTGTGCAACTGTGCAAGACCAAAAGGAAATATGGCAAAAAGTGATTCCTATTAAATTACTCAGTAAAGCAGCAGAATCATAAAGTGTCTTCTGTAAATTATTTGAGAAATGGCAAAGCCAACAAAATAATATGCAGAGGGAAAATCACAGTGGAAGCAGGAGCACAAGTGCAAAATCTACAGTAAATGGTTTTACATAGTAGTGAGAGCTAAAAGATGAACCAGCAGGAGAGCTGATTGTACCCAAGTCAATCCAATGATCTACTTGGGTACAACCAGCTGGGTTTTTTTACACGGATTTGTACATGCAAATATTGCCAACAGCTACAGTATAGCCGCTAGCAGTAATCACTGTGATCTCTCAGCACAACACAATAGCTCCACGGTAAGGATTCCCCCATCAACACTGGCTGTGTTGATGGGAGAATCAAGTGATTTTATTTCCTGCAACCTCTCCTGTGACTTGAACAGTCTCTCTCACAATAACCAAGCAGATTTTGATTTTTGTAGGCTTTTTTGCTGGTTAAACTTGGGGTGTAGGGAAGCTTTGGGATACTTCAGAATTTAGTGCACAAAGTATTTGGAGGACTCTCTCTCTATTCTGTCTACTCTCTTTAGGGGCATCCCCGCTCTTGGCAGAGACTAGAGACACAATCACTTCTGGGACTGCCACTTTAGCAGCACTAACACAGTCACACAAAAGGTTAACAGCAGACAGCCACTAGGATTCCACTTCCAGGCTTCTACTCACTGTGTCTCCAGATACTTGGATAACTGGACAATATTGGCTAGACACTGTACCATAAATCTCCAGGCTAGATCCTCAGTGCACCCTCTTGAATTGGCTCAAGGACTGCTTCCACGAACAAGACGCCCCCCAGCTCTTCCTGAGCTGATACTTCAACAAACTCTCATGCAATAGGCACCCCATCTCCCACTGAGCTGGGACCCCAGTGAATTCTCTGCAGTTTTCTGCCTATTTCAACCCACTGCATTCTAGAACCTACTAGAAGGCAGGGAGAAGTAATTGAGCCTGCAGCCTGTGACACCCACAACAGCCAAAAAACGGAAAATTGTATACTCACCTTTCCGTGATTTTCCTTTCCTGTCGCGTCTTCATGGCAGCATACACGTTGGGTTGCGACTCCGCCTCCACAACCTGATAGGACCACATAGCTATAAATTAGAGAGTAGATACCTGCCCCAGTATTCTCTGTAAATATATACACATGTCTCCTCAGAGGGTGGGTGATTGTATGCTGCCATGAAGATGCGACAGGAAAGGAAAATTACGGAAAGGTGAGTATACAATTTTCCGTTTTCCTGTCGCATCATGGCAGCATACACGTTGGGGAGTAACTCGCCAAACTGGGTGGGAATGCAAAATTAAATTTATTGACAAGAAACAGAAGAATTGGCCTGTATGACGGCCCTCCCAAATTCAACTGCTGCTAAGCGTGCAGCGTCTATTCTATAATGGGAAATGAAGGTGTTTCTCGAAGACCAAGTGGCCGCTCTACAAATGGTTTCCGCTGAAACTTTACAGTAAGCTGCCCATGAAGTAGCCATTGCCCTGGTGGAATGCGCTATTAGATCTTCCGGAATCTGCAAGGTGCTTAAGGAGTAGGCCTTCTTGATAGCTTTCACGAGCCATGAGGCGATGGTACGGGCAGAAGCTGCCTGGCCCTTCCTGAACCCATGTGGGATGACTAAAAGGTTCTCGCATTTTCTGAATGACTTGGTTACCGAGAGGTAATGCAGAATGTTGCCTTTGACATCCAGGGGATGAGGGACGCCCTGATCCGTGATCAAAGCCGGGAGGTCAATCTCCTGGTTAAAGTGGAACGAAGAGGAGACTTTTGGGATAAACCTGTCTGAAGGCTTCAGGGTTAGCCTGTCTGGGTAAACCATCAGATACGGTTCTTTGATCAGCAAAGCTTGCATTTCTGAGACCCTCTTCGCCGATGTGATGGCAATTAGGAATGATACCTTTTAGAGTCAGGTCCCAGAGGGAGGTATCCTCAAGTGGGGAGAATGGCTCTCTGGATAAAACCTCTAGGACAGTTGATAGATCCCATGATGGAAACAAAGGTTTCCTGGGAGGTCTTAGCTTCAGGCAGGCTCTTTGAAATTGTACCACCAGAGGGTTAAGTGCCCACTTGACCCCTGTCAAAGCAGAGATGGCAGAGACTTGGACTTTCAGGGTGCTGGACCTAAGGCCTTTGTCTAGACCTGACTGGAGGAACTCAAGCACTTGTATTGCTGATGGGGAAGAAGGGTCCCAACCTTGTTCCTGAGCAAAGGAAGAGAACTTTCCCCAGATTCTCTCGTAGGTGCTATTCGTGGAGGATTTCCTGGCTTGAAGCAGGGTATTGACTACCTTCTGAGAACAGCCTTGATCTAGGAATCTAGACCTTTCAGTCTCCAGGCCGCTAGGTGCAATCTCTCTGGATTCGGATGTAGTAGCTGGCCCTGGGTTAGTAGATCCGTTGTCACCGGGAGTGGAAGTGGATCCGCTGTGCTCAGTTGCAGGAGGGTGGTGAACCAAGGCCTCCGTGGCCAAAAGGGGATCACAGCCAGTACTAGAGCTGTTGAATGTTTGAGCCTCAGAAGGAACTTGGCTATCAGTGGGGTCGGTGGAAAAATGTAGCCTAGGCGAAAGTTCCAGGTGTGCTGGAGACAATCCGTACCCTCCGCTGAGGGGAAGGGGTTCCTTGACAGAAACCTCCGACACTTCTTGTTCTCTGGTGTTGCTGCGAGGTCTATGTCTGGATGACCCCATGTCTGGCATATGAGGGCAAAGGCCTGTGGGCTTAGACACCACTCGTTGTTGGAAACAAAAGTTCTGCTGAGAGAATCCGCCAGTAGGTTCTGAACCCCCGGAATATAGGCCGCCTTCAGGTCCCGCAGGTTCAGTTGAGCCCATCGCATCACCGGACCGACTTCCAGCATCATGGAGATGCTCTTGGTACCCCCCTGCCTGTTGATGTAGGCTACAGCCACTCGGTTGTCCATTTGAATGAGGACCTGTTTCCCTCTCAGAAGTGAGCTGAATGCCAAGAGGGCTTGGAAGGCTGCCTTCATCTCTAGGACGTTTGATACTACATCCTTGGTTTTGAAGTGCCAGCGGCCCTGAGCCGCATAGTGTAGGTAGTGTGCCCCCCATCCCTCCAGACTGGCGTCCGAAGTTACTACCTCCTGGTGGAGGATGACTATCTGCTTGCATCTGCTGAGGTTGTCGGGGTGGGTCCACCACCGTAGAGATAGCCTGGCTTCCTCTGAGATGCGAATCAATTGGGACATGGACCATCCATCCCACTGGCGCAGGAAGGAGGCTTGCAGGGGTCTGGTATTCCATTGCGCCCATCTGACCATTAGAATGGTTGCTGATAGGGAACCCAGGAGGCTGAGGTATGCTCTGGCCGGTAGACATGACGCTGGGACAGCCTCCTTCACTTTCTGAATTAGTAGGGACAACTTCTCCTCTGGCAATTTCACTGTGTTTGCTCGGGTGTCTAGTTCGGCTCCCAGGAAGACCATCCTTTGGGAAGGTTGGATGTTGCTTTTTTGCCAGTTGATTATCCACCCTAAACTCGTTAGGGTGGAAACCAGGATCTCGCGATGTTGGACGAGTGATTCCTGGCTGCTTGAGAGGAGGAGGATGTCGTCCAGGTAATGGTGGACCCTTAGACCTTTCTCCCTCAAAAAGGCTATTGCTGGTAGTAAAACCTTCGTGAATGTTCTGGGGGCTGTTGAGATCCCAAAGGGAAGGCTTCGAAACTGGAAGTGCCCTTGACCCACCGAGAATCGCAGGAATTTCTGAAATGCCACGTGGATTGGAATGTGCAGGTAGGCATCCTGGAGATCTATGGAGAGCATCCAGTCTCCCAGGTTTATGGCCTGGAGGATAGACTGCAAGCTCTCCATCCTGAATGACTCCACTCTGATGGACTTGTTGAGGTTCTTTAGGTCTAGAACCAGTCGAAAGTCCCCTGACTTCTTCTTGACGAGGAATAATGGAGAATAGAATCCCCTGCCTCGTTGTGCTGGCGGAACTTCTATTATTGCTCGTTTTTGGAGAACGTAATAAAAGATAGAAATATGTGGCGCTAGTCTAAATTAGCCAATCATCATACCTCTCCGAAGAAATCTCAATGTTTCCTTGATGCACAACAACCAATAATATCTTCTCTCATTAGGGGGCAGCTAAATCAGCCAAAATAATAAATACCATAATCCTCACATTAAATCATCCTAATAAATAATGGGTTCCTCAATCAAACTAAGTATAAAAAAATGTGGCCAAAATTATTAAGTGATACTAGTGGGAATTCAACAAAGGTTCCTCAAGCTGTGTCATAAATAGTGCTAGATTTCCCTCACCTTGATCCATAAAAATAAAATTACAAAATACATAAATGAATAATGCTGATAAATAAATAACATGCAATAATAAATATAAAGTGCAACTCAATATCACATATGTGATGCAATAATAAATATAAAGTGCAACTCAATATCACATGTGTGAACAAAAGTGATCAAATGCAAAAAAGTGATGGTAGTGCAAAGCTGTGCATATATAAAAAAATCAGATTCCGAACTGCACTCCAATAATCTATATATAGAGCACCTCTTCTGCCTGAAAATTAATTCTTAAAATCTGAAAAACTGTGACATAAACTGTGATCAAGTCCAAAAGTAGTAATGCTTCATGCAGTGTATTTTTAAAATGTCCAACCCAATGGTTAATAATCCAGTGCCCGTAACGTGACTTTGTGCTGGATTCATTCACTTGACAAAAACTGGTGCAGCACACAGATGTTTCCCCCAGCCTCTCACCTTAAGCAGCGGCCCCCATTGGGCCAAGTCAGGCAGATAGTAAATGTTTAGCCGTGAGGGATGATGATCCAGCAGCCGTCCCCTTCCTCCAACGGATGTGCGTGGGTCAGATTTTCACTAACTAATCACCAACACTCTCACCGCCCCCAAAATGAAGAAGGAGATGCTTCCATAGTGCAGTAATTTCAATAACGTTTATTGTAAAAACATAGTAACTTACATGTATAAAATGGAACTGTCAGCAGAAGTAAACCGCAGAGACAATACAAGCTTCCGGGTACGGCCGTCCCCTGGAAGCGTCGGCACCTGGCTCCTCCTACCCTGACGCGTTGCGTCACACCACGTGACTTTATCAAAGGGTTTGAGGAGTCCGGTGCCTGTTAGCCGACTTATAGCAGCGCCGCCGTCATGGCAACGCTGTCAACATAGTTTCCGTCCGGTCATGTGTGTGTGTTTAAGACCCACTCTTCAGCATACAACTGACATAACATAAACGGTGCTACTTCATACATAATTGACCGCTGTAGACATTTTATTTAGCAATAATAGCACCTAAAACTAAACAAAGTTTGTATAATGGAAAGGATCACAATACAAACTATAGCCTTCCTTTCACCCATGCCCTCTAGTGGTGGCTCTAGAATTGGCATCTAATAGGTGATTGCAGCATCTAGCAGGAAAAAACAATACGTGTGACAGACAAATAAAAACAGAAACACTAACTAGGAGGTGTCTTGCACTTATGCCATCTGGTGGTGGCTCAAAACATCAGCATCTATTAGGTAATTTATCCACCAGACAATGCTGATGTTTTGAGCCACCACCAGATGGCATAAGTGCAAGACACCTCCTAGTTAGTGTTTCTGTTTTTATTTGTCTGTCACACGTATTGTTTTTTCCTGCTAGATGCTGCAATCACCTATTAGATGCCAATTCTAGAGCCACCACTAGAGGGCATGGGTGAAAGGAAGGCTATAGTTTGTATTGTGATCCTTTCCATTATACAAACTTTGTTTAGTTTTAGGTGCTATTATTGCTAAATAAAATGTCTACAGCGGTCAATTATGTATGAAGTAGCACCGTTTATGTTATGTCAGTTGTATGCTGAAGAGTGGGTCTTAAACACACACACATGACCGGACGGAAACTATGTTGACAGCGTTGCCATGACGGCGGCGCTGCTATAAGTCGGCTAACAGGCACCGGACTCCTCAAACCCTTTGATAAAGTCACGTGGTGTGACGCAACACGTCAGGTTAGGAGGAGCCAGGTGCCGACGCTTCCAGGGGACGGCCGTACCCGGAAGCTTGTATTGTCTCTGCGGTTTACTTCTGCTGACAGTTCCATTTTATACATGTAAGTTACTATGTTTTTACAATAAACGTTATTGAAATTACTGCACTATGGAAGCATCTCCTTCTTCATTTTGGGGGCGGTGAGAGTGTTGGTGATTAGTTAGTGAAAATCTGACCCACGCACATCCGTTGGAGGAAGGGGACGGCTGCTGGATCATCATCCCTCACGGCTAAACATTTACTGACTGCCTGACTTGGCCCAATGGGGGCCGCTGCTTAAGGTGAGAGGCTGGGGGAAACACCTGTGTGCTGCACCAGTTTTTGTCAAGTGAATGAATCCAGCACAAAGTCACGTTACTGGCACTGGATTATTAACCATTGGGTTGGACATTTTAAAAATACACTGCATGAAGCATTACTACTTTTGGACTTGATCACAGTTTATGTCACAGTTTTTCAGATTTTAAGAATTAATTTTCAGGCGGAAGAGGTGCTCTATATATAGATTATTGGAGTGCAGTTCGGAATCTGATTTTTTTATATATGCACAGCTTTGCACTACCATCACTTTTTTGCATTTGATCACTTTTGTTCACACATGTGATATTGAGTTGCACTTTATATTTATTATTGCATCACATATGTGATATTGAGTTGCACTTTATATTTATTATTGCATGTTATTTATTTATCAGCATTATTCATTTATGTATTTTGTAATTTTATTTTTATGGATCAAGGTGAGGGAAATCTAGCACTATTTATGACACAGCTTGAGGAACCTTTGTTGAATTCCCACTAGTATCACTTAATAATTTTGGCCACATTTTTTTATACTTAGTTTGATTGAGGAACCCATTATTTATTAGGATGATTTAATGTGAGGATTATGGTATTTATTATTTTGGCTGATTTAGCTGCCCCCTAATGAGAGAAGATATTATTGGTTGTTGTGCATCAAGGAAACATTGAGATTTCTTCGGAGAGGTATGATGATTGGCTAATTTAGACTAGCGCCACATATTTCTATCTTTTATTACGTTACCCCTTAGGGTGGGTGAGACCACCTCTTATGTTGGCAGCTTCTCTAATCTCTGTACCCTTGATCTTTTGAGAACGTGGTTGTGCGCATTAGTTTTCTATTATTTCGTTTTTGGAGAAGATCTTGGATGTAGTTCAGTAGAGACAACCTTTTTTCCCGAGATGGAGGAATATGGGTTGGATAGAACTGATCCCCTGGGGGTCGGTTTTTGAAGGACCACCTGTGGCCGAAGGTGACAGTGGCCAGGGTCCAGGTATCCCTTATGGTTTCCGCACAGACCAGCTTGAAACTGGAGAGTCTTGCTCCCACTACCGCTGGTCGGACGGGCGCACCTTCAAAAGGGCTTCTGGTCACTGGAAGCAGGCGCTTTAGGCTTCTGAAACTTCATAAAGGAGGTTTGAGGGTTCTTCCAGCTCCTTCGATACTCCTTCCCTGGTCTGTACGCTCTCGCGTCCCTATATCTCTCTGGGAGGTTCCGCTTAAAGGGAGGAGGTCTCTGCTGCTTGGGCCTCCTGTCTGAGGGGATGAGCCCGGACTTTCCACCGGTTACTTTGGAGATGGCTGTGTCTAATTTTGTTCCGAAGAGGTGCTCACCATCGAATGGAATACGACACCAGTTAGATTTGGAAGCTGGATCCGCCGTCCAGGGCTTCAGCCACAATGCTCTTCTGGCCGTTACTGAGGCCAGCATAGACTTAGACGCAGACCTGATGGTGTCGACCGAAGCTTTAGCCACAAAGTCACCAGCCAAGCTTAGCTCTTGCAACGCCTTCACTATTCTTTCTTGGTCTGCACCCTCTAATACAAGCTTTTCTGTGCTTGTGGACCAGCTCGAGATGGCTCTTCCTACTGCAGCGAGTGCTATTGCAGGCCTGCAGGCGCCTCCAGCCGACAGGTAAGCCCGCTTGAGATCCGTGTCGATCTTTCTGTCGAGGACATCTCTAAATGTTACCGCGTCTTCTAACGGGAGGGTAACATGCCTGGCTAGGTGCATCAGGGATGCGTCCACTACCGGAGGGGATACCAGAGGGTTCACCTTAGGCTCCTTGAGTGGGTATAGCTTCAGGAGTCTGTTATTCAGACTGGACTTTTTTTCTGGCCTCTGCCATTCTTCTTTGATTAGGTCCTCTAGTTCGTCAATGAACGGGAAAGATTCTGGATCCTTTCTGAGCTGAGGAAAATACTTCCTTTGTTTCGGTTGGGCTTCCTGGGGTTCCTCCCATCCTATTGCCTCCTTAACCGATTTAACAAACGGCTCTATCAGACCGAAGTCAAATCTGGCCGATACCTCCAGACCCTCATTATCAGACAGGGAGTCTTGCTCCTTTGATGTGCTAGCCCGAGCTGGAGAGGTAGTAGTGGAGAAATCCACATCTGATATCGAGGCCTGGGGGGCTACAGCCCCAGCTGAATCTCCGACCTCCAAAACTCTCTCTCTTGTGGCCTCTTCCAGGCATTTTTGACAGACCAGTTTATCCGGAAGAGCCGCTGCGCCGCAAACCCAGCATGCGTTCCCGGCAGGACGGGAGTGGCATGCGGGGGAACGATGTCTGCGTGAGGGCGATCTTCTATGGCAGGATCGGCCATGTCTTGAGTGCGACCTGGAGCGGCTTCTTCTGCGGCTTCCTCTCGAGCGGCTTCTTCTATGATAGGAACGGCTCCTTCTGTGTCTGGAGCGACTCCTCCTGCGTGAGGACTCTCTTTGTCTTGAAGCAGACATTCTTGAAGACCTGGTAGGGCTGACCAATTTAGGCAGCGTTAGTAGTGCTCTCTTTTTCAATCTTCAATACTTACACTTGTCTTCCCCCCTTACCTAATAGGCTGGCGGTGATCTGCTGGGGCAGCGGTCTCCATGGAGAGAAAACGGACTGGAAACCTGCAGGGAGAAAAAAATAAGCAGAGCTATGCAGAGGGAGCAGGAATCCTGACTTAAAAGCCGAGTAGAGGAAGGCCACCTACCTTTGTAGAGCGCTTTTGTAGTCCAAAACGATCTGTCATGCACAGACAACCAGCAGCAGCAAATACAGCTACTGCTGGGCTTTTAAATCCGCCGCCATCAGCGTCGGACGCTCGCGCATGCGCAGTAGCGCCGCGGAACACCCGGCACCATCTTGGAAGCTGGAAAGCGGCACAGAGGTGCCCAAATGACGCCCTGCGCATGCGCGAGGACGCCGAGAACGCTCGGCGCTCCGGACGGCAGATTGGAGAACCACAGAGCCCAGCAGATGGGCAGAGATACTGGTAGGAGAGGGGGAAAGAGGGGGGGGGAGACCGCTGCACACAACTAAGCCTGTTTAAGGCTTATTTCATGAGGCCACACCGAAGCTTCCCTGGCCATTCCTCCAGCAAGCCTGTTTAAGGCTTTTGTGGGCTGCTGCACTTGAAGCCTGTTTAAGGCTTATATTGTGGTCAGACAGCTGAGTGAGATGAGAGAGTGCCCCTGAGATCACCAGAGTGGGGCTCCTTCCATTTAGCTCGTTTAGAGGCTGTACAAGAAGGACTTCCACCCAGGAGAGGCTAGAACCTGGCTGGGGCGAAGCGGTAAGGGGGTGCTGATCCGTGTGTCCTGACAGGTGAGGAAAAATAAGAGAATACTGGGGCAGGTGTCTACTCTCTAATTTATAGCTATGTGGTCCTATCAGGTTGTGGAGGCGGAGTCACAACCCAACGTGTATGCTGCCATGATGCGACAGGAAATAATCACACACTGCTCCAATGTGTACAGAGGAGCAAACAGACTAAATTTACTTGAACCTCTCTAGTTACCTATTCTAGAAGGGGTGCTATATTAAGAATTCCAGACATGGACCAATGTAATTATATACAGTATGCGTATGTGTGTGTGTAAATATATATATATATATATATATATATATATATATATATATATATATATATACTGTATATGGCACAAGAGCTGGTTAAGTAATAGAAAATATATATCGTAACAAGGTAAATAAAAGAGGGAATATACTAGGGAATATACTATAATGTATCAGCGTAAAGAGAATTATGCTGCAATGCACTAGGATCATAGGTTTGAATCCAAATCCCAACCTGTGTGGGTTTCCTCCAGGTACTCCAGTTTCCTCCCACACTCCAAAGACATGCTGGTAGGTTAAAGCGGTTGTATACCCTTTTTTTTATTTTTACCTACAGGTAAGCCTATAATACTGTACGGTTTAGGAGATATTTACTTTGCATGCAACCACTGACGTCAGCAGCGCATGTGCTGTGAAGGCCCGGCTGAAGGTCTGACAGTTGCTGCCAGACCTTGCCAGGAAGAAAACTCCCGTGCACGGGAGTGACCTAATCGCGGCTCTGGCCACTCACAGCACAGGAGCCGCAAACCCGAAAGAAAAGCCGAGGGCAAAATGTCAGCTCCCTCGGCCTGGACCGGGATCAGATGCTGGCACTTCGTTCTAAGGTGAGTATTGCATAAGCTAGTACGCACTGCATATTCATTCATGTCTTTGCCTTACAGTTTTTTTTTTTTTTCTGTGCAGGTATACAACCGCTTTAATTGGCTCCTGTCTAAATTGGCCATAGTTTGTGTATGCATGAATGTAAGTTATGGATCTTGGATATTCTGGAATGACTGCCACTGTGTCCCTCCCTCTCCCAAGCACTGCAGTCCAATCTCTCAGCAGAATGGCTCCTCTTTCTCTCCTCAAAATATGAAAAACCCTCTTGGGAGTGGGACTATAGAAACACAGGCTCAAAAAACATATTGCAGAAATAAGAATTGAAAAAGCTTTACTGGTACAAAAATCAAAGAAGACTATTAAAATCCAGAGAACAATGAGCTGTTGTGTATACATGTTGAACATCTCACAATAATGGGATACAGATGCAGAAACCAAAGTAGGTGCCCCTCTGACACGTTTCACAATATGGTTTTGGTTGGTTCCTCAAAGGTGTCTACATGCATAGATAATACCTAACTGTAAGACATTGAAAGGGCATAGAAGGAATTAGCCACGATACCATTAAAAAAAAGTCTGCTGTTGGCACCCAGATGGTCCAGATGAGGTTGCAGGGACCGCCTGCAAAGACTGCAAATGCTGAAGCTGGCAAATACAGCGACCAACTTATGGACCATACAGGGGTCTCATCAGGGTTGCTGATATCAATGCATGGAAACACAGGGGGATCAAAAAACTGTAATTACACGTACACACGGTCGGATTTTCCGATGAGAAATGTTCGATGGGAGCTTGTTGTCGGAAATTCCTACTGTGTGTCGGCTCCATCGGACATTTTCCGTCGCAATTTCCGACAAACAAAATTTGAGATCTGGATCTCAACTTTTCCGACAACAAAATTTGTTGTCGGAAATTCCGATCGTGTGTACACAATTCTGACGCACAAAATTTCACGCATGCTCGGAATCAAGCAAAAGAGCCGCACTGGCTATTGAACTTCATTTTTATTGGCTCGTCGTACTTGTTGTATGTCACCGCATTCTTGACGTTCAGAATTTCCAACAGGAGTTGTGTGACCGTGTGTATGCAAAACAAGTTTGAGCCAACATCCGTTGGAAAAAAAACATGGATTTTGTTGTTGAAATGTGCGATCGTGTGTACGTGGCATAAGACTTCTGACTGGGGCAAGACTCTATGATCTACCTAGGCCGCAGTTAAGTGGACCCCACTCATTAGGGACAGGCCAAAGCTGGTACTCCAAGTACTTGGTGAGGGGCTCTCCAAAGGGCAGACCCTCCAGTGGGGGAGAGAAAAAAGATTCAAAAGCCATACATCCCCCCCCCCCCCCGACATCAGGGCAGGCCCCTGATAACCTGCACCCTCAGTCTCGGTGCCTAAATAAAAAAACAAAACACACAAGGAAATAGTGAAAATACAAAAGTGCTATGGTACACACAGCTGGCCTTTCGAGCTGTAAAAAAAAATGCTCCAAACTGTCCCAAAGGTCTACTTAGGAGGCTTGTGCAAGAAAAGCGTGACGCGAATTAGTGCCAGTGAAAACTCAGTGGTGCACCACTGCCAAAGTGTTTTCCCATAACACCACCCTGGCCAGACAAATGCAGCCCCACTCTTACCAGAAAGGCCTGGGAACTTAGGAAGAGTCCTGCCTTTAACCAAAGACAAGCCTGGAGAACAAGGCCAGAATTAACCCAGGAGGAAAAGATCCCTCTCACTGTACCCACCTTATTACATCAGCAATTACTGACCAGCACCTTCCCCATTCAAAGGGATCCCAGCGTTCTGTTCCCGAAGCAGATGATACAGCCTGCTGACCATAATAGCAGGGTTAACCTTTGCCTTGCCAGAAGTCAAAGCATTGCAGGTGTAGCAGCGATATATCCTGTACAGCTGCCTTTGCAGCTCAGGGGAAGGGTTGGGGGTGAGAAAAACAAGACTCATACATGTGTTTTTAACTACACCCCCCCCCCCATTATGGTAAATAGCGCTGCAACTCTCCACTCGCAGCCCTGATCACTGGAGCAGTGGTCATGTGACTCCAATAGAAATGCTAAATTAAAAAAAAAAAGATGACCGTATTGAAAGATTTACTATGCACTTTTATACACAAAAGAAATGATGATGTGCTGTGCAAACATAATTTAGCTGCATAATCTTTACATTCTCCTTAACCCACTAACACTGTCAAAGCAGCATGCATGCATGCACAAACAGGCATGGTTTAAATACGATAAAATAGACTTTATAGGGCAGCTAGATAAGATTACATCACTCCTCAGTCCAACACTAAAACCTAACTTCCCATACACCTTTGCGATATATTGCCTGCTATAAAATGGCAGGCGCATTTTTGCTTCATGCTGAAAAAAAAACAAAAAAACAGTGAAATCTTACAAAGGACGGCATCTAGGTCTTCTATTGTACTATTCCATGGCATTATTATCATCTGTGGCTACAGCTCTATACCACGCTGGGCTATATTATATCAATCAGATCAAATGGCCTTGCACTAGATATTGTTTTCTTCATTCAGTAACCTATTTCATATGGAATGTTTACAATCCACTATTTGACTAGCGGAGCACTTTGTGAAGCTATATTGCAGCTGTAATGCTATTGATTTTACTAACTGTAATATGACAGTACAGTAGTTATACTGAAAATTGACAGTGCAAAGGTTATGGATTGAATGGATCCAGAAAATGAATAAGCCTTCCCCACAATGGAGGCACTGAAGCAAGTCAAATGGACCAGAGAGGATTTTGTCTGCACATCTGACGTCAGAGCTGGGTTTGATTTGGACTATTTGATCATCATTTCTAAGCTTATTCTATAGTCTTTATTTTATTAGTTATTTGTTCCCAAAGGAGAATTTCTGGGATGCACAATAATATAATTAGAATTGTTTTCTTATCTGGCACCTACTGATAATGCCATAAAAAACAGTTGCTTGTTGATTGGAATGGATGTAAAATCAAATCATTTTAAAAAATCTGTCATGGGAGAAATATGAGAAATATATAGGCTGTCATTGATCACCTCCTTCTGAGAATACCAATGGCCTGGCTATTATGTTGCTGCCCAGGCTTCGTGGCTTTATGACCCAGAACAAGTATTGTATATAGGTAAGGGAATTCAAATTTTTGCTGACTTTAATTAGCTGAATGCTTGTCTCAGTTCTGTAACTTACAAGGGTCTTGTTCGGCGGGGGTACTGAGCCACAACCAAGGGGTTAATTTTTGCCGCAGCCATTAAGCAAAACATCATGTGTTCAACCCCCTCTGGCTGTCATGTTAAATTGAAAGGAGAGGTCAAACCAATTAAGGATGAATGTATGGAACACAGAAGACCTGCGTTCAGGATATTTCTCGCTGAATGCATAGGGCCTAAAACTCACTACAGCATGCAGCCCTGTCCAGCCTCAACCTACTATAGGCTTTGACATGTTGCAGAACATTTGACATGTTGCAGAACAGTGCTGGACATTGCACCTGTCCCTCCCTGGTGCACTAAAAACTGAGAGGGTCACACAGCAGCCTGGGCTGTTGTTAGAAACCATGGGACTCCATACAGCCAACCTGACAGCCCCCCACCACCACCACCAAATAAACACAGTTTACTATGCTTCAGTTATGATTGAACACAGCGAGTGATCGGTGCTGATCACTCATTGTGTTCATTCTGGAAAGAAAGAGGCTGGTAAATGTGTTATATTTACCGGACTCTTCCCCTACTTTGCATCCTGAAGGATCCTATTGTGTGTTTGTAGCTGTCAGTGGGAAGGAGAGGAGGGAAGCTGGTAGCACTGCTTGCAGGGCCGCTGAAAGGGCAGTACAACCAGCCCTGTTGTACTGGGCCCAGCCAGCAGGGGGGGCCCGAGCATCTTTTAACTTCTAGCGAAAAAAAAAAAAAAAAAAACTAGTTAAATAACTTTATTAACCCACACCCACTTGATTACTAATGTATATAAGGAATATATAGTCATTTCCTGGGCCCCATCAGGGTAACAGAGGGACCCAGGAGGTGAAAGCAGAAGAGGGACTATTTTTTTCATTTTTGGGTGCAGGTGTACACACACACACACGTGCTGCTCTCAGTATACCTGCACAAACTAAAGTTCTGCCTGCTCACTGTATGTCTTCTCCAGCGGATGGATATTACTGTAATATGGCTCCCTTCACTCAGTAAGTGCTGCAGCCTGAGGGAGAGACTTATCACTGAGGCGGCTGAGACAGACAAAGCAGGAGTAATCTCAACAGCGGCAGTGGTGCACAGGCAAGCAGTCCCCTGCACATACACACACTGACAGGTCACACAGGCTATTGTAGAATGTGCAGTCCCCAGACTCTCATTGTGTGCTCATGGTCATTATCATTACGATGATCCGAGCACAGCAGGTGCTCTATGGCTCTGTCAGTGTAACATGGCTGTTGGGTGCTGACTTTCCTGATATGACTGTACTGTGTTATAGACTATAACACAGCACTGCCATAACAAAGTTGGCACCCAACTGCCATGTTACACTGACAGAGCCATAGAGCACCTGCTGTGCTCGGATCATCGTAATGATAATGATCATGAGCACATAGTGAGATGCTACTTTACACATGTGATGGGTAGAGACAGTAAAAACACAGTCAAGATGCATTTTTACCACCCCCAAACCACTCCCCTTTGACAACCTTTCCCCCAATCTTTGCAATCAGGTCCGCCTGTCAGTTTTTCATGAAGACCTGATTGAAAGCTCCATGTCGGCTTACCAGATATGAATTGACTTTTGTGTGTGTGCATTTAGATCCGCCTACCTTCGTGTCCATTCAGGTAAAAAAAAAATTGGAAAAAAACATCCTTTTCTATGTTTCCAGACCTAAATGTGACAGATCAGAGGTAGCCTGATGTAAATGGACACAAGTCTGTGGTGTATGCAGACACAAGCTGAATGGGCACAGATGTCAAAACACTGACATCTCTCCCATTCAGATCCAGTTGTGATTGGTGGAGCGCTGTAAATGTTACATGTTCCAGCTCCTGCCACCAGACACCCTCCCTGACAGTGTGGGGGCAGGGGCAGAGCCAGAGGTGGGTTGTGGGCGGGATCAAGGGCAGGGCCATGGATGGGGTTTTGGGCAGGATCAAAAGGGCCCCGTCAGGTAGGCTGTATGGGCCCCCATGATTTCTAACAGCGGCCCTGACTGCGGGGTTAGAGGGGGACACAGATGGGCCTGGGCAGCATTGGGAAATGTATGGTGCGCAGGGAGGGTGATCAGTGTGGCAAGGGGGGGGGCAGTTACTGGAACTGATCCCCTGTATGGCTCTCTCTGAAGCAGCTGAAAGCCAACGGGAGGGAAAGGAAAAGAAGCCAGCTTTCAGCAGCAGCAGAGAGCCATACAGGGAATTGGTTCCAGTAACTGCTCCCCCGCCATGCCGATCACCCTCCCTGTGCACCATATGTTTCCCCCTGCTGCTCAGGCCTTCCTGTGTACCCCCTGTAACCCCTGCTGGCCCAGGCCCTGTACAGAAGGACCGATGGTACCCCCTTATCCACGACCCTGACAGTAGCTAAATGGCCCTGTTTGCAAGACCACTGGCAAGCTCTCTTCTCTATTATACTGAGGCCAAACACAGCCAGGCAACTAGTGGTTTACAGAAGGAGCCCAGCAATGGCAAGCACCATATTTCTGTCATGGCAGGTGACCTTTAAAGTGTAACCCCCAAAACTTTGTTTTGTATAGAGGAAGATAGAATAATAAAAAAAAAAAAAAAGTTCCTAGGTTTTATTTCTCTTTGAAACATTGTTTAGGAGATTTCTTTACTTCCTGTCCTGCATGATAATGTTGTTATCTAAACACAAATTGAAGGAAAATCTCAACAACATGAACACAAATAAAACAGGGACATGTAGCAAAAAATTGGTATGCAGTTCCTGGCTTCCCTTATGCTTCTTAAAAATTGTGTACAGGTATTTCTGTTGTCAGTGCCCTTCTTGCAGACCTGCCCACTTTCTGTGCTGTTGACATATTGTCATCAAGACATTGATGTGACCCTAACCTCTGGTTTAAAAAAATATATTCAAGTGTGTATTCTTAAAGAGTAACTCCACTTTTGTTGAGAAAAAACATTTCCCCCTGGGTGATCTATGTACATTACAAGGATTTCAAGAAATCCTGTGTGTTTGTCTGTGTCCATGTGGTAAGTGAATCTAATGGGAGAGGTTTCATAATTCTCAATCAGCTGCTGCACCTGTTGGACTCTAATGAGAAAAGTGGCAGGGTCTTCATCCCTTTAGACATGATTTCCTATTGGGAGTATCTCACCAAAAATGACATTTTTGTAGCAGGGGATGCCTGAAATCTGACTTGTATCTTAGTGCAGACTCCTGGGAAAATCAGTGAACCAATCACACAAGCAGGAAATTATGTTTCTAGGGTGTGTACATAACACCTCCAGGTAGCCATATTGAATTTTACAGAAAAATTTACACCTCCGCAGTTTGAAAAGAAAAGGTACCGTATTTTTCGCACCATAAGATGCACCTGACCATAAGACGCACCTAGGTTTTAGAGGAGGAAAACAAGAAAAAAAATATTCTGAAGCAAATGGTGTCCCAAAATATTTAATATTATACTACTACTATAGGTGGGTGGTGGAGACACAGTAATACCACCCCCCCTATCAAATCAGCTCAGCTACACTATACCTGGGTGGTGGTGGTGGTGAACATAGCAACCCCCCCCCCCCCTTCCCAGATCAGCTCAGGGTGACAGAGCAGACACAAATACCCCTTCAGCCTCTTCTATCACAACAGCTCAGGTGACTGGGCAGTGGATACCATGCCAGCCCAAACCTCCCACCCCCTTATCACCAGCTCACCTCAGGCAGTGGAGGACACTGCCATTACAATCCACAACCCCCTCTGGCTCGCTCGCTTGTTGGCTGGCTGGCTCTTAGCCTCAGATACACCCGGGCAGCAGCTAGGAAGGAGGACTGGGGACATAGTTTGCAGCAGCAGCTGCCGGTGGAAGGAGCAGGAAGTAAGACTGGACCAGACCACAGTGCCGGGGGTGTTCCAGCTGAAAAAAAAGAACAGCCAGGGCTCTTGCCACTGCGGGATGGTGTCACATCTCACCGGTGTCAACTGACCTGGGTGCGGAGAGCACCACCATAGCAATGCCACTGACCCACCCCCCATGTTTTGGCACCCAGGGCAGACCACCTCCCTTCACCCCTACTTGGTATGGCCCTGCAAGGATATGCCTCACATCCTGTCCTCTCTCCTCCACAGAGAAGCCGAGCGTGGATATTCTGATGCGGCGACGACCGGGGGTGATGGTTGGGCGATGCCTGGTCAGCATTCGCTCCATAAGACGCAGGGACATTTTCCCCCATTTATTGGGGGTAAAAAAGTGCGTCTTATGGTGCGAAAAATACGGTAATTCAGTTCCAATATGACTTGAGTTGCAATTGTATAGGCTATGTTATTTTTTTTTTATTTGCTATTTCTTTTCCCCACAAAAGTGGAGTTACCCTTTAACTCAAAAAGTACCTTGTATTGCTCTCAAGCTGTGATCCAGCTTTTTGTTAGAGGGTGGCTATGTTCATTCTCCATGGTCCCACTGTATGTAGGAAGGTAGCCACCCTCTCTTGTCTGCTCCAGAGATGGACTATGGGATTTGTAGTGTGCATAGAGCTATGCATATGACTACAAGAAATGAGGGTGAAAAGGAAATGTTAAGAAGCTCACAGATGACTTTACAAGGAGATTGAAAAATTCATTAGGAACAAAATCTCCTAAAATATGGTTATTGACAGCACAAAATAAGCTGACAGAATTTCCAACCTTTCACACCCTATTCAAAACTAAAAAAAAAAAAAAAATTGGCATATCTGCTGGGTCCTTTTTTCGTTTCAATAAACGTTACTGTTTGTTGAGCATGACGCCTCCTGCCAGACTCTGCTTCTCCTCCTTCTCTATTACGCCCCAGTGAATGGGATATTTCTCATTATTATGGCTGGTGAGAAACATAAGTGTATCAACTCATATCAGCCTTGCCTTTAATTAACCTGTTAAAGTGTAAGTAAACCCCCCTATCGTTTTCAGCCAAGGAAGCTGCCATCTTTGCCTCTGTTTAATCTACAACTGCCATGATGCTGCACATGTGATCAATTATGACACCAGCCACTGGGTGGTTTGACAGTTTGGTTGAAAGCACAACCAACGGGAGTGTTACATTTCTGGCACGTGCCGGAAAGAAAACTGGTTTTTGAAACTGGTAAATGGATGGGTTTACTTCCACTTTAAGTACTGCCCCATAGCAGATTTACTGCTACATGGCAGGCCTCCTGTGCAGAATCACCTATATATACCTAGGGGGCGCACGCGTTCCGCCGGCAGGCCGCTTCTGCTGTGATTACTCACTGGATGTCTGCTGGCACCCACCGATCGTCGAGCAGAGACACAGAACGGAGCTCTGCCTATGTAAACAAGGCAGATCTCCCTTCTAACAGGGACGAAGGGATGGATTTTGTGTTCCTGCAAAGCAGGGAATAAAGTCCATCACTTCCCTGAGTAAAAGCAGCATACATAGTATAGTAAAACACTGGCTAGGCACACTGTTAAAGTGATTGTATAGTCTTGTTTAAAAAAAATAAAAATAACAAACATGTTATACTTACCTGCTCTGTTGGTTATGCACAGAACAGCTCAGATGCTCCTCTTCTCAGGTCCCTCTTCGCTGCTCCTGGTCCCTCCCTCCTGTCAAGTGCCCCCCACAGCAAGCAGCTTGCTATGGTAGCACCCAAGCCGAGTCACAGCTCCGTGTGTCCATTCAGACATGGACCCCTGACCTGGCCCTGCCCCCTATCTCCCCTGATTGGCTAACTGACTTTGATCGAAAGCCGCAGGAGCCAATGGCTCTGATGTTGTGTCTCAGCCAATCAGGAGAGTCTTGGATGGCTAAGACATTCGTGGACATCGCTGGAGAGAGATGGGACTCAGGTATGTAATTAGGGGTTGCTGGGGAGGCTGTTAAACACACAAGGTTTTTTATCTTAATGCATAGAATGCATTAAGATAAAGAACCCTCTGCCTTTACAACTCTAACTCTTTGATCACCCTAGATGTTTAACCCCTTCCCAGCCAGTGTCATTAATACAGTGATATTTTTAGTGTCAAAAGTGTCAGTTAGTGTCGGACTGTCTGCTACAATATCGCAGTCCCGCTATAAGTCACTGATTGCCGCCATTACTAGTAAAGCATTTTTTTAAATTCCAGTATATATTGCATAGTTTGTAGACCCTATAACTTGTGCAAACCAATCAATATATGCTTATTGGGATTTTTTACCAAAAATATGTAGCAGAATACAAATTGGCCTAAATTTATGAAGAAATTAGATGTTTTTTAATTTTTTTTATTGGATATGTTTTATATAATATTGTTTTTTTTTTCAAAATTGTTGGTCCTATTTATTTGTTTATAGGGCAAAAAAAATAAAAAAAAAAAACGCA
Source organism: Aquarana catesbeiana (assembly GCF_042186555.1). Classification (NCBI taxonomy): domain Eukaryota; kingdom Metazoa; phylum Chordata; class Amphibia; order Anura; family Ranidae; genus Aquarana; species Aquarana catesbeiana. The sequence continues at coordinate 146,838,781 of NC_133333.1, forward strand.
AAGGTGATCAAAAACAATCAGAAGAAAGTTTTATATGTGGGGAAAAAATTATATAAATGTTATTGCTGTACAGCGTTGCATAACCGCGCAATTGTCAGTTAAATAACTCAGTGCCATATCGCAAAAATGACCTGGTCATGAAGAGGGGTAAATCTTCTGAAGGTTAAAAGAAGTATGAGTTTATTTATTTTGATTCATACTTACCTCGGTGAATGGAGCATCAGACCGATGCTGCAGCTGTCCCCCGCCGTCTCTGCACTGAAAACCGAGACACCGAACATCGCCGATGGCTCGTTTTTCACAGATCCCTGAGAGGCGAGCTGCTGACTGTCAGTCAGCGCCTCTCCTCTCTGCTTCTCCATGCTCATTGGAGCTCTGAGCTGTGGAGGGGGGGGGAGAGGCCGTCTCAGTGTCTCAGCGGCTTGCTGAGACTACCATCAATCAAGGCATCTGGCGGATCCAGACTTGGGAAGTCGGGATGACATGCTGCCTCGAATGATGGCAGTGACGTCAGTGGAGAGCGGACTTCAGCCCGCTTTCCGCTGAAAACGGAGGAGAGGAGAAGCCCAGCCTAAAAATCTCTGGCTGGACTTCTCCTTTAAGTGTTTAAATAACCACAAAGGTCAGCTTTGTGGGTAGGGCAACTATAACTTTCCGCTGGTCATCAGCCTAATATTCCACTAACATTATAACCTTGTATAAACATCTGTCTTTACCATAAGTTCCAGTCAGGCATCCAACAAACCAAAGCATTCATAGGGCTTTCTGCCCAATTTACAGCTAGCAAGGTGAGAACATGCATATGGAAGGGCAGGCTGTCTCCCTTTGGCACTTTTAGGGCCCATTCACAACAGAAGCTGCATGTCTACTGCACATTTTTTTCATGCACCCTTGCATGCATTGATGTGCATTTTTATATGCATTTACATGCAGTTGACACATGCATGTTTGTCCTGTGAATTCACTTCTTTCTTTCTTCTGGCTTTTACAGTATGTTCACTGCTATGAGTTTATTTACATGCCCTTGCATGGGTTTTTGCATGTTTGTGGTGTGGAAAAATGCAGCATGCTGTACTTTTTTTTGCTACACTGCACTGCAATGATGTGAACTATGCCTATAGGATAATTTGGATTTTGGGCTGTCTATGCAGTTGGAATGCAGTCAAAAATGCATCTAACTGCCTCTGGTGTGAATGGGCACTAAAGGTCTCTTGTGACTTCCAAACCTCTTTTCACCTTGTCCAGTCTTAAAGTGGTTCTAAATGCAGAAGGTTTTTTACCTTAATGAATTCTATTCATTAAGGTAAAAAACATTCTGGGTGTAGCTACCCTCCCTCAGCCCCCCCCCCCCTTATAATTGCCTTAGCCCCACCTCAATCCAGCGATGTGCATGCGAGCAGCAGCTCTCCCGGGTCTCTGTCCCCTTATTGGCTCACACAGCAGTATAACAGCTGCTGCTGTTAATCACAACCAGTGAGCCAATGAGGAGAGAGCAGGGGAGAGGGGTGGGTAAATCTCACTTCATGTGTGAATGGACAATGTCTGATGTCCAGTGAATGTTCGTAGAAAAAGTCTCCTAAGATCTACATGAGAGAAATGTGAAGATTTATGTAATTAATCTACTCCGGACAGGAGGAATTATTTCTTTAGTCTCCCCTCCTCCATGGATAAATCACTCAGACTGTACACTATAACTTTCTGCAAAGTGGGAGACTGCAAGGCAGCAGCGGGGTCTGAGCTGCGTGGAGCAACCTTCATACACAGAGCTACACACAGGCCATTAGGGCTCAGCGGTCCCTGCCCCCAATCCATGCACCTGGCCCCTAATCTACATGCAGGGCGCCAGACACATAAATTTCAATGTTTTTTTTTTTAAGCACATGTTTAGAGCCTGAGGCTCTAATTGGCTTCAAAAAGGGTGGGTTTGGGGGCAGAGCACTGCGCCCTGAGCCACCCAGTTGTGTGACATTAGAAAATTAATATTCGCTATTGTCTTCCTGTTTCTCCTCCCGGCCAATCAGGAAGTGGGTCCTGAGACTGAATTGGCCAGGAGTCCTAAGACCCCATTGGCCGGGAGTCTGACAGACCCGATTGGCTGGAAGGAGAAGCAGCGACCGCCGGGACACCGTAAAAGCTGGAGGAGGAAGCCGCAGCCGCGGCATGAATGGGGTAAGTGCCGATCAATCCGTGATCAAGCGAGCCAGAGACCGGGGGATAGATGTTTCAGGCTTGTCGCCCCCCCCCCCCCTAACCGATGGAGCACCAGCCGCCACTGGCTCAGGCTAACATAATTTAAGCCCATCTTAGACTGTTCGAATCTCGAGATTCAAACCATGTATGGGCAGCTGATTGTACCCAAGTCGATCAATCCTTTTGGATTTGTCATGTGATTATGCCAGCAATAATCACTGTGTGTTCTCTTGGGACGCCCCCCCGTAATCCCCCCCCCCCTTCCACCTCAGGAGAACATAATAGCTCTGTGTTTATGAGGTAATAATGTGATTTTCTTTCCTGCAACCTGAAAATCGCTCCGGTCTATGGCTAGTTTTAGCTGCATTATTCTGGGCATGTTCTTTGTTCAGTAGGCACTGACGCTGGATGATTCCGAACAAAATTCCAGCCTTCTGGGAATAAAGGAAGACAAAGACATAGTCAATCTATTATGATCCCTGTGAGAGATCACTAGCCTTTTGGTAACTCTCCATCTCTACAACATCTCATGCTGAAAAGAATTACCGCTCTAACCACTTTGGACTTCCACCTCTCCTCCAATATGTCAGGCAGTGACTTGATACACATTCATAGAGTTTTGTCATTCACTTTATCAGAAGCATCTTATTTAAGAAGCAATTTAATAAAACTTAGCCGATCCTGTTTTGTCCCACACTTACATAATTTTTCTGTGTTTTATTGAATTGCATGAGGTTATTATTGTTTTGTAGTATGCTTACATCTAGTAGCGATTTTGGGCCATTACAACTTGTTTGCTATGTGATTTTAGTTACTCCCTATGTCCTCCCCTCCTGTTTAGTGCTAGTTAGTTCAGTCCTAGCTAGGCCCTCCCACTTTCTTCCATGTTCCCTCAGTCATTGTTACTTATTCACAAAGATAGTGCTTAAAAAAGATATTGTCTTCTTTAACTTCAAAAGACTGGAAAAACATCCTCTGTACTGCAATTTGCTGCGTAACATTGCATTGGATTCAACTTCTGTGTCTTATTGAAGAGTTAAAGTGTTACTAATCCCAGGACCCTGCATTCACTATATCTGGTTTCTTACAGTATACTGAACATGGAAATGCAATAATTTTAGTAAATTTAAACTGCTAAATACCTTTTCTCATCAGCAGTAGTGACTTCTATCAGTGTTCAACTGACTTCTATCAGTGTTCAACTGGTTAAAGCTTGTAAAGCTCATTCTCCGCTGACTATCCTATGAGGCTGCATGACCCCTGACCCTCTGTCTGGTCTGCTGATTAGCCCTGTGCAAATCACATGCACCCCCCCCCCCCAAAAAAAAAGCCTCTCGAGCAATACACACCAAACTGAGCATGTGCAGACTGACTCCAAGGCTCTGTACTATCTGCAAATGGAATGTTGACAGTAAAATAAGGGGAGGATCAAAGAAGTCAGGATCAAACTGCTTTTGGTGCGTTTGCGGCATGTTTTTGAAATGCATGTCAAAGCATGCATTTTCTGTGCAGTTTGCCATGCGTTTAGAAACACAGATGTGAATGGAGCACCACTGTTCTTGTGTAACACACCCATTTCACTTTTGGACCATTCACACCTAGCGTAGTAGGAGTACATGTTTTTTGGCTCGTTTTCCCAGTGACATGCATAGGGCAGCCCGTTGATTTCAATGGGTTGTCCTACACATGGTAAAGTATCTCATGGGACATGATCAAAAGGAGAAGGGGAAGGGTGGCGGCCGCAGTTGCTGCTCCTGTCAGCCAATGTCTCCACCCCCCAACAAGGAAAAGAAAGGGACTATTACGGTACTACATATAGGTATACAGTAGAAGTGAAGAGTAGAAAGAGATAGAAAATTTTATAAAAGTTCACTTTTAATAGAAACAGAGGGAAAGAAAGGGGAGGGGGGGGGAAAGGGGGAAGGGAGGGGAGGAAGGGGGGGAGGGGAGGGGGAAGGGGGGGGGGGAGCCAGGATGGAAAAAGAGGCCCAGTAATCCCATCCATGCAAAGGAATTGGAAAGATGGAAAAGACTGCACACTGACAGTAGTAGGGCTGGCACTCACCACCTAAAGATTAAAGGTTTATATGACGCGTGAGCTGGGATGGATGACAACTTCCCATTAGAAGGACCGAGGGTCAGAGGGATCATACAGGGCCATGAAAAACATCAGCATTACAAACCCCCTACGACTGAGGCCGCAACTGCATAACCAAAGAGTCACAACGGCTGAAAAGAAAATTAATATATAGAAAAATATTTAAAAAAAAAACATTACCATGCACATTGGTATAGAGGGGATTGTCATGTAAATGCATGGTACTGCAGATGCAGACCATGGAAATCAATTAATGCAAGCAGAGGGTATTGATAACATGAGGAAAGAAACAATAAAGACCATAGCTGGGTAAAGAAAAGCCCCTCTCAAGGCTGGGAGGCACTAGCATCCAAAAAAGTTACCCAGTATGAAGTAAGAGTGGGTAAAGTGTCCAGAATGCTCACTGCATGCAAGCTGTGCAGTGAGCGCCGAACAGTGTTACGCTAGTATAGAGCCTGAGGGTAGAGAGTAAAGGGGACAGGCTAGCAAGCGGCAGGGGGAGAGAGAAGGGACTCACCTGTAACAAGCGATCCTCGGCCAGCGCAGCGTCAGGAGGCTATGAGGCTCGTATAGCGGCCATTGCTGGCCGCTATAAGAGCTCCCCAACCCGGAAGTCAGGGACGGCAAGGAGGGCGGTCCCTGACAAGTCCGGTCTGTTCGCCCGCACTGCGCAGGTGCACGACGATGTGCTCCTGCGCAAGCGCGCGCTCCTGTCAAAGGGAAGCAAGTTCCCAGACACGGAGACACAAGCAGTCAAAGGCTGCCAGGGCAAACATGCGTCCGCCGCAAGGAGAAACGCGGGGCTCGACAATAACCGACAGAACCTGATTGTCGAGGGAGAGGTTGTCCTTGTACAGCAACATTGTAGGCATCATGATAACATCTGATAATACATAGAGGGAAAAAACACTATAAAATTACAAACATGAACATTGTGAGTGTCATTCAATAACAGCATCAGGGGTGGTCATTAGCAGGAAGTCATATGTATGTTGATACCCCTTAAAGAAGAAGGAGACAGGAAACAGTAACAACCCAAGGGGAAGGGGGGGGAGAGGGGGAGGGGAAGGAAGGGAGGAGGGTAGAAAGGGGGGGGGGAAGGGTAAAAGGAGGGGGAATGGAGAAGGGGAAGGGGAGGGGGAGGGAAGGGAAGGGAAGGGATGTGGAAGGGAAGGGAAAGGGTGGGGGGAGGGAAGGGAAAGGGTGGGGGGAGGGGAAAGGGGGAAGGGGAGGGCAAGGGGGGAAAAAGGGACGGGGAGGGAAAGAAGGGGGAGGGGAACAAGGAAGCACAGGACCTCACAGAAAAGCCTTGTATGACACTGATTCGTTGAGGCCGGGGGGAATAGTAGCATTAAGTCGCTCGATCCAAAGGGATTGCCTTTGGAGTATCGAGCGATCCCAATCCCCACCCCTGGGACTGGGTTGGATTACCTCCAGCACCAGAAATTTGACGACAGAGTTGTCAAATCTGTGGTGCAGGCCAATATGTCGGCCAATAGTGGTCAATTTTCCATTTTCGGAATCATACAAATGGTCGCCAATTCGCTGTCTGAGTTCCCGGATCGTTTTACCCACATAAAAGGCTTTACACACACAGTTCATTAAGTAAATCACCCCTTTTGTGCCACAATTGGCGAAGGTACGTGGGGCCAGGGTTTCCCCATTGGGTAAAACAAAGTGTCTACCTTTGTGGACCCAAGGGCACCGGGGACAATCCCCGCATTTGAATGTGCCGTTGGGTCCACTCCTCAAAGGTCTAGTAGGAGTATAATGACTAGCGGTCAGTTGATCACGTAGCGATCGAGCTCTACGGAAGACAACTTCCGGAGTGGGTCGGATGTATTTGGCCAGAATGTGGTGCTCAGCCAGGAGGTGCCAATTTTGGGTTAGAATGTTACGGAGTAGGTTGTGATGTGCCGAGTAGGTCGTGATGAATCTTACAGTTTCTGTTTGGGGGAAGGTTCCCTACCTTTGAAAAGTAGGGAGGTCCGGGAGCGTGACATGGCCTTGTTGTATGCTTTACGTAAATTTGTAGAAGAGTAACCACGTAATAAAAGGCGTTCACGTAATGCCCCGGCCTGAAGTTTAAAGTCACTGTCACGTGTACAGTTTCTACTTAAACGTAGGTACTGAGTGTATGGTATGCTCTGCACCAGGGGGCTCGGGTGTGCGCTAGTGGCGAACAAAAGGGTGTTGCCAGCAGTTGGCTTTCTGTAAAGGTCCGTACCTAGTCTTCCATCCGGGTGCTTAATAATCATTAGGTCTAGAAACGGGATCTGCTCTGTATCGATCTTAAAAGTAAATTTGAGATTTAAGTCGTTAGTGTCGAGTTCACGCAGGAATTGTAATAATTTGTCTCTGGGACCCGTCCATACCAGGAATAGGTCGTCAATATAGCGATACCATAAAAAGATATCGTTTAAGAATACCGAATATTGGTCATGAGCATAGATATGCCTCTCCCAGCCGCCTAGATATAAGTTGGCATAGGCTGGGGCACACGACGTCCCCATTGCAACTCCCTGTATTTGCAAAAACAATTGGTTGTTGAAAGTAAAATAATTTTTCATTAATATGAAATACAGCAATGCTAATACAAACTGATTTAGGGACCATGTAGTTGTGTCTTGTTCAAATAAAAAGGAGCCAGCCGTCCGTACGCCCTGCTCGTGGGGGATACTAGAGTACAAAAGCCTCAATATCAACAGCCACGAGCAGGGCGTCCGGAGGGATCTGGATTCCCTTAAGGCGTTGCAATAGGTCCGTGGTGTCTCTAATGTAGGACGGGAGGCTACGGACATGAGGCATTAAAAATGCATCAACAAATTTGCTGGCGTTGTCTGTTAACGAGCCTATCCCTGAAACTATAGGTCTTCCTGGGGGGGTCTGCATATTCTTGTGGGTCTTGGGTAAGGAGTAAAAGGTAGGGATGCGGGGGAATTTGGGGACCAGGAACTCCAAGGTATCTTTGTCAATGAGGCCTGTGATGTAGGCCTCAGTGCAAAGAGCCCGGAGTTCCTGTGCAAAGGAAGAAACTTGGGTAGAGGTGATGGGTCTATACCAGTTCCTGTTGTTGAGGATGGCGAGGCACATTAGTTGGTATTGGTGGTTGGTCATAAGGACAATGTTCCCACCCTTGTCCGATTGTTTTATAACGACGTCTGGGCGTCACTGCAAGGATCGAAGAGCTCGAGTTTGACTAGGGTCAAGGTTCGAAGGAAAGTCAGGCCATTTCTGTTTCTTAAGGTCACTGATTGTTGCTCGAAGGAAGGCCCAAATCTCCGGGCAGGTATTGAGATCGGGAAACCTGCGTGACTTGGGCAGTGGTGTTTGTTTAGGAACAACCATTGGACCGGACGTATTGGGTAAAGAAGAAGTAGCAACAGGGAACGTCCCTGTTGCGGGTTCAGATAGAGAGATATCACCAGAGACTCCATAATTTTGTGAAGACGTGGAGTCCCCGGTGTCACCCTCGTCGAACAGGAGCATCAGATCGCGGAGCGCCCTAAACTCCTCCATAGAGAAGCCCTTGGTACGCTCCGCGAGCTCACGCTCCAAGCCGAGATTAGCACGATCCTTATCATAGATATATCTGAAAGTCAAGTTGCGTGCAAATAGATACAAATCCTTAATTGTCTCAGTGACCCTAAGTGCATCAAGAGGACAAAAACCTAGTCCTAGCTGCAATAACGAGATTTCATCGTCATTGAGTGTATAGGGGGTGAGATTTATGACATTGATGTTGGTATGGCGTGAGGAGGAGGGTTCTGTTGGGGTAGTGAGGGTCTAGGTTGCTCTGTTGTTTTTTCAAATCTAAAAAAATAGCATCCTCATTAATTTTAGTGTATTTATTTGTCATTAAAGCTGAGTTTAGGATTTTCGGAATCGTGCCATGCAATGTGGAGTGGCCAGTTGCCCCTTCTAACGGGGCATTGGTATCATGTGAGGTTTGTGTTGGGGGTGCATGAGTGGATCTAGGGCCTTTCGGGCCTTTTTTATCTTTTTTGGGGTTCGTTGGTGGAGTATTACCTCCAAAACGAAGTCTCTTGCGTGAAGAGTTCAGTGCAGATGAGGTGTTAGGTTGAGTGGTGCTTAAAGAGGATATAGTAGAAGAGAGCGAAGAATCTGATTCAATGTCAGTAGTGAAATTTCTATTATTATTGGTGCGGGGAGGGCCTCGTCTACCCCGGCCCCTTCTGGGCCAATGGTAGGCCAGGCCCTCAGTGAAGGCTGATTTATCCTTCCCAAATTTAATTTGTTTCTTAACGATAATGTCCTTATTCATACTTTCCAAGCGTTCTCTGAGCTCTTTCCACTTGTTTTTAAAAATCGTATTGTCCATTAAGTGAGCATATTCGATGTTAAGTCGCTCAATGTCGCTATGAAGGAGGGTCATATCGTGAGTATACTGAGTAATAAGTAAATCGATTAATTCAAGGCTATTTTTCGTCAATGTGTCTTCCCATGCTTTCTTGAAGTCCACTGAAGGATCTTTTAAAGTAGGGAATATCTGGCCCCTCAAACCAAGAGGGCAGATTTTTTCACTGACATAGAGTTTGAAGTATTCAATATGCCAATGTAAGTGTGACTTATGTTTAAGAAGTTTCGACATTCGGGCAAAAAACGTTTGGATGTCATCTTCAGTTTTATGTTCATTCAAGCATGCGGTTTTAAGATTGGACATAAAGCCCATCCAATCTGTGCCTAGAACATCCCCCTTCTCCTTTTGATCTTGACAATTTGGGATGATGGTACCTATACCCTTTGAAATTATTTCGCTAACCTAGGCTGCTTTCTTTGTAGTATCTCATGGGACATTTTGACGTGGTGTGAGTTGCACATTTTTTACTGTGTTTTGCTGCATTTGTCACCTGTTTTTTTATGTGACAATATGTGTGTTTGGTGTGCCGTTGACAAGTAATGGCACTGAAAGTGCAACTAGTTAATTTTAGGTGTATAAACGTGGCTATACACTATACAATCTGATTGTACAGTCTCTGTACAATCTCCTTTAGATTTATCAAAACTATGAAATAGGAGGACCCACCTGTCAATCCATTCACTTTGTATCCAATCAGGCAGACCTTGCACTACATCAGGGGTGTCCAACCCATGGGCCGCATGCAGCCCCAGAGAGATTAGCATGCGGACATAGCAAACATAGCAGCCACATTGACAAACCAGGCAAATGCACGCCTGGAGAGATGGCAGGGATGCTGTGCAAACATAGTTAATGGGAGAAGGGTGTGTGGTAATGAGGTCAGCCGGTAAACTCCTTCCTGTGTCTTACTGGTTTTTCTGTCCAAAACCTACATGCCAGAAAGTGATAAAGCTTTCTAAAAAATACAGCAAGGGGTAAGGTAAGGCCTTGTTCTACAAATCAAAGAAAGATTACATTTTTCTGCAACAGAGGTACATTAATGGTGTATCAGTACATAGGGGAGCTAGAATTTAGAAAAAAATAACTTAGCCTTTAAATATAATATAATATATAAGTACCTGAAATAAATAAAAAGATAAATAAAATTATATAATATATTGGGGTGGTATGTTCCCACATATAGCCAAACTTCTTTCTACAACCTAATATTGTATATGGTATGGCATAATAAGCTACAACAAGTAAAGATACAGGCCCTTTACATTCTTATTATAATATATATATTTTTCACATAAAGTCAACAGTAATGTAGATTTGGTGACCATTTTAAATCCATCTAAAACGGTTATCTCATACTCATTCTCATACAACAGAAGTCAAAGGCTGCAATTGTGAAACATTTCTGCTAAGGGTGATGACTTTGGCATTTTACTGCCACAAAGTCTCACTTCTACTACTGCAGAGGAAATTTTATTCCTCCTGTGAGTCTCACTCCTTTTATGCATTCTCCAAAATGTAAGATAGGTGAAAGCTCCAGCATGGAAGGTGAGAACCTCCTGTAATGGGCACAGCTGGTGGGCAGACCTGTGAGCTCAGACACAGATCTTCTTGTGGTAGTCTGTGAGATATAAAAAGCCACTGGTGATACTGCCTGCTGAGCTGGCCCTTTAGGTTGTAGTACCAAGTATAATAGGGGTTATAAACATGTGAATCACAGTGTAGAACAGAATATTATACAGAGGTCCTAATATTCAGCAGCAGCAGCTAAAGTACCAGGTTTGAAGAGGTGCTTTAAAGCAGAACTCATCAAAGATTGCACATTAAAGCTGAACTCTGGGTAACAGACAAACTTTATCCTTACAGTCCCCCCACCCTGCTAGGATTAAATGCTCGTTTAGTCTAGGGATGCATGGATAAGGTACATTACTTACACTATCCTTTCCTTCCAAGCTCTGGGCTGTAGGCAGGCCCTTGTTATCTTTATGTATAGTGCAGGACTAATGACCTGACCTGCATTACACTTGAGGAGGCAGAGTGGCACCAGTGGCCTGAAGCACCTTAAAAAAGCTTCAGCACTGGACTAGTTGCATGGATAGATGGAGCCTTAAGGTAATAAGGTATTTATTACAACTTACCCCTGCACCCTTAAACTAAACAAGCATTTGACAATTGCAGTGTGTGTGTGTGTGTTGGGGGGTCTGCAATGCTGCAAAGGTAGGGTAAATCCTTCTAATGATATATTAATGATTACAGAGCTGTATTTTGCCTAGAAGTCAGCTTTAAACTGTGTTTATATACCTCCCCTGTGTTCCCTCTCCACCCTGATCTACCATTGTAATTCCTCTATAGGTTGGTCGCTTAGGTGTGGAGCTCTGCATTAGGTTTGAGTACCATGTGTTTCCCCAAACCCAGAAGCTCCAGGTATTTCCAAAGAGGTGTGGTAGCAGAAGCACCAGGAAAAGAGTTACTAACTCCTTATAGCCTTTCCTTAAACAGGTATTTCCCTAAGAGCTGTGGCATCAAATAGGGGTGGTGGGGAGCACCAAAAAATAATGATAGTTTTTCTTTAAACAGGTATTTCCTAAGTGGTGTGGGAAAGGATAGGGGTTGTGATGAGAACTGGGAAAATAATTATACTTTTTCTCTAAACAGCTATTTCCTAAGGGGTGTGGCAGTAGATAGGGGTGGTGGGGAGCATCAAGAAAATAATTATAGTTTTTTTTCAAACAACTATTTCCTAAGAGGTGTGGCAGTAGATAGAGGTGGTGGGGAGCATCAAGAAAATAATTACAGTTTTTCTTCAAACAACTATTTCCTAAGAGGTGTGGCAGTAGATAGGAGTGGTGGGGAGCATCAAGGAAATAATGATAGTTTTCTTTCAACAGGCATTTCTTAGCATGTGTGGCGGTGGATATGAGGCATCAAGAAAATAATTATAGTTTTTCTATAAATGGCTGTTTCCTAAGAAGTGTGGCAGTAGATAGAGGTGGTGGGGAGCATCAAGAAAATAATTATAGTTTTTCTCTAAACAGGTATTTCCTAAGAGGTATGGCAGCTGATAGAGGTGGTGAGGAGCACTGAGAAAATATTTACTAACTCCTTAAAGTCCTTATTTAAATAGGATCACTTCTACTCAAATATTAGTTAATCAGAAATAAACCAGGAAAACTTCCAAATAATCAAATTTATAACAATCTAAATTTCAAGCTGATAACATTCTCTTTACATTTTCTGAAATCAGTTTAAAACAACATGCCTTGTTTCAGACAACCTGAGAGTCTCTTTACTTGCAATGGACGTGATATCTCCATTGATTGTCCCCTTTTGATGTCACATCAGTTTACTGGATTTAGATGATACTCGGGCATCTTTGCGCTATAGCAGCTGAAACCTCAAATACCATGCATCACTTATGAGGTGTAATTGTTTTGCTTAGCTCTGATATATCTGCCGTCTTCCTGTCTGATTAGCCGCTTGCAGATGTCATTTTATCCTTGTCAAGATGAAATCATTGACAGAAATGTCACAAGCCCCTCTGCATCCCCTCTAAGCTTTGGAAATCAGTACTGTTCAAGGCTTGTGTAGCGGGGGGAAAGACTGGTTAGCAGCAGTGTCCGACTTATCTCTTTAAATTGTTCCCTATGCCGTGCTATGAGGTGCTATCGGTTCTGAATGTTAATGTCCCTGTGTGTGTGCTCCTGCCTCTCTCGCATTCCGTGTGTGTGTGTGCGCTTGTGTGTGAGAGTGCGTATCTCACCCTGCTTCTCTCCAGCTCTGTCTGTATCTGAGTGCATGCATCTGTGTGAAAGAGGGAGGAAAAAAAAAAAAAACATCAGTTTAGCACGGACATGCATCTCTAACAAGGAGAAGAGGAGGAGAGAGTGAGTAGAAGAAGAGAGAGGAAGCAGGAGAATGACAAGGGACATTTAAATTGCTCACATCTTCCATCCAGAAGCTCAGGCTCTGCAAACTGGCAAGGTGTAGACCTGTTCAGAATAAACGTTGGCTCAGGTCTAAATCTGAACAGCCCATGACACCACAGAAGACTTGTACCAGAAATAAAAGGCTTGTTCCTTTTTTCATCATTCATATTTCTTCTCCCTCCCCAAGTGAAATCTTTTATCCTCAAAGGAGAAAAACAAATCAAAGGTTATTCTTTACATCTCCCCAACTTTGCATGCAACATGTGTAACGGGCTGCGTTTGCCTTGATAGATTATGAACAACCTTGGAAGGTGCAGAAAAGAAGAAGCAAGATTGGATGCAAACTCTGAGCAAGGCAGATGATGGGGGAAAAAAAAAAAGGGGAGTGTAAAATATAACCTCTAGCTGCTTATCAGGAAAAGAAGACCACCCCCGCCTTGATTTTGGAGCACTATATTCTGGGAAGGGGGACAGATTTTTTTTTTTTCTTTTAAGCTTGGTGCATAAGCGTGTTCTGATTTTTCTCTTGTGTTCATTTTGTGTTTCTGCCTGTCACTGCGTGACATCAATGGAACTGACACAGGGATGTACTAAGAGAAGCTTTGGCTGTTCTGGCAGGTCCTAGCTCTCCACCAGCTGCCTCTGTCGCTACCGGTTTTGGGAACGGTGCAATGAGAAGGTAAGTTAGATCCAATCTTTACTTTTATAGTCCATCTTCTTCAATTGCAGGAGCTGAAGGTGGGAGGCGAGACAGACGTCGCTAAAAACTCCTGATCATATTTAGAAGGTCAGATCAGCAATCCATTCTAAAATCACATTCTGTCAAAGTTCATTGAAACAAAAACTCACGCAAATTTTCTTACCTTAAAAATGTTGACTTTTGGAAAGTGTTTAAGGATGATCCTCTTGAATTAGCAAAGACAATTTTCTTTCAAGGGCATTCCTGTAAAAATGAACATGGTGTAGGCTTTCACCTTTTAGAAAATAAATATTTCATGGACAGATTAAACACAAATCTCTTTTGACTTTTGCCTATGGTGGGGGGGGGGGGGGATGAAGCTGATGCTTGCCCCAGTCCAGAGTGTCTGTAAAATTTGGGATTCTGGGTAATGATATGCACTATGTCACAGTGGCTTCTGTATATGTGCTAACAAGGTTCGATGTTGGACATTTGAATCTTTTTTCACAAATGTTTACTGAGCCACAAGTTAAGTGGCTACAGTGGTTGGCAGGGATCACTGCATATGTGTGTCTATTTGTGTATGCTACTGAGATCGTGTTTATATCAGTTCCTCTGCATTACAGCCTTTTTTCTCCACGTTTCATGGGCTATTGGCTCTGGAAGGCTTATCAATTTCCATTTGAAAAGCTGTTTCTTCTTTATTTAATTGCCCTTGCTTCTTGGCTTATTTTGCTGATGGCCATGTAAGGCAAGGGGAAAAAGGGGGGGTTAAAAAAGGGAACTCATAGCCAAGAATGTTATATAAAAAATAGCTCAAATAGTAATGTCCACACATTGGTATGCCTTAGGATGTGTACCAGCCTCTGGTATAATCCTTCATGGGGAAAGAACACATTGGTTTTCTTTTTTTTCCTTTTCTACTATCTAGCAGGAGAGCTGGTTTGAAGCACATTTAATCTAATGTAATCATGCAGACTTCTGCATTCTCTCCAGCACTGACTGGTAGGGTCAAGCTGCAAGCAGTATTGTTGGCTGTATGGCAGGCAAGTGGTTAACTGTACCAGTAAAACTCTGTCTGTCCTTATCCGATTAACCTGTTCTCTGTTGTTAATAGATTTTGATCCCCCAACATAAACAGATGCAGTTTTATTGTTTTTTTTTTTTTTTTTTTTTTTTTTTTTGTGGTGGATTGAATATGTTATATGACTGTTGGCAAGGACATTGCAGAAAAAATGGTTTTAAAGTAAAAAATAATTATCAAAAGTTCCAGAGTGAAAGCTTGGATTTGTCACACTATGATGAATTATGGAATCTCATTTAATATAAGATCAGGACAGGGATATATGCATACATGCCTAAAGAATACTGCCTGGGCCAAAAAAATAAATAAAGAGACCTTTTATTTCACATCTGCGCTGCACAGTCCATCAATACTTTATAGCTCTGACCTCCTCATCAGGTAACTAATACACACACTCCACAACCTTGTTCTTGCCAGGAACGGCCATTCCTTAATTTACCTTTTTAACTATTAATCAATGTATTGGTGTAAAAAACTTTGCTATTTTATAATGCAATGAGACTCCACTATCTATTCTGCCCTGATAGGATGCAATACCTTCCTACTTCCTGATCTCACTCTACAGCGCCACCTGCATATTACAGATGAAACTACATATCACAAAATCAAAGTTCATTCCCTCCACATGTAATTTTACATATGTGGAAACGTGAAATGTTCTTCATGTTATTTGAAAAGTATGTTTTGTTGGTTTTTATGGAGGAATGGCACACTTTATAAATTAAAAAAAAAAAAAAACTGTACTTTTCTACAAGACAATTTGATAAGAGGGCTAAGGTTTTGTTACACCTGGCCTTTGTAATAATACATCTATATATTGTCTGCTGGGCACTAGTTTTGGTAAAAAAAAGTTTATTGAATTAGATAATACAAAGAGTTATGATGAATATGGGCAAAGCGTAGAAGCCACTTGCAACCAATAAGACCACTGTTATGCAGCCACACCAGAGAGAGAAAATGGTTATGACTAGTTACTATAGGTTATATGCCATAGGTTATATGCCTTGCAATGTGCCCTTTTTAATAGTCTTACTAATCGCTATTGCAGAACCTCCCTCTTAGCAGTAGCCTATTATCTGTTTGATAAAGAAAAGGCAGAAATGAAAAGGATTTTTAACTTACTCGAACCCTTCATGTCTCCTACCAGTCCTGCTGGGTTTATTGTCCTTATATCTGGGCACACTTTTATGATGTCTATATGCAGTATTAAAATGCTCTAATAAGTTTTTTTTCCTTCTTCTGAGATTTAAGAGATAGATGTAATCAACCCATTAGACACCCAAGAGTTACATAAACCATCACTCTGCCTGGCTTTGTTCTCTCCTGAGTACACAACAGGTTAATTGAGTGCACACAAAAATCTCTCTCTACACCATAGATAGGACTCATGAGTCTGCAGGGAATATTAGCTCATCAAAAGTAGTGTTCATGTGAGAGACACCAAAAGGAGAACACAGAGCATTAAAACACACTAAAAAGGAGAAGGAATAAAGTCTTCCCAAGTAAGCAAATAAAAACTAGTTTAGAACAGAGTCAATGCACTAATTGTTGGCACTGAGAGGTGTTGATGCTTATTTTGGCTACCAAATCCATTAAACAGACATTCTAGAATTATTTGCAAATAGAACCACTGAAATTGTTGATCTTACACTACTTGCCAGCTGTGAACCAGAATTTTTACCACTCTGAAATGAAGGTTTGAAGAAAATTTCCCTCTTTGTAGCAAGCAGTTACTCTGAGGTGCATTTACTACACAGTGGCTGCACGGTGGCTATGAAAGTGTCTTTAGTGAAATAAGTACTAAATGCCTTCGTTGGCACCACATAGATTATTCATATGATCCTGAATGCTGACTGTTAGTAGTAAGAATGTAAGGCTATCGATAGCCATGTACGTCTTTTGTCAATTTTGACAACAATTAAAAGAAAACTGTCAAGCATTCTTATCTAGAGATTGAATTCAATTTGTAATTATCAGTGATTCACAATTTTGAGATATTTTACAATTCAGTAATGATGCCTAATTGTCTGAAGAATGCTTTTGACCCAGGAAAGGTTAATTGTAAAAGTAACAGTGAATAGGCTAAACATGGACTGGTGTCTTTGTTTGACACTAAGGCCCCTTTCACACTGGGGCGGTGGGGGCGTCTGCGGTAAAACAGCGCTATTTTTAGCGCTGTTTTACCGTCGTTTTTGCGGCTGTATTCGGCCGCTAGCGGTGCAGTTTTAACCCCCGCTGGCAGCTGAAAAAGGGTTAAATCCGCTCGTACAGCGCGGCTATAGCCGCGGTATTTCCGCAGTATAGCCGTGCTGTCCCATTGATTTCAATGGGCAGGAGCGGTTTAGGAGCGGTGAATACACCGCTCCTTCACCGCTCCAAAGAGGTGGTTGGCAGGACCTTTTTTACCGTCCTGCCAGCGCACCGCTTCAGTGTGAAAGCCCTCGGGCTTTCACACTGAACAAACAGCGGAGGCTGTTTAGGGGCGGTTTGCAGGCGGTATTTTTAGCGCAATACCGCCTGCAAACCGCCCCAGTGTGAAAGGGGCCTTAAGGATTGTAAACACGATCAGATTATTGGACGAATTTTCATCAGTTTTTTGTTTGATGCTAGTCCCAAATCGAAAGTGAAGAGGGTACTCACCATCAGAAAATTTTCTGATGACAAAATTCAACATCAGGAGTTACGTAATGTGTTGAATTGTTTTGTATGTGTTCTTTCATTTCTGAGCATGCCTAGTCTTGCTCTTCAGATTTTTTTTGTCAGAAAACCGTACTAATGAAAAGAAAATTGGACGTTTTGGTCACATCAGACAAAAATTTTCAATCCAGTTTTTGCCTGCCGAAAATTCGTAATCGGCTGTCAAAAGCAGCATACTAACGATCAGAAAATCAACAGATCGTTCATCGGACAAAATTTACCTTCAGATTTTCTGATCGTGTGTACGGACCTTAAGGCCCCATACACACTATTAGATTTTCTGCAGATTTTTGTCTTCAGATTTACCAAAACCATGTAGTGCAAAGGCCTGCCTGATGCATACACATTGAAACTCTTAAGGTTTGACCTTATATTATATGGTTTTGATAAATCTAAAGGAAAAAATCTACAGAGAATTGTATAGTGTGTATCCAGCTTAACACACTAAAAAAAAAACTTTCTCTTAACTAGGTGCAAAAGTGAATGAAGTGAGCTGGTACATAGGAAATGATCTGAGCCCAAATGAGGACCAAACCCATCTTCCAATGAGGGCTTCCAGTTTAGGCAATGAATGTTTATATTGAATCTGAGGATATGGGCATTTTTTTTTCAATTATTATTTACAAAGACTTTAAACTTCAACTACATAGTGTGGTGGACCTAACACAGCCTTCCTCAACCTGTTTACCCCAGAAGAGCTCTTGAAATATTTGAATGTCTCGGGGAAGCCCTGCTTAAAATAATTATGTGTACAGTTTTCAGTACACTAGGATCAACAGTAAATTGTAGAACACTTTAAATATAAGAATAAATAATATGCCATATCTGATATGTTTGACACCCTCATCCTTTTTTGACTCTCCTACTTTGTACAGGAACATGTTTAGTAATAATCTTGCAATTAAAAGAATAATAGCAGAATTAAAAGTCTCCCCTAACATTATTGGTCGGTATATAAGTGCCCCCTTGCATTGGTGGTCATTGTGGTCAGGGATCAATTCACCATTGCATACTGTGCAAGGAACCCCTAGAAACCTCAGGGAACCCAGGATGGAGCATAGCCAGTGCTACAGTAGGTTGCCAGCTGAAATTCAAATGAACACATTGACTTCATGCTTACAAGCTTACAGATATTAGAAAACAATTCTACTGGCTGTGTGGACCATCCCTATGCTCATGGTTATTCCCTTTAGGCTAACTAGTTTATTATTCAATACATAAAGTTGTTCTACTGTTCAGTTTTGAGCAATTTAATAGTAATTAAAGGCAACTGTAAAAATAAACACAAATGCATACAGTACATGTTGTTTGATGGCTTTCAGACCTCAGGCTCTAATGATCATTATTTGCTATGACAACCATCATTTTCAGCAGCAAGAACCAATGAGAGCTGGAACTAACAGTCATATGGCTAAAACTATATTCATTATGGCAGAAAACTCTTTCTTTAGAGCTTGATGAATAAAGCCTTTCATGCATTCCTTGTGCTTTCTCTGGGAGAGGGATAATTCATTTGATTTTTTTCAGCAGCTATTACATTATTTATGGCAACACAGCTCTAACACGTTATATCAACATGCATTTCAGAGGTCACTGACGTCACAGAGGTCACTGACATCAGTCCTTGGCCAGACTAGTGTCATTAGTCATGGATAGATTAATCAGAAGCCAAATAACCAACATGCTTTTGGATTGTGGAAAGGAACCTGGAATAATAAGGATGGAAGCTTTTTACGTTTGCTTTTTATTTTTAAAGGAAACATGCACTGGGAAGATGTGCAGGTTACCACTGCTGAATTATTTTATTATTCTATAAAAGCTACTTGACCAGGTATCATGTTGATCCGAAGGCGTTGATACTTTCTGAACTCCTGGCTTAGAACATGTATGCAAATTAAGATAGATGACTTGACTTTGTTTGCTGCATGTTTGTTCTGGGTCATTGACTAAGAAAACTTTATAGTTGGTAACAAAAATGCAGCATTTTCCGTAGCAAGTCACAAATGGTAGCCCCCATTTTTATTTCAGTACATGTTTCCTTTAATAGAACAAATCCTTCTATCTGCCAGTATCTAAGCACTGGGGTTAATTTCCTAAGGGGTGGAGTTTTTTACTTTCTAAGCAAATCTAAAGCTGCATTTCAAGTATCCAGCAAGCTAACACCTTTTTTAAATTTCTCTTTCACATGATTGGGTATTTTAGGTAAAAATTGCTTCAGTTTTTCACTTTAGAAAGTAATCATTATTTTATTTATTTATTTCAGGTACTTATATAGCGCCGTCAATTTACGCAGCGCTTTACATATATATATATTATACATTCACATCAGTCCCTATACCCTCAAGGAGCTTACAATCTAAGGTCCCTAACTCACATTCATACCTATACTAGGGCCAATTTAGACAGGATCCAATTAACCTACCAGCATGTCTTTGGAGTGTGGGAGGAAACCGGAGTACCCGGAGGAAACCCACGCAGACACAGGGAGAACATGCAAACTCCAGGCAGGTAGTGTCGTGGTCGGGATTTGAACCAGCGACCCTTCTTACTGCTAGGCGAGAGTGCTATCCACTGCACCACTGTGCCGCCCCTGATCATGTTCTACCCCCTTAATTATTTCACTCCATTGACTTTCACTCCAAAATGATGTAGCTAGTGAGAAATGCTACTGAGCAATATACACTATGAAACGCTCTGGTGGCCAAACAGCTCAAAGGAACTCAAACAAACATGACGAATAATGACCCTGGTGGAATCTGATTCCCTCACCTTGGTGCTTCACATTACCAGTACTAACTATTCTACTATGAGAAGCCCATTGCCAGCTTATTGTACATATAACAGCAGGGATAATGCTATGAAATGCTTGGCATCAAAATGTCCCCTTTTGGATCAGAACTGGTAGTCTAGTGTCAGCATCAAGACCTCTGGTGCGCAACCTGCGGCTGAGGGCCAAATGCTGCCCTTTGGTATATCATGTGCGACCCATGGATCTCAGCAGTCTGTAGTGGGAACATTGATTAGGCTAATAGAATTGATCTCTATTAGCCCCGTGTAACATTTCCCAAGATTTGTATTGTCTTCTGCAACATATGATCAGCCAAAAATGTAGCATGTCCACAATCTGACTCTCATTTCCTTTGTTAGGTCTACACTTTCTGACAGTTCTCTCAAACATTACATATATTGAACATTATGTGCTGACCATTAGTGATGCCACATTTGAGGCCCCTTTAGCTCATAGGTTGACAACCACTGATCTAGACATTGCCCCTGCTTTTGTTCAAGTCTTCCTCCTCTGATCGCTTCCCCCCCAAGCCACCGCAGTAGTCTTTCAGTGCAGTGGGGACTAATAGAGCCGAGGAAACCTTTAATATTCTGCCCCCCTCCTCCATTCATAGAGGTTGTAACAACAGCTTCTTTGAATGAAAAATGATCTATGAATAGAGTAGGGGGTCCTGTCATCATTCTGCCCATCCTCCAGTCATAGAACCGTTTTCATTCATAGAAGCTATAGTACAGCTTCTATGAATAGAGGAAAGGGGGAGAAGTTACAGGAATAGTTAGCACTTTTGACAAGTACATATGGCAAGTACCTCAGCTCTCTTAACCCCCCCCCCCCACCCCCACCACAGCAGAATATTATGGCGGCAAGCATAGGGGGCATCAAATGAAGAAACTAAAGCAGGAGTAAACAGCACAAGGGACACATCACATTCATAGTATTTATTTATTTTTTATTTTTTTAAATTTTGATTAAACTTAGGCTTTAATGTTATAGTAAGGCATAGTAAGATTGTATGGTATACCTTATCATCAGTAACAACAAGAATTAACCCAAAAATGTTATAGTAATAGTCGGGCCTTATAGTTTGACTTTCTCCTTAGCTTCTCTTATGTTTGGGATATTCTTACAATGGGATCTCTCCTATGCACTTAGTAGTTTTGGGTGTCCCTGCCCACTTTTGCATATTCCAGCATCTCTGGTTGCATTCATATTACTATAATATTAATAACATATTTAACAAGGGAGAGTAGGCCACAGCAGATGTGAAGACCAAGGAACTCAAGTTCAGAGATTTCACTAATAGAGTCCCCTAGGAGGCTAAGAAATTGTAAGGTGTTTTAACTGCAGCATTTGCCAAAAACTGAAAGAGAGTAAAACCTTGGATTGCGAGCATAATTAGTTTTAGAAACATGCTTGTAATCCAAAGCACTCGTCTATCAAAGCGAATTTCCCCATAAGAAATAATGGAAACTTAGATGATTAGTTCCACAACCATTTATTCATAAGTCCTCCAGTTTATAGTTTAAATTATAGCAATTTGTAACCATAAAATGTCCATTCACAAATGGAAGCCTCCACAAGGGGATTAGAAGCAAAATCCAGCAGAAGCTACAGAGTATAAAAGAGAAGAGAGGCGCCTCTAAGTGTAGTGATATGGTTACATTTAAGGTACAACATTTAGAAACTCACACAGTTGATGATTAAAAGAGGCACATCTAAGCATGCAGGCATCTGGGCTAAAGTTGTCCACATAGAACGTCCTCCGCACCGCCGGCTCTCACCGCTGTCAGTCTGCAATTGTGACTGGGAAGAATACCCAGTAGTAGAACGATCTGAAAGTGAGACTTCATAGGATTTTCTGTGCAATGCAAAGCATGCCAGTTGCTGCCTCTAAGCTGCCATGAGTACTGCTCTCTTAAAGTCAATCGTGTTTTTCTGACCTGCGTTTGATGTGCAGGCAAACAGGCTGTTCACTTTGCAAGAGAATTTTCCTTCAGATTGGTGAATGTGGTGAAAATTTACTTTCTAAAGCATGCCCAATCACATTCAAGATAAATAAAAAAACTAGTTTTGCTTACACATAGGTGTCTGTTTATGAAGCAGTGGTGAAACAGCGGTGATCCCAAGGATTGCCACTGATCACAGTCCATAAACGGTTTATGAAACAGAGATAATCGGGGCAGAACATGTTTGAGCATGTTCTCTGAGGAGGATCTCCGCACACTGAGAATCCTCATTGACTGACACAGAAATGGCCAGTTGATGAAGCTGCGATCTCAGCAATTCACTGATGATCTGTGTCAGAATTCACACTCCCCAATTCACCAGCTCAGAGGTGGAGGATCGAGGAGTGAAGGGAATCCCGGGGGGGGGGGGGGGTCTGAGGGGGAAGAAGGAAGATTATTAACTTCTACCTTGTGGGGTTAACAGACCCCCAAGACAGTAACCATGTCCCCCTCTTATATTTATGTGTATATGACATACAGTGTGTGTGTGTGTGTATGTATATATATATATTGTGAGTATGTATATATATGTGTGTATATATATATATATATATATATATATATATAACGTGTGTGTATTTATATATGTATTATGTAGGGGGACTATTTATTTTATTAGCATTAACCACGCAGTCTGTCTGTGTACCTAGCAGTGATAATTTATCACTGCCTAATAAACAGACATCTCTGTGTTTCAGTGAATTTCTGGTATTGTAATCCCGTAAAGTCTCACAAGATTCCAGTATCAGGGGCCGTACTCCACTGTTTGAAGCATTTTTAGATCACTTCACTCCTCCAACGGAAGCAGTGAAATTTTTTCACTGCATCATAAATGGACACCATAATTTAATAAAGAATGTCAGCAGAGCTTCACCTTATTCACCAAGCTTGCTAAGACTACCTATGTGCCTTTTGTAAATCAACCCCTTCATCTCCTTACTCTTGTTTGCTGGTATTCAGCTCATAAAGCAGACTCTCATATTGGGCCTACAATATTGCATTCTAGTAAACAGTTTACTAAAATAATGACATAACACAAGGGATGGAATTTGTATATTGGAGCATCTCTATTCAGTTATGCATAGAGCAGTACAAAGGGGTTGATTTACTAAATCTAGAGAAGAATATGGTGCATAGTAGCCAATCAGCTTCTAACATCAGCTTGTTCAGTTAAGCTTTGACAAAAAAAAATGAAAGCGGATTGGTTTCCATACGGAGCTGCACCCGATTTTTCACTCTCCAGTTTTAGTAAATCAACCCCTGTGTCTACAAATGGTCCTGGCTGCAGGCAGCCCCCTAGTAGGGCATTCTTTACCATTTCTAAATAGAAATCCATCTGGCCCTATCATTTTGAACGTTCCAAACAGCCAGCAAAAGTACTATGTAAAGCTGAAACTCCAGGCACCTAACCTACATGCAGGGCGCCGGATGCATGGATTTCAATGAGGGCGGGGTTTGAAGCACATGGTTAGAGCCAGAGGCTCTAATAGGCTTCAAAATAGGGTGAGTTTGGGGCGCAGAGCACTGAATATTCGCTAGTGTCACACTAATTCTCCTCCCAACCAAACAGGAAGCAGGTCTGAGACCTGTTTCCTGATTGGCTGAAAGGAGAAGCTACACTAGCTGCCGGGAGGAGGGGGGAGGAGACGCGAGGAGAGGAGACACAGAGCTAATAGCCATCAGACACCACTTACAGTGAAAGGATACTGTTCTACTGTGTCCTCTCTATTCCTAGCCTGCTAAGTGGTGAGTGAAAAACCAGCAGCAGGCTGTTGAGGTTATCCCTTTCCTCTCTCTTCCTAACAGCATGCTTCTTGTTAGAATATGCAAATGCAGCACATCCGATATACCATTCACTCTGCCAGTGCTGCTGTTTAAGGGGTTGCAAGAGGCTCATACCAATGTAAATTCAGGTGCTGACAGATACAAAGAAAAAATGAAGCTCTGTTATTATCAATATGTCATTAAAGCTGGATAAATACATAACCTTTTTAATTGAAAACAATGGAAGTGCTTCAAAATGTACATATATGCTCCTTGTATGTGTTGTGTGCTTTGTTTTAACATGCTCTGCAGTGCAGTGTATTGGGTGTCAATGCACATCATAACTCACATCACTGCACAACATGGTTTATGATGTATCAATGTGCATCATGGCACATACTGAAGGGCATTTTGATGCTTGCATTGAGATGTGTTTCTTTGACTTTGCATGGAAAATGCATCAAGCAAAAATGAAAGGATGTAAATCCTTGGAGTGGCTCGCGGCTGGGGTCCGGTGCGTCCCTGTTCTCCATTTCAGGGGCGAATCAGGTCCAAATTTTTGCCTGAATTCGGACCTGAAACAGAGCCAAAGTTGCACAGGACCTTTCTGCTGTGCGCTCCACAGCTGCCCTGGACATGTGTGAACCAGGCCTATTGAGAGATGGTCACACTCACCTTCATGCGAATTGGATGCGGAGAAATCTGCATTCAATTCAAATCAGTGTGAATCCAGCCTCAATGTTATTTTTAATTTGATTGTAGAAGGTGAAGGTTTTTAACCTTCATGCTATCTATGTATGAAGGTAAAAAACCTTCAGTCTGCAGCTCCCCTGAGCCTGATCCAGTGATGTACACAAGAGCAGTGAGTCTCCCGGGCCTCTCTCTCCTCATTGGCTCCTGCTACTGTCAATCACATCCAGTGAGAAGGGAGCTGGGGTGACAGGACTGAGCCACAGTTTGTGTGTCCTAAAAAGGCATCAGTGCCCTCAGAGCAAGCAGCTTGCTTTGGGGGCGCTTGGCAAGGGGGAGGGGCTAGAAGTGTCAGCTGTGGACCTGAGAAGAGGGTGATTGGGGCTGCTCTGTACAAAACCATTGCACAGAGCAGGTAAGTATGATGTGTTCATTATTTTAAAGAAAAAAGGGAACCTTTAAAACCACTTTAAATACAAGCAGTACCTAAGTTTGACCTGGGATTAGCGTCTTGGGCCCCTGTACAGCAGGGCTGGAGTGTTACTGAAAGCAGCAATGCGAGGAGCCAATCAGTTCATGTGCTGAGATGAGCTCATCACTCAACTGCTTCTCCTTTAGGCTGGGTTTACACTGCAGCACGCTCACAGCAGGATTCCGTTGCGTCCCCATTCAATATTTTAGGTCCCATTTCAGCTGAATTTTTGGACCTGTAATGGACCAAAAGAGGCACAGGGCTCCTGTGCAATTTGCACTGGAGCTGCTCCGGAGAGGTGTGAACCAGCTCCATAAAGAGCCGGTCACAATCTCCTGACATGCGAATTGGATGTGGCGAAGCCTAAAACCGATTCGCACTAGTGAGAACCCAGCCTAACTGTCCAGTCCCAGGTTGGGTCCAGGACAACTTTTCGCTCAGAGAAAGTGGGTTGAATGATGCTGACCATCAGACTGGAAACATCGACCTGTAGATGCAAAAGGAGATCTTCAGATTGAAAGTGAATATTGCAAACAAAAAGCTGATTTTGTCATTTTATCTTTTATTGGGCTCTTCATTTTATCTTATTGTTTTAGCTGGAGTTCTGCTTTATCATTAGTTATACGGAAAAATGCATTTAATGATGCATTAATGAATTCAGAGCTGCCTTAATTTGTGTCCTTTTTATCTCTCTGGAGTTCAGCTGCAACTTCTAAAGAACATTTTCGGTGGCATTTACCTAAAAAGTGCCATCTAAATCACCACTACAGAAGTAATTTCCTTCACTTAGCCTGGAGGATCAACGTTCCTTCAAACACAGTTGTTCCTGTTTTGTTTAAAATTCACTGCACTCACTAGACATGTTTGCTGCGCTAAATGAAACCGTCACTTCTTTGGTAAATCACCCCTCCCCCACAGCTCTATCGATCTGTACAAACTTTAGTTACTAACATAAATTTGGGCAGTTGTGTTTTATTTACCAGGACTGTTTCTTAGTCCCAGCCTGGCACTGCTGCCTTTATCACTGAAATGATACCGTGGTTAAAATCAGACTACTAGTATTTCCTCACGATGCCATTACACCAGAACCGACAAGAAAAGGAAGGTTTAACCTTTCCTTTAACGGAAATCCATGTGGTTTTTATTGCAATCATTGGCCTCAATTTAGCATCTTACAGACTATGTCCAGGTTCTGTAAGATATTCTGCTGGCATGCTGTCTCTTTAGAAAACTAAATTATAATTTAAATTAATTTGCTGCGGAATGAAATCCTTTTAGAATGTTGTTTTTTTACCTGGTAACCCATTGAGGGCACTTTTGAGTACAATTTAAGGGATTATCGTCCGCATACTCAAGATGTTAGAAGTGGTGTGTGAGTACTGAACATAGAATATCCCTCAAGGTATACTTTGGTTTATCTTTGCAAATCGCTGCACTGCTTAAACTGACAAATGAAGTTAGAACTTTTTGTTGAACAGAAAACAGGGTCTGCTTTTTTTGCAATTCAAATGGTTTTTTTTTCTACTAGATGCAATCCAAAAAATCTAATATCAGTTTCATCATGTTGATGCCATTTTTAAAGTATTTTTCAATCTATGTAGATCTGTATCTTTCATTTAAATAATACTTGGTGATCCGGCCATTAAAGTCCTTGTTCAGGCACGTCTCAAAAAAATGGAAATAAAAATGAAACCGCGTTTCCTCTACATCAGATGATCTGAATATACATACAAATATTAATAAAGAAGATTATATAGCTCAGGGGTATCCAATCTTTCTAAAGAAAGGACTAGTTTATTGCTTCTCAAACTTTAGGAGGACCAGACTGTGGCCAGCAGGTGTAGAAAATGCCCCAGCATCAATACGAGTAATCAATGTCTCAGACTGTGATCAGTGGGAGTAAAATAATTACATTGCATCTATGGTCAATGGTCAGCAGGAGGAGGAATAGAAATAGTTTCCTTCCAAGACCTCCTGCTCTCCAGCTACCTTTAACCTCATCCCATGTTCACCACCAGGACTTCTCAAGAGCCTCTCATATCCTCTGGAACTCCATACCCCAAGCTGCATGACTATAGCCTACTCTGTCCACTTTCAGACGATCCATAAAGCTTATTTCTTCAGAAAGGCCTATCCGGCCCCCACCTAACAACTGTAGATTAATTTTCTCCATCAACACATCCCCCACAGCTATTACCAATTGTATCTCCTAAATTGTATCTCTTGATACCATTTGTACCTCTTAGACTGTAATCACTAACGAGCAAGGCTCTCCAACTCCTACTATATTAAAATGTATTGTAATTGTACGGTCTCCCCTTATGTTGTAAAGCACTGTGTAAACTGTCGGCGCTATATAAATCCTGTATTATAATAATAATAGTGCCCCATCCTTGGTGATAGTTGGAGAGATAGTGCCTCATCGTTGGTGTCAGTAAAAGGAATAGTGCCCAATCATTCATATAGGTGGGAGGAATTATGCCCCATTGTTGGTGACAGTAGAAGGAATAGTGCCTCTTATCAATATGAGTATTAGTGCCTCATGTCAGTGGTAGGAACAGTGCCCCAAGAGCCAGATAAAGGCAAGCAAAGGGCTGCAACCAGCATGGGGGCCGCAGTTTGGAGACCACTGATATAACTAAAAGGCCCAACATCCAAAAATGTGAAGAAGCAGAATGATAAACTAAAAAAAATGGCTTCCGGTTAGGATTTACATCTACGTTTATGTAATATTTACAGACTGATCCATATCTACATTTAATACTAAACAGAATGAATAACAATAAGCTGTATGTATCCTTAGAAAGGTTTTTGTGTACGGTTTATAAGGCAGCATAACAGATTAGCAGTTGGCATTTTTGCTGTGTAGCACTCATACGTAGGTTTAACGACTACCAGGAATGCCATCTGCATTAGAATATGCCTGATCTCCCATTATTTTTTTAAGTAACAGTTTATTGAACAATTTCAATACAAAACAATGTACAGAGTGCAGAAAATTGAAGCTGTTACAGGAGTTGGACAGTCAGTTGTATACTCAATCATTGAGAAAGGACTTCAACAATCTTATTAGCATGACAAATGTAGTCTGGTAGAGACCAGCACTGAGTATTGATTCCCATGGAAGTCATTTGGTTGATCTACTTGTACGTAAGTAGGGATATGCATTCAGATATCCTTTGACCTAAGAGGATGGATCCAGTAAAGATTCAGTTAGAGAAGGAAAATACAGAGTGATAGAGGGCTACATGGGCTACATGGGCAGTAGAGATGAGGGATAGTGTAGGGGAAGATGTTGGGTAGACACGGAGAGAAGTGACTTTCGCATCTCACAATGTTAATGGTCCATGCTGTTACAGTTGGCTTTTGAAGTGGACAGTGCTCAGGAAGTGAATCTGAATGCTCCTGATGGATACATATTGGTCAAATTTGTCATGGAGAGGGCTGTCAGCTCCTCTATGCATTGCAAATGGGTGAGTTCAGTAACCCGTTCTTTGATAGTTGGAAGGTTCTCCACATCTCTCTCCAAGTCTGTCAGTTTTTACTAAAATACCCAAATTGCCTCTCTGTATGTGTATGACTGGGGTAGGGAAATTGTACTCCATTATGTGCATGGACTGGTGATGAGTAGTTTATTTACATTTTAAATTACAGTGGAATGCACTGGAGCTATGTACTGTAAAGGTACCCATTGACGCTAACATGTGCTTTAGCTTGTCCAACACAATATTGCTTCCAATATCACAGAACACTAAGCCCCCATCCACCCCTGAGTGACTTAACATGCGTTTCCACTAGGTTTCAATGCTTGACACCAGATTTCCATGTAATTCTTTGGTGCCCACTGACATGTAAGCAATATACTGTGGCTCAACCCTCCGAAAAAGTACAAGAGATTTTCTGGGTCATGATTGCGTGCTTTGGCCTCAATAAACTTTGAGGTCAAAGGCTCCTGAAAAACATGCATAATGCTGATTTTTCAGGCAATTTTGCACCTAACAACCATCTCCACCTGATAATAACTAAAATTGCATTGGCTAAAACAAAAATACATGTACAAATGTCCAACAAAACTTGTAAAAAATTAATAAAGATGCCAATGCTCATGAGTGAATATAGCCTAAATATCAACTTGTTCATAAAATTGGAGAATACATGTTTTCTTTGTATTTTGAAATGTTGCTTGTTCATAAATATTGAATAAAAAATCACAACAGATGACGAGAAAGTAGAAAAAAAGGCATTTTACAGCAAAGGTTAGCAGCCTTAGCAGCCTCGGGTTATTGCAGACAAATGTACAGTTTATTATATGTGCACACAATGGGCAAAGCTCTGGTTCAAATCCAGTCAGAAATCACTTCTCAGTAGTCGGTCAATGCCGTGGTACTGAAAATTGAAATCTGGTTGCTTTATACCGCTGCTAATGAAACTTAATTGAACAATGTCACTAATGCACATAATATTCCTTTACCTGAAACTGTCAATAGCATGTTAAGGTTGTTATAGTAAAGTGAACCTCTATAATTATTTTAGCCCATACAAATTTTGTCAATCATATGGACTCGTGCCTGCTTTAGAAGCTCTTGAAAAAACATTAGTTGTGGCCATACAACACTCAGCGTAATGACATCCTGCCTCTTTACTCAAGAAGATGCACAGCTAACAGCTTGGCTTGTCAAGAGGCTCTGTAGCAGCCACTGACTTTCCATTAGAATGAAGAGACCACTGTGTTCCCAAGCTCTGCTATAGGCACCATGAATGGGAAGGCTATTTTACTTCCAAAGCATCAAGCCGCAAATTGCCCCGTTATATAAATTCTCACTTACTGTGATGAAAAATTCAGCAATATGGCAAAAGTGTAGAATTTTATTTATTGAACCCAGAAAAATAATTTATTCAATAAAAAAGTACAAAGAGCAATTGTTTGTATACCAAAAAAACAATCAGAAATCATCTTTTAGAGGTTTACAGTGGACAGTCGATTCCTCAAATTTGCAGTTGATTTCATTGTTTGCTGTGTGGAAACACTCAATGGTAGAGTTACATTTTTTATATTGTAAGGCTGGATATTCAATTATTAACCCTGCAGTAGTAATAATTACCAGCTAAACCTTACACAGGCTGAATTCTCTTAAAGTGTAATGTCCAAGCATTACCCACATTTACCCCCAAAACTTCCTCTTATAGCATGCCACAGTTCTATCTTTCTCCTTTTACCATGTTTCTCTAGTGAAAAAAAAATGTTGTGATGTCATCTACGGGCTTGTAAAATTCTTGCATTGGCAGCTGCGGGAGGCTCAGCTCCTAATGATGTAGACACTGCCCCAGTGTAAGGGCAGTCTTTTGGGAGTCAAGAAAGCAGCATTGTTTTGTTCTAGAAACTGTTTTGGGCTGATAATGCTGGCTGCGATTTCAGTGCGAAAAAAAGCACTCATGTTAGCTCAAACAGGAAGCTAGTAGCACACTGGATTTTTGGCAGACCAACAGCTATTTTTCTGTATCTACATTTTTAAAGGGATAAAACATGAGAAATGTGTATTCTCAATACAATATTTTGACTTAAAATGTGCATGAAGAACATCTTTATAAAGCTGTGAAGCTGACATTCACCAAACATTCAATGCAAGTGAATCTTCAAGGTGCATGTGTTTTAAATGGTAATGTTTAATTCACCACTAGTTAATGTTTGAAAGTCACATTTACTGATTAATAATAATTCCTCTAAAAGTTGATAGCGTTAAAGTGATTGTATAGTCTTGTTTTTTTTTCCTGTAAAAATAACAAACCTGTTATACTTACCTACTCTGTGTAGTGGATTTGCACAGAGCAACCCAGATCCTCCTCTTCTCGGGTGCCTCTTTTGTGCTCCTCGCCCCTCCCTGGATGGCTGAGACACTCGTGGACATCGCTGGACAGAGACGGACCTCAGGTAAGTGTTAGGGGGGCCGAGGGGGGCTTCTGCACACAGAAGGCTTTTTATCTTAATGCATAGAATGCATTAGGATAAAAAAACCTTCTGACTTTACAATCCCATTAACATTTTTATTTTACGTGAACCATTTAGGCTGAGTTCACATCTAAGTCGCATGCGGCTCACAGCAGGGGTCCAGTGCGTCCCTGTTCTCCGTTTCAGGGACGAATCAGTGCCAAATTTTTGCCTAAATTTGGGCCTGTAATGGAGCCAAAGACAAATAGATAGCCAGTCACAATCTCCTGTCATGCGAATTGGATGCGGAGAAATCCGTTATCCAATTCACACTAGTGTGGACCCAGCCTCAAACTAATGAATTAGGCCTCATGCACACATGGCGTTTGCCCAGCTCTCTTTTATGCTTTTACTTTTGGTAGTGGTGTTTTGGCAGAAAAACGCTTGATATAAATGCGTGTAACGTGTTTAGCTGCGTCAAGTTCTCGGGCATTAATTAATTTCAATTAATTTAATTTCAAATAATAAATTATTCTGACCATTGAAATGAATTAACACTCAAGCACTAAATGCACCCAGCTTCAATGAACGTTTAGACGTAAGTGTTTTTTCCTGCCAAAACTCTGCTGCTCCTGGATGCACTGGCAGTGGATTTTTTTCTGCCTCTAAACACCCCTGCTTCTAAACTCCTCTAAATGCCCATGTGTGCATGGTCACATAGGCTAACATGCATAGGCATTTAGAAGCAGAAAAAAAACACCAGATGCCCCTAGGAGCAGCGTCAAAACACATTCAGTCTGAAGGAAAAGAGGGGTCTTAAAGTGACAGTAACCCTAACTAACTAACCTGCATATTATATATATAGTTAGGTAGGGTTACTGTCACTTTAAGACCCCTCTCACACTGGGGCACTTTGCAGGTGCTACAGCGCTAAAAATAGCGCTTGCAAAGCGCCCTGAAAGAGCCGCTGCTGTGTCTCCATTGTGAAAGCCCAGAGGGCTTTTACGCTGGAGTGGTGCCCTGGCAGGACGGTAAAAAAAGTGATGCTAGCAGCATATTTGGAGTGGTGAAGGAGCGGTGTATACACCGCTCCTTCACCGCTCCTGCCCATTGAAATCAATGGGGCAGCATGGCTATACCGCCGACTTTGCTGTGGTTTTAACCCTTTCTCGGCCGCTAGCGGGGGGTAAAAACCCCCCGCTAGCGGCCAAATACCGCCTATAAAACGTTGGTAAAGCGGTGCTAAAAATAGCGCCGTTTTACCGTCGACACCTCCCCCGCCCCAATGTGGAAGGGGCCTAAGAATCGGAAATGAAGATTCCAGGATCCAATGGGAATCATTGGAATTCTCTGGAAACTGGGATAGGCTATTTAAGGGCTGCTGCTGTGGGCTTACTCCTTTTCCCCCAGTACCAGAGCAGCAGCACAAGAGCTTAGCAAGTTTAAACTGCGGTAATGGAGTCACTGGTCAGGCAGTTCTTGGACAGGGCTGGCAGTGACAGAAGGGAGGAATGGCTGTGCCACTGCCTGGCATTAGCTGAAGACTTTTGGGAAGAGTAAACAGAGTGCAGGGGGAGCGGAATGTTGGCAGATGGTCCATGGGTGCAGCAAATAAGTTCAGGCCAGCAGGAAGAAGAGCTTGCATGGGATGTGAGACCGCACTGCTGCAGCCTGCCGGAGACAGAGCCCAGCATTGGAGGTAGCAGGGGAAGAGCAGGCATGGAGGAGCGGAGTGGTGGAGAATAGCAATGGCCTGGCGGGCAGGGGCGGCAGCGCTTGCAAGAAGAAGTGGCCGTTTTCTCCTTCATCGGCCAGCAGAGGAAGAAGGCAGAGCAGTACCAGACAGCCCGCAGGGATGGAAATCAGGGGACGGCCATTGTCACCATGAGCCCCTAGAACAAAGGAGGCTGCATCCAGGCCCGTCGCGACAGGACAGGCAAAACAAGCAATTGCTTGGGGCCCCGAGCTGGCCCGGGGCCCCAGCCACGCCGCCGGCCGACGCTTCCTATAAGCTGCAGCCTGTAGCGTGGCCGAGCTCCTCTTACTTTCTCCTGCAGACTCAAGAGCCGGTGTTCTGACTAGAAAGGAGAGCAGTCTGTGTGGGCAGCTACGGGAGGAGCGTCTTCTCCCCCAGACAGCAAGACTTGTACAGTGTGGAGTGGAGATCAAGAATAAGTAGAAATGGACGGAAGAAATCTGGACAGCCGCACTCCGGTAGAAATTTCTTATGAGAAATTTACTATTTACTATGAGTAAGCACTTAGTATAAGTGTGAAACGCGCCAGCTGTTCTGTACCACTCTACTGTGGTGCCCTGTGCACTTTGTGATCCTAGTTTATGAAAAAAGGCATAAGAAATTTCTACCGGAGTGTGGCTGTCCAGATTTCTTCCATCCATTTCTACTTGTACATGCATTAGCCAGCACCTGGGGCTCTCCCTTCTCTGGAGGCAAAGGACTTATTTTGGTGGATCTACCTGAGTGGTTGGGCTTATCTCACCTTGGAGATCAAGACTAGCTATTCCCCTCTAGCTCCGGCGCACCACAGCCTCTGGCATCCTGTCACAGTGATATAGTGAGAGTGTGGAAAGCCAGCTAGCTTGTGCAGGAGCTGGGCTTTGTTCTGTCTCCACTGTCCTCCTAAACCCTCCCTCACTGCACTGCTTGTCCAATCCAATACTCCGCCTCCCATTTGTGCCCGCCCACACTCCAGCCACATGCATACAATGCACTGTACTGTACTGTGAGGGGAGTTCTGTTTTTAAACAATAGCTGCCACAGCCGTGGGGGAGACCAGCCTGAATGGGAGAGTATAATTGGTGAGTGAGACCCCCAGAATAACCCCCTCTCTGTTCCCACCCCTTTGTGCTATGCACCTTCTTCCTTCCCCCTCTCTTTCTCATCACCTTCTTCTCTCTCTTTTCTCCCTAGGCTAGGACCTAGCCTGCCTGTTTACCATCCTAGCCAGCCTATATACCATCCTAGCCTGTCTGTATACCATCCTAGCCTGTCTGTATACCGTCCTAGCCTGTCTGTATACCATCCTAGCCTGCCTGTATACCGTCCTAGCCTGCCTGTATACCGTCCTAGCCTGCCTGTATACCATCCTAGCCTGTCTGTATACCATCCTAGCCTGTCTGTATACCGTCCTAGCCTGTCTGTATACCGTCCTAGCCTGTCTGTATACCATCCTAGCCTGTCTGTATACCGTCCTAGCCTGCCTGTATACCGTCCTAGCCTGCCTGTATACCAACCTAGCCTGCCTGTATACCAACCTAGCCTGCCTGTATACCATCCTAGCCTGCCTGTATACCATCCTAGCCTGCCTGTATACCATCCTAGCCTGTCTGTATACCGTCCTAGTCTGTCTACCATCCTAGCCTGCCTGTATACCGTCCTAGCCTGCCTGTATACCGTCCTAGCCTGCCTGTATACTGTTCTAGCCTGCCTTTATACCGTCCTAGCCTGCCTGTATACCATCCTAGCCTGTCTGTATACCGTCCTAGCCTGCCTGTATACTGTTCTAGCCTGCCTTTATACCGTCCTAGCCTGCCTGTATACCGTCCTAGCCTGCCTGTATACCGTCCTAGCCTGCCTGTATACCATCCTAGCCTGCCTGTATACCATCCTAGCCTGTCGTATACCGTCCTAGCCTGCCTGTATACCTGCAGGTCACGGCTGGTATGAGGAACCGAGCCGGTGCAAGCACTATTTGTCTTCAGGCCAGGTGCAGGTTCGAGCCTGTGGACCACGGCAGAAGAAATAGTTGAGAGGCACCGCGAACATCTCCCCCGCCACCTTCACCATGTGCATGGGCAGAGCAAAGGGGATGGAGTCAGGGGCGGCAAAATTAGGTTTCGCCTAGGGTGTCAAAAATCCTTGCACCAGCCCTGCCTGCAGTCCGCGCGGTACAGGAGATTCAGTTTCCTGTTCCCGCCCAGACTGACAGGAAGTGCACACACTGAGTGCTCACTTCCTGTCAGTCCGGTCGACCGGGAACAGAAAACTGAACCTCCTGCCACGCGGTACGCGGTAGGGAGGGGGGTTAAAAAGAACACGGGGGGGGGGTTAGTAAGGGGGAAGGCAGTCATCAAGACCCATTTAGTAATAAAAATATGGTAGCTTGCTGACCATAATAAAAACAATTACCATAGCTTTCTTTCCATTTTCTTCTTTCTTTACCATCCCATTTCCATCTTATTGCTTCTTTTTTGAATCAAGTAATATTTAATAAAGCTTTTTGCAAAAATGTACAAAGCAGAGAAAAGACTCTACAGTACACTCTACTGTAGAGTCTTTTCTCTGCTTTGTACATTTTTGCAAAAAGCTTTAATACATATTACCTGATTCAAAAAAGAAGCAATAAGATGGAAATGGGATGGTAAAGAAAGAAAATGGAAAGAAAGCTATGGTAACTGTTTCTGTGGTAAAGCTATGGTAAATCTTTCTTTTTTGCTCTCCTCATTAGATATGAGATATGCGTGTGTTTAAAGTATGTTGGATTCAGTTATTGTGCACTTTTTTTAATGTATATTTGATTTTATGGTACAGTGGTTTATGCACATTATATGCAACAGCAGTATTTGCACTGTAAACCTTTTTTAGTCATATAAAGTGTTGGTGAACTTAAACTGTATCACTATGCTGTGATTTCTGTAGGCTTTGCGTGCGCGGGGGGGGGGGGGTTGCGGGGGCCTCCATGTCCATTTTGCTTGGGGCCCCAAATTCCTTCAAACGGCCCTGGCTGCATCTTCTAAGCAATCACCAGAGTATGCAGGTGACAGGCAGCTTGTGTCCTTGGCTATGCAGAGTCCACAGGTCCCTGAACCAAGTGTGCTGCTTGAGGGCATGGCTCAGAAAATGGCGCAACCTCCAGCTGGTGAGTCAGCTAATTTTATAGCCTTATCTGAATTAGTGGTTTCTTTGTCTTCTTTGGTAAAAAATGTATCTCCGCTGTTTAAATCTGCTCAACTCCTCCTCCTGCAACCCCTTCTATTGCTCCTGGCTTTCATATTCCAGGCGTAGGAATATACCAAGGTATTTTCACAATTGGTTGCAGGCCTTCTGTATATATGCTGGCGTGATGGCGGAGAAACACCTGGAGTTGCGTGGGGGTATGTTCCAGCACTTAGATCACATTTTGGAGACTTACAAAAATTTTGGGGGCCTGGGGTGGTATGTGTTTTTTTTAGACAGAAATTGTCCATACACCCTGCCCTTAGGTGGGGCATGAAGGATGTGGGTCTGTGGCTGAATTTGATTTTGCCCCAGAAACCAGTCACACCAAAGCAGGAAGCCGTTAACCCTTTACCGACGTCATATAGGAGAGGTTGTTGTTTTGCTTTCAACGAGAGCAAATGCCACTGGAACGCTTCCTGTAAATATAGGCATGAATGTGCCTTTTGCGCTGGAGATCATCCGGCGGCTAAGTGTTTTAGGAAAAATGCAAACGCCAGGTTCGGTAACGCACATGAGGATATTTATCAAAAAAGCCTGCATGCCAGTGAGGCTGGAAAGAATGTGCCCATGGTTGAACAGGTAACCAAACAAGGAGAAGGCACCTTTTCTCATTAATGGCTTTAAGCAGGGTTTTACATTGCCCCCCTTTTTGGGTAAAGGTTGTGAGGTGGTGTGTAACTTGAAGTCTGTTCAGATTTTTCCCCAAGTGGTTAGGGATAAAGTGTTTAAAGAGATCGCTGAGGGACGCGTGAAGGGCCCATTTAGGGATCCACCTATTCAGAATTTCCGCATTTCTCAGTTGGGGGTCGTTCCTAAGCGGGAACCCAATGCTTTCCCCCTCATACCTCACTTGTCCTTTCCAAAAGGGAATTCTCTAAACGACAAGATTGATGTGGCCTCATGCTCAGTCTCTTATGCGACGTTTGAGGATGCTATTGTTAAAATCAGGTCATTTGGGGTAGGAGCTCTAATGGCTAAAGCGGATACAAAATCAGCTTTCTGTCTCTTGCTGATCTCTCTGGAAGCATTCAGTTCTCTAGGTTTTGATTTTGAGGAGTGTTTTTTCTTTGACAAGTGTCTCCCTATGGGATGTTCTTTGTCGTGTTCATATTTCAAAGCTTTCTCTACTTTCCTTCCTTTGTTTTCAGTCAGGTAGAGACAGCGTGATACATTATTTGGATGATTTTTTTATTTGTAGGACCACCTGACTCTAATCGCTGTGCAGATTTGTTGCAAACGTTCTGTAGTATCGCTCGGGATTTTGGGTTTCCGTAGCAGAGGAAAAAAATGCTTGCCTACCTCGTCATTACAATTTTTGGGGATTTACATAGACACGTGTAGAGGGGAATTCCGTTTGCCTGAGGCGAAGCTTGGAAAATTAAAGTTTTTACCGGCACGTTTCTTACAGAAGAAAGTGCTTCTGAAGGACATGGAATCGCTTCTAGGGAATTTAGCATTTGCATGCAGGATCATGTTGGTAGGTCGGATTTTTTCTCGGCGCTTGTACCTTTTCTGTATCAGGA
Source organism: Aquarana catesbeiana (assembly GCF_042186555.1). Classification (NCBI taxonomy): domain Eukaryota; kingdom Metazoa; phylum Chordata; class Amphibia; order Anura; family Ranidae; genus Aquarana; species Aquarana catesbeiana. The sequence continues at coordinate 146,875,959 of NC_133333.1, forward strand.
CTCAAGTCTCCATTTTTGCACATTTCAGGCTGTGTAATCCCCTTAAGGAGGATTTGTTGGTATGGGCTAAGTTTCTGGATACCTTTAATGGGCAGTCTTTCTTTCAGAGTGAGTTTGTGTTTGCTCCGGATTTTTGATTGTTTACCGATGCGGCTGGTTCCAATGGTTTTGCAGCAATTTGTTGCACAGTATGGCCAGATTCCTGGATTAGCAAAATCACCACGAAGAATGTAGTATTATTGGAATTATTCCCAATTTTGGTAGCTATGGAGCTTTGGGGAGCTTGTTTTGCGAATAGGAGGATTTTAGTGGAAACAGATAATAAGGGAGTTCTGTTTACGGTGAATTGCCTTTCTTCTAGTTCTTTACTTGTAATGAAGGTATTGAGACAGATTGTTTTCTTATGTCTTAAGTACAATGTATGGTTGAAAGCAAAAT